>NC_141611.1:50899968-51241634 GCF_047967505.1 Dipteris shenzhenensis | reverse complement strand
TTTCTTTCTAGATTATCCTTTGCTTTTGGAAGAACTTTATGCCTCTTAATTCCTTCATTGGGTGGACACAGATATCCAGTGTTCCATCAATTCGGATGCTGCAAACGGATTCAAAGCCTGCAAGTTTCATTGATGGGTTGGTGGAGGGAACTCGAGCTCAAAGCTCAACAAAGAGATAGGAGGAAGGGAACTTGCAATGGACTTACCATGTTCAACTACAATTACGACTATTGACACTCAGGTAATATGCCAACACCTTATCCATTCGCGAGACTTATTCTCGGTGCTAATATTCTTGGCGTTTATATTATTGGTGCTTATATTCTTGGCACACGGGAAAGGGCCCATTCCCTTGGATTATAACTCTTTGGGGAAGGAAGCACGCCGCCTCCCCGCCCACACACTATGTGGTTATAATAATTATATATTATATATTATCATACAAATATTTTGAATTACTAGTCCATTCAAAATTGCTTCTTTTCAATCTAAATTCTTACAACATTTCTCTCTTTTGATGTATGTTTTTGATGTGAGGGAGCAAGGAAATCCAAGCTAGATGCAAGATTGAAAGATATGGACACCTTCATTCATATGATTGTAGTCCATGTGACAATATTGCAATGAGGATCAATTATGAGCTCTTGTGAGTTGCCTTATTCATGTATTTGTTGGGCTTCAACTCCCAAGATGGACAAACAATATGGCCAAGTCAATAAAAAATCACCACCCCTGACATTTGCAGGGAGGATCGAATCCTAACAGACCCTGCGTCGTGTCTCATGTCCACATTTTTACTCATTCGCCTTTTTCCTTTAAAAAGTTAGGATTCAAGTTCAATTTCGAGTTACCAGTAATGTCCTCGACGACAAAAAGGCTGCTTGCCGCAATTCTAGTTATGGATGATAAATGGCATTTTGGTTCGATGGATGATAAACCCACAATTATTTGTTTCTTGCTTTGCCATGACAAGGCTATTGAGCTATATGTATTTCATCTTCCACACTACTGCCCCAATCTTCATCAATGAATCTATTAAAATTAAGATATGTTGACTATTTTAGTTGAGTCTATAGGTACCTATGAATTATTCTAACTACATCTAGATTAGTCTTTTTGGGATTGTACATAAACTAGCTTAGAACACCAATTGAATATAAAACGTCAGGCCTGCTAATAATCTATGTATTGATTGGCTACCTATTATCAGATTCTAGCTCTTGAAATTGCATCCATCAGATTATGTATGCCAGTGTTAGTGGAGAGATAGATAGTAATGTAGGCACATGTAGGTTAGCATGTGTTCCTAAGAGGCTACCATAATAGGCCTCTAGGTTGGGAAATGCCAAGATTCATGCCAAGATTCAACATGTTCCCACACCCATGAGGCATTGGTTTGCTTGAATACTACTACTTGGTGAGCAAGCAATAATGAGCTGTCTTCACAACTAGCATGCTACGAGAGCAAGCCAACAGGCACGGAGAAGAGGGTAGCATTGAGCAAGGAATAGATTCCCAATGATTTGTTGCTGCGAGTTCAATTGGTGTGGGAATATGCTCGTTGGCATCAAGCTGAGGCATCGTGCACCGATGCTCTACAAGTTCAATCTTTGTGGGAATATGCTCATTGGCATCGAGCTACATGGTGCAGAGGCACAAAGCTACATAGTGCCAAGGCAAAGGAAGCATGGGAGGAACCCATGGGATTGGCAATGCCACTCCATCTGTCACTGGGTCGCATAGGGTCCACAGCTTAGATCAAACTCACACTTGTCCAGATGGAGAATGAGTGCAAGTTCGCGTGTCCATGAATTGGCAAAGTTCTATTTGCAAGAAGCTTTGGGCGTGGAGTCTCGACACCCACCATGGCATTTTTCCACCCCTCTTTGCCTAAGTGCTCGCACCTCCACGACACTTGGCCTCTCTTGGCCCTTTCCGTTTGGACGAACCCGTCCTCCGGACCTTAAGTGACGAGCAGCTCCTGAACCCCATCGTTTATCAGCATTGTCTAGGCCAGGCGAGTGTGAAGAGACGTGTGGATGCGAATGCTGGGTGCACCTATAGGGATGCGTACCTCACTCAAACCTCATAGAGAGAGAGAGTCACGCAAACCTAGAGGTTTGACCAGGATGGTGCACCAAAATCAGGCGTTCCAAAGATAGTGGCCAGGTTAAATCAGGCGTTCCAAAAATAGTGCCGAGATTTTGTTGGCGTACAAATAAGTTGTTTTTGGCACCCTCCATAAACCTTGCGCACACACTTCTTCCATGCCCTTCTCCTTCTCCTCCCTCCACAACACCACCATGCCTTCTGCCTCCACCATACACCACCTTCATGGCCAGCCCCTTCCGGACACCGGTGCGTACGTCCTCTCGCTCTGCTTTCAGCCGGAGATTAGTTTTTTCGTTGCATGCGATTTGTCCTTCGGTTCTATCCGAGCAGTTATCTCACGAACCCAAGCCGCCTCTTCCGACACCCACTCTCACCGTCGACGAATTCTAAACATTGCTTCACGTTGCTCTGATTGGGAGTTCCCGTTCTTGCTGCGCCTGCATTGATGTCTTCAAATTTGTGATGATTTGGGGGGGGGGGGGGGGAGGGGGGGAGAGAGAGAGAGCGCGCGAAAGAGCACAATCATTGGAGAGAGCATAAGCGCACGAGTTCGAAAGAAAACCACGACAATTAATTGGAGCGAGCGAGCGAGCAAGAGAGAGAGAGATCACTCGTTGCATGGGGATTAATTTTCTTAAGTTTTGCAGATTCTGAACAAAATTTAGGGACTCTAGCGGAGCAAGAGAAAGAGTCTCTTATTCGTAAGAGACTTGCGCAAGAGAAGGAATGTGATGACAAAGGCAGATTCTGCATGCAGACTGGTGAATGGGTGAACGTTTCAGATCATTACGCTTATTTTCCAAGTGAGAAAAAGGCTCAGTGGGAAGAAAACTATGTCGATTGTGGAAAGGCATTCCTAGAAGATTGGGAAACTCTATCAAGCGATTCTTCTTCCGAACCACACGATGAAATTGCAAACTCTCGAATTGCGGGCGATCGTCCTGACCATAGAGGACATGAATCCTTGGATTTTGGCGATGCTGTGGAACTTGATCCTGAACGAGGAGACTTAATAGAGTTTGCAACATCTCTCAACGCCGAGTGGGAGTTGACTGAATCGCTTCCAGGATCCGAGGGAGCTAGTACAGACCTTGAAGCGCTAGATCAGCAAGAAGTTGCGGAGCTATGGTGGGCAGATAGTATACAGCGCACAGAAAGCCAGGATGACCAAGTATCAGGATCCTTGGACGTATCAGGATCCGAAGAGGAAACGTCAGGTGTAGATGAGAATCTTAAGCAGTCGAATCATTCATTAGACAACTTTTTTCATGCGTGTGAACTGACAGCACAGTCAGTGGATGATAATTCCAGCCAGCTTTTAGATTCTGTAGAAGATGGATTTTTGCTGCACACGGAGATACCACCACTAGAGTCTTTTATCACCGGGACCCGACATGCAGCCAGCGGCGACGCCTACAACGCCAGTTCAAGTTACTATGATGACCATCTTCTCGAATCAAATATGCAGTCTGAAAGAGCAGTTTCGGAGACAGGATCAGACATTACCTCTCGTTCAGAACTCACCAATTCGGAAGTTGGAAACTTGGTGCACGGTCAAGATGAATCTCAGCCTCCTGTTGCAGTCTCAATGGCTGCCACTAATGCCCAACTGGCGTTTTCAGCTGGTAGTCGTGGGCTGGTAGAGGAGCTGAAACAGAATGGTGACTTGTCGTATGGAACACTTAACAGTGAAGAAGATGCGGTCGATTCATCAACGGCAGATGCCATTGAAAGTAATCTGTCTCAATGCAACGTGACTGAAAATGGACCTGCAGTGACATCATCAAGCGCCTCAGCTTGCTTTGATAAATTAGTGGCAACGAATCAGCTTGCTAGTAGCAAGACCACCGAAGAGGGAAGTGAGAGCAGCCCAAGTCAGAAGAGTGTTGCTGCCAAGGAAGAACAAAAAGTCACCGTAGAAACAGGGAGCAGCCCAAGTGGGGAGAATAACGCTATTAAGGAGGAAGCGCAGAAGGTTACCAAAGCGGAAGAACAAAAAGTCACCTTAGAAACAGGGAGCAGCCCAAGTGGGGAGAATGACGCTATTAAGGAGGAAGCGCAGAAGCTTACCAAAGTGGAAGAACAAAAAGTCACCGTAGAAACAGGGAGCAGCCCAAGTGGGGAGAATGACGCTATTAAGGAGGAAGCGCAGAAGCTTACCAAAGTGGAAGAACAAAAAGTCACCGTAGAAACAGGAAGCAGCCCAAGTGGGGAGAAGGACGCTATTAAAGAGGAAGCGCAGACGGTTACCAAAAAAGAGTCTGGGGACAGCCCAAGTGACACTTCTAAGGAAGAAAAACTCCCTTATCAGAACTCTGTTGAAACACTCATGCCGCCGCTGATGCCAAGCCAAAATCAACATGAAGGAATCCATGTATATTTAAGTCAGGCAGATTACGCAGCTGACCAAGCTCCCAAACAGGAGTTTAAAAAGAGCTCAACTGATATCCATATTACGGAGTTGCCTGATGCTGCACCATGTAAAGAGAAACCAAAAGCACTAGCTGTTGAGGATGAGACAGGAGGAACGCCAGATTTCAAAAGCTTGAGCCTTACTGATGCTGCCAATAAATTGTTGCCAGGAAGAGACTTCAATAATGGCACTAAAGGTCGAGATTCCCATAAAAATCCCCATAAACACTTGAGATCTCAGCGTGCTGCAGTGCCAAAAGCACATGTGTCGGAAATCTCTGAGATTCCAACAGACAAAGAAAAACATTTTCAATTGGCTCGTGGCACCAAGGTAACAAGCCAACCTGTTGCGGTCCCGCTCACGGTGGAAAAGGTCCATGTATGCTTCTTCTTCTTTGAACTCGTTAATCCTCACTTTTCATTGATCGCATGTATGTGTCGCTCCCTTTTACAACCACCTTTTTCTTGGCAGGTGAATGAAAGGATCTCAGAACGTCTGAAACAAAACAATGTGCCACCTATTCATAGGAGACATCGAATAAGGTGGTGGGAGTGCTGTGGTATTTTTCAGTTTTTGTTTCCAGTTGAAGGAGATGATACCTAAGTCAGTGATTTTAGAGTTTTTTACTATACCGGCTGTACATAGGAGAAAATAGTTGGTTTTGTAGCACAATGTCAAAGAGGAATTCACAGCAGTAGTGACATAGTGGAGTTTTGGGAGCCTATCCCTGTGAAGCAATTTTGCCCATTTGCTCGATGTTATATATATATATATATCAGTGACCCTATTCAGCATTGAAAGAAACTGCTGTAATTTGTATCTCAATCAGATACAGCTGTTTTAATCATGGTCCTGAATAGCGGGAAGCGGTGTCATTATCTGCCAACCAAGAATCCTGCCTTTCCCTTTGCAAGATATGATATTGCTTTTGATTCGTACAGTTCAAAATTGATGTTTTTTTACTACACCGGCTGTACATATGAGAAAATAGTTGGTTTTGTAGCACAATGTCAAAGAGGAATTCACAGCAGTAGTGACATAGTGGAGTTTTGGGAGCCTATCCTGTGTTAAGAAATTTTGCCCATTTGCTCGATGTTATATACATATTAGTGACCCTATTCAGCATTGAAGAAACTGCATTATACAGATTTGTAATTTGTATCTCAATCAGATACAGCTGTTTTAATAATAGCGGGAAGCAGTGTCATTATCATCCTGCCTTCCGCTTTGCAACATATGATATTGCTTTTGATTCGGACAGTTCAAAATTGATGTTTTAGCACGTTAGAGTTGTCTAGCAAGGCAAAATTTGGTCTCGTTGTTTTCCTAGTTGAGCAAGTAAAGGATAATTTTGAACTGTAAAAGAATATACACGTGAAGCTCATATATTCATTTCTCCTTTTGGATGAGAGCTTTTTCATTCCTTCTGTTGAAAATCTTTTAATTTAAAAGGGAATTCATCTGGAGAACTCATCCATCACCTAGGGAAGTTCGTCCTTCCGTAAAGTGCAGAGGCAAGAAGTGGCTTCATTTTGCCATCATCTTTTAGACCTATTTATATTCCATTGGATGCATGACTGTAACACTTGTTTTACCAAGATTCAATCCACTTGTATCATCTTGATTTGAGCCCCACCCAGTTTCTACATTCTAACAAAAAAATTAGGACATTAAGCCTACAACTGGGTGGACATTGGTACACACCTCATGAAGCATGTCTAAGTGAGCTGTGTTATCCCCAGAAAGTTAGTGGCCTTTCATCAAGATTCATTTGTGTTTTTCACGAGAATGTATGATCTAGCTGTGAAAAGCAATTCTCAGCCCAAATAAGCAATACTCAACTTGGTTAATCTGGAGTAACAGGCTTGTGGTTTTACAACACTGTGTACTGGAGAGTCAAACATTTTCAATGCCTCGAGTCAATTGACTACAAAGATATAGGATAGTGCCAAAAAATGGATAGGATGGAGACCAAAAAGCACTTGAAGAGAAGAGATCCAAATCAGCATTAGTTGTGAGGAAGAGCTGAAGAGAGAATATCTTTCAATGGATAAGGAAAGGCTATCTCAAAAGCAGCCATAGAAAGAGTTGAGGCTGCTTTGGGAGGCCTTTCTACAAGCTACAGTGAAGAGAAAAATCTGCAGAAGAGGGTTATTTTCACATGACGGAACTCTCTTGAGGTTCCTTTGTAGTTGCTGCAAGTCCCTCAAGGCCTTCAAAGCCATTAAAAGATGCTCAGGCAAGTTCCACATACCACGGATCCTTGTTCCATTGGACTCTCTTAAGGTTCCTTTGTGGCTGCTGCCAGTCCCCCATAAATCTCAACTGGAAGGGATCCACTTTGATCACATCATCCCATAATATGCAACTGCCAATTCGAGATGTGGTGTTATGGTGTGTGATTATAGCAGGATATGTTCAGCAGAGGGATGGAATTCGTGCTCTTGCACTTTTTGAGACAATGAAACTACGAGTAAAGCCAGACAAAAGCACTTTTTTTGTATACTTTAAAAGCATATGGCAGTAAAGGGTAGGCTGATACATCAATTGATAATAATTTATGGGTTGGGATCAGATTTGGTGGGTAGTGTCCTTGTTGACATGTATGCCAAATGTGTCAGCTTAGAAGGTGTCATGGGCTGCTTTGATTGCAGGATGCACTGAACATAGGCATGCTGTTCTTGCTCTTGAGCTTTTTGAGAAAAGGGCATGAAGCCAGATAGACTCATATTCCAATGCATGGGAGCCTTTGAAGAGGGTAGAGAAATCCATGCTACTGTTGTTGGCAACAGATGGGAGTTGGATATTGTTGTGGGGAATGCTCTTATCAATATACGTATATGGCAGATGCAGGAGCTAGAGGATGTGAGGTTGGTGTTTGTTGCAGAGTTGGATTTGATTTCCTGGAGTGCCCTGATTGCTGTGTGCTCCCATATCTGCACCAACTGCAGGTTGAAGGTCTCGTCCCAGACAAGATCACCTTCATCTGCAATTGTGGACGCTTGTGCTTGTATGGTAGCCCTAGAAGAGGGTCGTGTGACCCATGCTACTGTTGCAATGGATGGGAGTCAGATGTTACTGTGGGGAATGCCCTCGTCAATATGTATGCCAAGTGATGATGCAATGGCATTGTTTACAGAGATGCCACACTGGGATGTGGTCTCCTGGAGTGCTATGATTGCTGGTTGTGCTCAGAATGGGCATGGCAAGGCAGCCTTGTCCTGTTTGGGTTGGGAACAGATAGCAGCGATCCATAGTATAAAGGTGCAACTGTCCAGTGGAATGCAGGCCAAAGGATTTAAGCCAAACAATATCACCTTTGTCTGCCTTATGGACTTGTGCGCCTCTAGCAGAGGGTTGAGTGATCCATGCTACTGTTGCTGGCAAATGATGGAGGGGAGTCAGATGTTGTGGCAAATGCTGTCGTCGACATGTATGGGAAGTGCGTTGTGCAAATAAACCCGTGGACACTGAAAACCCCTAGGGTGCACCCAAATGCTAGGGGCAAGGGATTAGAGGGGTCATAAAGTTGGGCCCAAGGGAAACCAAAGTGTGTCATTGGTAAGAGGGTTAGGGGCTTTAATGAGCCACGTGGCAGTCCCATGTGTGCATGTGGTTCCAAGTGTCGACTCTCTCTCTTTAGTCTCGGATCTCCTCTCTATAGCGTTGTACTTAGGACCTTGTTACGTGATTACGTGTGTGTGTGTGTATGTCTCTCTCTCTCTCTCTCTCTCGTGTGAAATGCGAGGCGGCCGGCACACATTTCTAAACCATAGCACGCATCCCAAGGCGCTTTGATCACCTGTACAGAGCGTATGGAGCTGCTTGCTGGTGTACAGAACTTGTTGCACGCATCCCGGAGTGTTTTATTGCTGCTGTGCAGATTGTTGCATGCTGTACGGACTGCTGCACAAATGCTGAGGTGATTTCCTTGCCGTATGGGATATTGCACGCAAACCAAGGCAGGCATTTACTGCTGTGCGGACTGTTTTCTCACAGCCCAAGGCTGTTGGGCTGTTGTATGGCCTATTTACACACTCCCTTACGCTCATTGTTGGCTGTTGGATCACACTTTCTTGCTCGTGGTCATTTTCCACTCTCTATCTCATGCCCGTGATCCTCCTGCTCTCTCTGGCTCCAGAACATTCTCTTTTTCCCTCTCTCCTAGCTGCCCATTCCTTCTGCTGCCCTCTAGAGCTGAACTCTTCATTTGCTCGAGACTGAGGGTCACTGTGCACTGTTGGGGCCTGGACAGGGGATAGGTGCGAGGGTAGAGCTCGCCCCTCTTCCAAGGACAGCGGGTACGGTCGTTCTGACCCTCATTTGGTTTCTATTTTGTCATTTTTGAAGCTTGTTGTTGCCATTCAGGCTGTGGACAAACACCCAAACACAAACAGTGGGAAATGCCTTAGCCTTGCCTTGGTAGATGGGTTCTAGTGTGAGTTGGGATTAGATGCAGTTTGAAGCCAGGTATTGGTGGATTTGCCAGCAAAGCAGAGTGCAAGGGTGAGCCCTTGCGCTTTTTCCATTGCTAGAAGAATATAAATACCTACCGGAAGTGGTGCCAAAGTGTTTGGGGCCCATCGGTGTCTTTGTGGGTTTCTCTCTAGCCTCCCTTTAAGTTTTTCAAAGGTTGCTTTCAGTGGTATTTAAGTCTTACTTTACGAAGTTATCATATCATGTTCATTCATTGAACCTAATACTCCATCAGATATTTAATTGTGCTAATATACAATAATTTATGTTCTCCTAGACATACAATAACATAGACGAAACATAATACAAAAATTCTATTACCTTGGATCCCATTAATATCATATACTAGTTGCGGATAAAGTAAGTAAAATATTATCCGCAACTAGAACTTTTAAAGGACTTTTGAAAAACTTCCTTTTTTTCAATTTTAATACGCGATAATAATTTATCTACCGAATTTTTGATTCAACGTCTTTTTTTTAAAAAAATGTGCCATAGGTATCTATATGTTTGAATCCAAGCACTAGCTAATGAATACCCACATGAAGAGCATGCAAGCAATTCAAAAAAGGTAATATTGAGTTAAATAGATTCAATAGCCGAGCAAATAACAAAGCTGGTTGAAAGTCCAACATGGTGGATTTTATTCAATGGGCCTACTCGAGGATTTTTTTGGAGTGTGCATGATGTCATGATGATTCCATTGTCGTAAAAAGTAATGAGTGGTCTCGACCAATAACAAACTTAGTGCCTTTTCTAGTGTGTTGGTTTTTTGTATTGTCTTTGATTATGGTAAGTAGACATTGATAACTGGTCGTTGTTGGTAGAGGAGCTGGGCACTATTCTTATAGTATGTGGCTATCCCGACACCTTCATGCATGTGAATGCCTTGGAAACTTGGAAGGTGAACGATGCTTGAGGGATTTGTGCCAGTCTCTTAGAGGCATAATTGAAAATCCCCGTGAAGAAAGGGAGCTGAGTGAACATGAAGAGGTATAGGAAGCCGAGGCCAAAGGATCCCAAAGCCATATGCAGCCTCAAAGCAATAGGTCACGCTCCGAAAACCTTCTCACTCGCAATATGCATCTTCATTTGCAGGAGATTTGTCAAAATATAGATAGCTAAAACTCTAACGACCATGGTAGTAAACGAGGACTCAAGAGAACCTTAATATTCCTAAGCCCATTTTCTTATTACATTGGCAGAAGAAAGCGTAAGAAATCAAGGAGCGGAAGCAGGGGATAGTAGGGTGGGATGTAAAGGAATTTATAGGTTATGAGCCCACAAAATGACGAGGGAGCGCGATGAAATGTGAGGAAGTTGAGGAAGCACAGGGCCTCTGAACCAAAACACAAGCCACCTTCATTTATGGATGCGTCCACCCTTCTCATGCCAAGCCCTCGCATGTAGCTATTTATTTGTCACCTTATTCTACCTTTTCGATCTAGCTTAGCGAATCTTCTGTACTGGATACCGAGCAAATGATGCCCATCCCATTTTCAAAACCTAAACATCTAAAGTAAACATAATAAAAAGCAAAGCTATTAATGTCAAACCGTTGGATCTTGAGTACGATGAACGTTTTGGATTTTGACACTTGGCATCATGAGGGTTCACAAAGGGCAAACTTCCCTCTAGGCTGCCTGTCGTAAAAAATACATGGGATTTACCTTTGATGCATGTGAAATAATTTGGTTTAAAGGGTTACTCTCCGAAATTGAAATTCTTTTAGGTGATGCTACCAAAATATATTTTGAGGCATGGAGTAGCTTATAGTGGAACATGGAACATTCCAAAGGGGCACCTTTTTAAAATCGTTCCATATGCACGTGCGTGCGTGTGTGTGCGCCAGTGATGCTTTTATTGAAGCTATGCTTATATATTAATATAAAATCTTGGCGAAAGTTTCCAAGCTCATTCTTTTAGTTTCACAATATTGGTAGAATGTAGTACTTTTTTATATTTTTTCTTTTGAATTTTGAAGGAAAAAATGTAAATCCTAGCAAAACTTTAAATTTTCTTGCATAAAAGTTTCAAATCCTGGCGAATGTTTCAAACATTTATTTTTATTAGGGCATATAAACTTTTGGCGCCAATATAAAAGTTTAGCTTCTTAACGAAACTAACTTGAAAAAGTCATCCATGGTGCGCACGCGCCCATGTGTGTGTGTGTGTGTGTGTTTGTTTCAAGTCCTAGAATAAACACCCTGCACACAGGTAGTGCCATTGTAAAATGGGTTTGCAATAAAATTCTTTGAGGAAAAATTTCCATTAATAAGCAACTACTCTTGAGAAACACTAGCATGTGTAGAGATAAATAAATATACTAATAGAATTAAAGATCCTATTAGTAGCTGTCCAAGATGAGGCAACATTAGAACATGCGTAACTCATAATTGAAGATCTTATTGGTAGAATATAAATAAACAAATAGAAGTGAAGATCTTATTGGTAGCTGTCCAAGATGAGGCAACATTAGGACATGCGTAACTCATAATGTGGGACTATAGGTGTCATAAATCCTCACTACACGTTATTGTAGTCAGGATTATACTAGGAAGCATCCCAAAAAAGATACAAACCTATCATAAATTTAAGGAAAAAGGAGGAAGGGTAGGAAAGATAGCTAGTAGGATGTATGAATACTATATCTCCATTCGCCTTATGAGAATAAATCCAAACTGTAAACCGCTCACATACTTAAGCTAGCCCATACACAGCAATTGTTAGTATGGTAAATCAAATGAAAAAAGTTTAATTTCGTAAGAAGAATAAGCTTTTTCCCAACTTTATAATATGTAGCTAGCAAGGCTTAGTACAAGGCTACAAAGACATACACTACATCTACCAACTTCCCAAGTTTATGAAAGGCATAGAGCCATAATTTTTTTATGGTTATGCTGCTAGCTTGGTAGAATATTAATCCTCACATGAGGACACCTGGCCTACCTATTTTTTGTCCCAGAATGATTCAGAATGGTAAGACCTTTAGGTATATCTTGCTTGCTTGCAGTCCCAATCATGAGAATGATTTAGAACAGTAAGATCTTCAAGTATATATAGTCCATGGAGTTGTAACTGAGTTGAGATTATAAAATCAAGTAGAAATAATCCCTTTTACTGACATTAAAAAATGATGTATGTTCATGATACGCAGTCTAACTCAATTATGGAAGGCCATTGTTAGTATCAATTTGTACATTCTATTGTCACAAGAAAAGTCTTGGTGAATATATGTTTCAACAAAACCTTGAGGGAGATTTTATTAACCTAAAAAAGAAAATAACAGAAATGCTTAATGCTACTGTAAACTCACACTACATAAACCAAAGGACCTCGTTGTTATGAGACTACAAATAATGAAAAAATAGTTTCCCTAATTGAGAAATAGTAAAGCCATCCTATTAATCACCAACATGAGCTAGTGAGTCATTAGACTCAAGCATCCGTGCTTAGAAAAGTACATGTAGTGTTTGCCAATTGAGGTTCTTGACTAAAAGATCCATTGTGAAAAAGAAATCTATGAAGGTTAGCTTTCATTTGCATTATCGAAGTATAATGGGACTAGCGGGCCCATACATTCCAAAGGAAGGATTAGACACCATAAACTTAGCAAAAGATCAGCTTAAGAGACATTAATAACTAGCCCCTTTCTCCTGGACATAAGATAACATTACTATTGGTGAAACTACCAAGAATACGATTGTTGTAAAAGAATGAACTGCAGGACCTTAATTGACTATATCCTATTTGCTAATACACTTGATTTCCTAATCGCTCCTTGCTCTCTTTTGCAATAATTAATTACTGTGTCGAGCCTATTTGTTCTGAATTAACCTATGCTCCATCTTTGATCTCGTACTGTCTCCCCTCCTGATTAACTTATGCTTCGTCTCTGATCTCGCATCACCTCCCCTCCTGCCATCTCCACTCCCTTCTTCCACCCCTCCCTTGCGCTCCCTTGCGCTCATCCCTCCCTCTCCCTCCCCTCACTCTGCCCTGCGTTCAGCCCTCTCCTCCCACCCTCCCTCCCTCTCCCTCCCCTCCCTCTCCCTGCGGTCAGCCCTCCCTCTCCCTCCCCTCCCTCTCCCCACTTAGCCCTCCCCTCTTGTTCCTCCTCCTTCAGTGCTGCTCATCATAGCAGTTGGGAGGCTTTCATAGCCCCCCTTCTCCTCTACTTCAGCCTAGCCTGCCCTTCATAGCAGGCTGCAGAAGCTTTTGGAGGGTAGAAGCTTCCCCAATAGCTCGTGTGGCTTCTAGATTCCAAAAAGCTACCCTAATAGGTCGCACTACATGCTAATCGATTTCGTGCACCACTACCTTATGTTAATTGAACATTTCCACCCGCGCACCATCCCAACTAATTAATTAATTGGTCCCAAATTCTCGTCGGGGGACCCTATTTGACTATATCCTATTGTATCAACATTAGAATACTTCCAAGCTGAACTTGCAGCAAAAATAATGACAAAAAATTCATAAATAGTGAAGGAAATATCTTTTTTTTTATAAAGGAAATATCTTACTTGAGAGATTACACTGTGTTGCTAAATCTCGTTACAAACTAACAAGAGACTATTCTCTCACATGGCTAATAGGATTCTAATCCTTAATCATCATAAGATGCAATACTGAACAATTTTGCTCTTAGCAAGGGACAACACTATGCCACTAAAATTTGTCATGAACTTAGTAAGAATCCATATCTCACACAGTCCATCTTACATATATGCTTTCCAAATTAATTGTTGATCAATACAACCAAGTCTGGCTTTTAAGCCAAAATGCAAATAAAAAGAATCCTTAAATCTTGAATCCTCTTGGACATATTCTTCCATTACAAATAGTGGAAAAGAGACAACAGCTAACAAGAAACTTATCTCTCGTATCCTTGCTCATGTATACATATTATAGGCATGGAAAAAGGGGAGCAATTGATTCAAAAACCTACCTTGGACACCCTTCATGAGCTAACAAGAGAGTCATCTATCCTTGCTTAGACATACAAGCTGCTTATATTCTTTAGTGATGAACAACAAGGAAATAACAACATTTGAAGCGCCCTACCACTTCTCTACAGAGTTTACACTAAACATATGAGATAGGGTAGAATATGTCAGACTATTGCATCCATGTGCATATTATCTATTGTGACGATGAATACCCAATTCAAAATCCTATCATAGATATCCATCATGAGCTAACAAGAGACTTTTCTCTTGGCAAATTGAAGCTACAAATAAGGTCTTGTTGGAATGGGTGCGCTGTTATGTTGATGATCATCCATTGTTGTGGGAATGTTGTCTATCATTGGTAGAGTTTGCCTACAACAACACCATCCACTCTTCTACAGGAAAACCTCCTGCAGAGGTAGTCTATGGAAGACCTCTACCTTTACTAGTGTTGCACACCAAGGATGAAGTATGGAGAAGCAAGGTCATCTTCAATGTGGGAGAGACAAAGAAGAGGTGGCTCTTGTTCAATGCAAAGGTGGGATAGAGTATCAGGGTGGAAGAGGGCGGATTACTGAGCTGCACCCAAGGTGTTAGGCATGATATAGGGTTGGGAACACAAGGCTTCTGATGATACAACCTACCAAGCCATAAAGTGACTTGTTATGATGCTCCAACGTCCATTGGATTATTCATTAGGTTGCAGCTATTCATTAGATTTTCAGCCGTTGTGTAAGAGATACTCTCCAAAGTGGGCAATCAAGGACAATTTGCAAAGTACATGACAAAGGGATTCTTCATATCTTACTCTAAATCTTACCAAGGTTAAGAACCCTTGACTTTAAGTATCAACTAGGGGAAAAATGTTCACCTTAGTAGGCCCATACTATGATGTCAATAATTCTATATGCCATCATGAATTGATAGTTCATGCATCACAAGCTCATGATTGTGGGCGATTGAGCAACCATTAGGGGGCATATTATCATGTCATGAGTTTGTATGCATAACAACGGATAAGACAATGTGTGTGTGTGTGTGTGTGTATGTGCGCATGCATGCATGTGTGTGTGCGTGTGCGCGTGCACACACACATGTGTGTGTGTGCATGCGTGCATGTGTGTGCGTGTGTGTGTGCGTGAGAGAGAGAGAGAGAGAGAGAGAGAGAGAGAGAGAGAGAGAGAGAGAGAGAGAGAGGGAGAGAGAGGGAGAGAGAGAGAGAGAGAGAGAGAGAGAGAGAGAGAGAGAGAGAGAGAGAGAGAGAGAGAGAGAGAGAGAGAGAGAGATGGTTGTATCGAGATGAGTGTTGAACTCTTGTATGGGATGAATTCCCTTGAATGAAGTATGAAGGTTTTTTTTAAAAAAGGAAAATTATATTAATAGTACAAGGAAAATTACAAAAAGTTTAAGAGATACAGCTCATCAAGCACATCCCGCTCCTAAAGAGCCAATGGAAAAAACATATTCTCGATTAGCAAAGTACTCGAGAAGATTGAGAACTCTAGCTTCAATTTGGCATGGGCAGATCATAATCTTCACATGCTCAAATACAATTAAATTTTGAACTTTTCCACAAATACTGAATGATTGTGGCTTAGACTAGATTCCACAACCGAGCTTGAGGGTCATTCAAGTGCCAATATTCCTTGAGGAGAACTGATTCCCACCTCAATGGGATATCGGTGTGTACACGCAACAACCACCATCAACACTTATTTCATTAATTTTGGACTTGTCAATGTACAAATTCATTTTTACATATACTTTTGGATTAGTTTTCAGATAAAATTTAAGAAAAAACCCAATCTTCAAAGCACAGATGAAAACATAAAAACAAGAAAATTTTTTGATATTTTTAAAGGAGATGAAACTAAAATTATAAAATTTAACGTAGCCTCAGATAAGTTACACCAAAAAATAAGGTTCAGCAGTTGTAAACTCTCTTAATATTTATAATGGTGTTAACAAACACCTTCAAAAGTTACAGTATTAAGCAAACTCTCACAATATTTATAAAGGTGTTAACAAACACCAAAAGTTACAATAAGCCTCAGATAAGTTACATCAAAAAACAAGATTCAGTAGTTGTAAACTCTCTTAATATTTATAATGGTGTTAACAAACACCTTCAAAAGTTACAACTGTATTAAGCAAACTCTCACAATATTTATAAAGGTGTTGACAAACACCAAAAGTTACAATAAGCCTCTCACTGGAAGGAATTAATATTTGCTCTTGAAATCCTAGATTCAACCCATTCAAGGGCTGAGTTCATCTCATCATCATCGATGTAGTTAAAACTACAGAAGAGAAGTAAGGAATTATAAAATTTCTCCTATATAGCACTTTGTTGATTCCGAATGGCTTGCGCTTCCTGGGGTGGAAATATTCCATAACGAGCCACATGTGAAGTAACCTCACTCAGAAAGTTTATTAGCTCTCTCCTATATGAATGTAATCTATCTATTTCACTAGTAGACCTACTTATTTTTCCTCTCTCCTTCTCTAAGCTCTTTTGACACAAGAAAACTCGTCCTTCTCGTATTGGGTTAACGGAGCTCGATGTCTCTTTCTCTCCTCCCTCTTTGACTCGTTCTCACGATCCATTCTTTGCTGGTGCTAATGGCTTCCTCGATAGAATCGATGACTTCAGAAATATCCATGGAGCTTTAAGCTACGGGAATATGGACCAAAGGAACACGAGATAGTGAGGGAGTAAGGCGAGATGGAAGATGAGTTTGAGAGTGAGGCTATGAGATGAGTGCAAGAATGATAATGGGAGTAGACTCGAGTAAGGCTGTGGGTAAGATAGAAGGAGTAAGCTTGAGGAGAGGAGGAAGGTAATGAGAGAAAAGTGGAAGAAGTGTTTGGCTGTAAGGCTGCGGGCAAGATGGAAGGAGTAAGCTTGAGGAGAGGAGGAGGGTAATGTAAGCAAAGTGTAAGAAGTGTTTGGCTATAAGGCTACGGGCAAGATGGAAGGAGTAAGCTTGAGGAGAGGAGGAAGGTAATGAGAGCAAAGTGGAAGAAGTGTTTGGCTATAAGGTTGTGGGCAAGAAGGAAGGAGTAAGCTTGAGGAGAGGACGAAGGTAGCGAGAGCAAAGTGGAAGAAGTGTTTGGCTGTAAAGCTGCGAGCGAGATGTAGAAGATGAAGGACTCGAGAGGGATTTATAGAACTGCAAACTCATAGTGTGAGATGAAAGATTTAGAATAAAGAATTGGGAGAGGCTGAGATGACTAGATTGTGTGAAGTAACAGATGTAAGACTGTAATGCGAGACCTATGAGACGGTAGATTTTGAGTACATTGAAATCTATAAAATAAAGTGATGCAATACAAGAATGATATAATTATTAGATTCTCATCATGAGATATTTATTTTATATAATAAGTTAGATTTGCAGATGCAAGACTGTAATGTGAGACATGTGAGATGATAGATTTTGAGCACATTGAAATCTATAAAATAAAGTGATGGAACACAAGAATGATATAATTATTAGATTCTCATCGTGAGATATTTATTGTATATAATAAGTTAGACTTCGAATAAAGTGAAACCGATTAAATAAATTTAGAGAGGTGAGTTGTCCATTGAGTGAAGTAAAAGATCCAAAACCGTAAATGTGAGAGACACATGAGATGATAGATTTTGAATCGGTTTAAATCTATGAAATAAATTGATTGAAGACAAGAATAATATAATTATCAGACTCCCTTCTTTCGTCCATCCTAGTCCTTCTACAAGCACATTCTTCTTCCATCACTCTTAATTTATCATCTCCCCACCCACCATAGATGTCCTTGGCATCATCGCAGACATGGAGTTTGGAATTGATAGTCTCAAAGAATGGATTGCTGACCAAGGAGCAAGGAGAGATGCAAGAATTCGAGAAGGCTCTCCACTAACACGGATGGAGAGAGAGGAATTCGATGCACAGAGGCAGACAGAGAGGGAGGAGACTTAGAAGATAGCAGAGAGCAAAAGACTTTTACAATGTATTATAAAAGCACGACAAGATCTCTTGGACTTAAGCAACCTACTTTATCACAGCACTTGGTATGGTCGATTTGATGCAGACGGTAAAAGAACAATAAGGGCCTCCCAAACAGATTATAAAGAAACAATCTTTGACTGCTTGAATTTCTTCCTTCATTGTAATTATGTTGAGGATATGGACGTGGAGCCTATGAAAGATTGGGTTGTTGACAAGATAAGAGATACTAATGATGAGATCTTCTAGTGTGGTCTCAGCCTCTGTGTAGCTTGTAGTAGTCATTAATATTATTTTGTATTCTCTGCAACAAGCCTGGTAGGGCTGAGCAGATCATATTAGAATTGCTATTTAATACAATTTATTTTTGAGTAGCAAATTCTCATGCAGTGTGGCTCTTATGACTCTATCATGTTATAAACTTTGACCCTATAGTATGATTTGAGTAATCTTATTGTTTTGAGTCGCAAATTCTCATCAAGTGTATCCATGATGAATGTCCCTTATGTATCCATGAGAGAATGCCCCTTATGTATTCACATATTTAATAAAATCAACCAAAATAACATTGTGAGAGAAGGAAAACAAGTCACACATTTAATATGTATCCATGATTTTTGCCCATTATGTATTCACATTTAATACAATCAACCAAAATAACATTATGAGCAACAAAATCACAAATACAAAGTTTTGCGACTTTGCACTTTTACATGCATCACTTGCCAATAAATTTTTTCCTACTTAAAAAAATAACTCATGTACAGGCTAAACCCCATTATAAAGCTTCACAATGAAGTGGATTTTGATGCTTGCTGTGGACTCCAGTGTGATGCTTTGGAAGTAGACTCTTTCTCTCGAGGCTTTGATGCTTTAGGCATATATGGACTCTTCCTTCGGGCATAGAATTTGTCTACTTCCAAGTGTGGACTCAGTTGTGATGGTTTAGGCGTAGAATCCAATGGAGGTTGTGATTCTTCGGGCATATATTGAATCTCTGCTTTTGAGTGTGGGGTAGATGGTGATTCCTTGGGCATAGACTCCTTGGGAGGGTGTGATGCCCATGGCATAGAATGAGTCTCTACTTCCACTCGTGGACTTTACTGGGATTCTTTGGGCGTAGACTCCCCAAAATGGTATGATTCTTTGGCCGTAGATTGAGTCTCTACTTCTGTGAGTGGACTCCCTTATGATGCCTTGGGTTTATACTCCTTGGGGGCATGTTGAATCTCTACTTTTGTGGTGGCTGGGGGTCCATAGAGGTGGTTTCAATCCACGTCTACATTTCAGGAGCTAGATGTCGCTGACCTTCCCTTCCCACAGAAATGCCGACGAACACGCTCTCCATGTCTGCGACTCTGTTCGGCCTAAATGTACAAACATGTTGGAGAATGTACCTCTTAACCTGGACATTATGAAAAGAGCGGGAGAGTTGGGAGAGTCCACACTAGTGAAGGGGGCTTCAGAAACCCTTGGACCCGAGGGGTCTTGCATTACCTCATCCAAGCTCTCCGTCTCATTGGAGCTAGATGGATCCTCCTGCTGGGGTCCTATTATGGAGTGGGATCTTGGAATCAAGCTTCCGGATTGGGCTGATCCCTAGCTAGGATGAAAGGTGGGCTGCTGAGCATAGCTCTAAGCACTATCTTCCGGTGCGAGATCCTTGGACAAAATTCTTCTAGACCGTAAGTGCATGTATGAGACCTCTAATAAGGCACACTCAGATTGAACTATAGTTTTATAATTTTTATTCTGGACTACCCCGGAGGTATCCCCACAGTCGTAGGGTAGCTCCATGGCAATGGTTATAGAGATAGATTATCGTGCGGTCGGCGGGATAGGATGTAACACGTCGGTCAGTGGGATAAGTAGTGCCACATGTTTGGTGGAATAGGATGCATGTGGTATCCCCATGGATGTAGAGATGAGCTTATGACAATGGTCGGAGGGATAATGGGGTCGACGGGATAATGCCTAACATGTCGATTGATGGAATAATTATAGCGACGATGGGATAGCAAGATTGCATTGATCGCAGGGATGCAATTACCATGCTAGTCGGTGGAATATATAGCACGCTAGTCGACGGAATATATAAGGCAACAGGATGCGAATATGGCGACAGACGTGGGGATAACTTAAAGCACCGATCGGCAGGATAATGTTATAGTCACGGTCATGGGGATAGATGCTATGGCCACAAGTCAGCGCAGCTATCAGACCGATGGGATAATTAACTCTGACTCACATTTAATTAGGGCGGTGGGTTAGACCGTGGTCAGAAGTTAGGTCGATGGGATAGCGCTATGGCGACGGGTCAACCAAAATTGACCAACGAGATACGGCTATGGCAACGGCCCCGACAAGATAGCGCTAAGCCGTCGACCCATGGGGATAGAAAAGAGCTATGTTGCCGACTGATTTTTGATGATTTTTGAAGGATTTTGAGTTTTTGTTCAGGTTTTTCTATGCTAGGGGGATGCTATGCTACCTAGTCTACCTACTCAATGAAAAAAACTTGAAAGAAAAACAACTTTTGAATGTCAAAATACAAGATCTCTTGAGGAGTGAGTGTTACCACACAAAACAACTTCAAAATTCAGCATGATTCATCATTCTTGTTTTTTGGGAGTTTTGACATCATACACTCCTTAGCAATCTTTCAACTATCTTCCTACCAACTCAAAATACTAAAAAACATAAAAAACAAGCTTCAAATGATCCAATAGAAAATGGCAGTTTTCCTAACTTTTCCATCCAAACTCACACTTCTTCTCTCTTTCCTCTCCTACAACTCCAGTAACAAGCTCCAAGTTAAGCTTGAAGCCTTGTGCAATGGGTAGATTACGAAAGGATGCAAGTATAATGCAAAAGAATACCTCCATTTTCAAGTAGCAGTGCCAAAAATGTGTTCTCTCGATGGTGACTCACATATCCTTGGGATGTTGAAGAGATGCTGATGGAGCCTCCACTCAATGGAATACTCCTGGTGAGAGCAAAGCAAGGCACGATCCATCTGCATGTGTCACTCAAGCGGCTTCTGGACTGTCGAAATGTGTTTCCACGAGAGAAAGAGGGAAAGGGGGAGAGGGAAGAAGAGAGGGGAGAAGGGAGGGAGAAGGAGAGTGAAGGGGGATGGAGTGGCAAATACAAGGGCACTACAAAGGAGACATGATAACACCCAAAGACACTCTTGGAAGACAAGATAGAGCTTGTATTCCAAACTTGTGCATACAACAATGAAGACCAAAGTCAACCATTTGCCCTTTTATACAAGTCACCTTTTGAAGGGAGGGCCAACCCTTTTCCTTTTAGCACTCTCCCTTTCTTTACATTAAAAGGCTCTTGGGCCCATAGGGTGCCAAGGCATATTGCTATCCTTTCCATCTATCCCTACTATTGGAAATAGCACTTGTGTTAACCATATAAGAGCACTGGGACAAGCCTGGCATGAGGAGGTGTTCCTACCGGCTCCCAAATAGCACTTGTGTTAGCCTCGTGCCTCCAAGACTTAAGCTATTTGGGACTCAAACACTCTGTATGAGGCTCAAAACCTGGAGTGGTGAGGCCGATCTTGGGATACTTGTGGCTTGACTCCCACGAGACACTTAACCGCCACAGCTTGCAACTAGAACCTGCAACCTATGTCGTTGCCTGCAATCTTTGACCTTGGGGTATTTGGGGCTCAAACTCCCTGAGCTTGTATTATACTCCTTCTATGGCTGCGATCGCTGAAGTAAATCATGAAGCCTAATCACCTCTAATCTACCCTGCATTCGATGACTGTACTCTATGGATGCTAACATGAGGTGAAAGGGGATGAAGTATAAAGGAGAAACATATATGACTATGACATCATTGATGGGACACGAAGTTTGCATCGCATATGGGACTTTTCAAACAACCACCTTTGTCTCAACACGACAGTTTTCCTACTTTTGTAGTGTAGGCATCATGGGAGAGTATGATAAGTGTGAAACAACAAAAGCTATGCCATTATTTCCCTCTCTATGATGAGATTGTGTTACAGAGACAAACAATGGACCTCATTTTGGGGAGGGATTTCATGATCTCATTGATGCACTAAAGGAGGGGGGTAACTTTGCAATTCTTGTTGCCCTGAGGAGAATGAGGAATATTGCTCATGCTTTGTATTACAATGTACCAAAACCAAACATAA
The DNA here is from genome assembly GCF_047967505.1 of Dipteris shenzhenensis. Classification (NCBI taxonomy): domain Eukaryota; kingdom Viridiplantae; phylum Streptophyta; class Polypodiopsida; order Gleicheniales; family Dipteridaceae; genus Dipteris; species Dipteris shenzhenensis. The sequence goes on along the minus strand of NC_141611.1, from coordinate 51,219,509 downwards.
GCTGGAGGAAGCATTTCAAGATCATTGTTGGGGACCAACCTATGAGGGGTGGAACCACTCTCGTTTAGTTAGAGATCTCTTAGAGCTATTAAGTTTCAAGTGCAAGTTGCACCTACAACAAAAAAGGATAAAAAGGTCTTCAAAATAGATGTAGACACGTGGTGTCTTGCAAGCATCAAGGACTGAGCGAGCCCTCTGTAAATGACTAAAAACTACCAAGCATATATCTAGCGCCAGTTCAGATTAATTCATGGCTGTCAAAAAGGCTATGCAACTAGGGTATGGACACCTGGTCTTGTCTCTACAATCATCAATCTCATTGTTTTTTCACAATGGCGAAGGTTTCCAGTCACTTCAACCTATAGCCTCCACAATCCTTCAACTTTTCTACATTGCGCCCTGACTGGCCATCTAGTCACCTCAGTTATTAGCTGGTTGATCTTTGAGGCTAGGTAAATACTAATTGTAAGAACCTATCAAGGTTAAATTGTAGTGACTTTCCTTTGAGCCAAGCTACAGATATCCCCGAGACTTCACAATTTGTGGAGGTCTTGCACCCCCATGGATTCTATTAATGTTTTCTAGCCAATTAAATTTTATGCTTTGGCAACTCATTACAAGTAAGTATATGAGTAAGGATAGGATTGTCAAATGGAAGGATGTGTCACCCTTGTGCCCTTCATATAGATTGAAATTGGAAAGTTGCTTTTATTTGTTCTACGAATGCTTTGTGGTTTGAGGAATCTGGTGTATTCTACGATGAACACTTATTTCATCAATTTTGGACTCATATGTCTACTCTTGGACTAATCCCAAAAATCCTTCCCAATGGAAAAGTTTACTTTATGAAAATATCATTCGAGAATCAAAAGTTCACTTTTTGGACTATCATTTCCACATGATAAATTTCACAATCTATCTCTATAATGGTGCACTACTAATGCAAAAACTTCGATTAAATTCTACTTTTGTACTTCTTGTTTTTAACAATCATTTTCACATTTAAAAAAAATCATGAGTTATTAATTTAAATCCATGAAAAATCACTTTCAAAATAAATACTTATCAATATAATTTAATCCAAAAGAATGCACTTAAAATTTGATGTAGAAAACTATAACACTCTTGAAGTCCCAAAAAATTTAAAGGTTAAAATAGACAAGAGGCATGGAAAACTTTAAATGTGCTCCAAAAATAGTAATAGCTATGCTTGCAATTTTACAATGTCATATGTTTACAAGAAATATTGCTCTCCATGAGTCTTTGTACAAAGGAGTCTGACACATAGCCTTTCCAATAACTCAAATTTGCCTTTACAAATGTGTTAAGTACAAATAGGTAACTAGTTTATTTGAATGTCCAATTCATTGTCACTTGTTGCTTGGATGCTTGAATGGTATTGTCATGGGCAAAGTATAGGTAAAAGATAAAGAGGACACAATTCCAAAGGCTACTTGGAAAAAAAGGCAATGTTCCTCCGCTCATAAACTTCAGGTACAAGAGAAAGAGGAGGACAAAGAAAATATAGAGGAAGAAGAGTCAGATCAAGAGGTTGAGGAAGATCAAGATGAGCTCATGTCTATAAAGAATCTCAATTTGTGTCTCAATGAGACGATCACAGAAGATGATGTCGGATATATATAAGATTACGCAAAGAAATCATGAACACATATCCTGGTATGACCCTTTACTTTTCTTTTACAAGCATTACATTTAACTATAACCTATCAATCTCACAAGCTTTTGTATTATTTACAGACGGCAGAGGGGAAGGAAGAAGAAATGAGTTCACGTGAATTTGAAGTCAGGAAGGCCACAATATTTCCTTCAAGTTTAATTGATATGGTGATTGCTGGAAAAATTGAAAGTGAAATATTTATAACAATAAAGGATCATCGAAAGACTTTCTTGATATAGAGAGTCAACTACTTCGCTTCTATGGGAACTCAAAGGATATGATGATGGCATGGCTCATGCTTAAGAATTCTGAAGATTTATCCAAGCTACAAGAAATAGGAAGAAACTTTGATATTTAGGTTGTGATTGGACAGCGACCTCAATATCTATCATTTGGTGCAGAAGAGTTTCAAATCCTAAGATATCGAGGAAAAGAGGTTAATGATAAAACTATAATGGCCACCCTTAGGTTTGATACAAACTTTATCTTGGCTTAGTATTTATATATTTATTAAATCTAATGTGCTAATGTTTGGCTATTTTCTTTATCTTGTCTTAGTATTTATATATTGATTAAATCTAATGTGCTAATGTTTGGTTATTTCTTTATCTTGGCTTAGTATTTATATATTGATTAAATCTAATGAGCTAATGTTTGGTTATTTTTTGATGCAGTATAATGATATCTTCATTTCCTATAAATTTTGTATAGTGTGTATATATCGTAGATTCCCTTCTTTCTACGTGGCTCGATAAAATAAAAAGTCAATAGAAGATATATGCACCTGGCTGCAAACTCTCAATATGGACAACGTACGAGTTGTCATTTTTCCATACAATGAGATGTAAGTGACACCGCAACCTCATATTTACTTTTGCGAGATGTAAGATGAAGTCAAATAATGAATATTCTTAATTGGCCATGCAAGAAACATTGGAGTTTGGTAGCTTTGGACCTACAAGCAAATAAATGCTATTTTGCCAATTCAATGCCAAGATATCATAGCAATGTGTTAGTGTAAGTATACTCTTAATGCATTGTAACTTTCATGGTATGTATCTTTTGCGATGCACTTATTCATTCCCTTGTATGTTATGATGGATAGATCCACATGAAGGTTAATAAGTGCAATTGAACAAGTCACAAACTATGATGGTGACTTGCAAGAAGCAATGGACTTACAACGATGCGAGGTTGTAGAGCAAAATGATCCATACAACTATGGGTGGAGAGTGTGCTACAACTACAAGTTGCACCTCGATGAAATATTTGATGTGAAGGGCTCACAATCCTCAATGTAAACATATTCCGATGTGGAGCTATGTACATTTATGGCTCATACCATTTGATTCATAATTGCTCAATCTCCAATTAAAGTAATTGAGACACCCAAGTCTGCATGAAATACTCTCATGCTGCACTACATTGAGCCAAAGAATACCGGGCTAAGGTGGAAGAGCTCGAGCTCACTTTGACAAAAGCCAAAGATGACCTCGTCACCAGTGAATCCCTGGTCTAGGCATTTATGGAACTGGTAGAAAAGGTAGAATCAGCCCTGCACACAACACTAGAGCAGCAAGCACGGCAGATTAGCAGTACGCCTGCACCCAGGAGACCCATGACCAACATATCCACTCCCTATAGGATCTTTAGGCACAAGAAAGGAGCCTCACGGTCTCCCTCTAAGAAGAGATTGAAAGACAACGTGCCACTGGCCACTCAGAGGAATCGAGGTTGGAAGATCACGAGCAACAAGAGTTCACGATGTATCAAGAGGTGTCTACACAGTTAGCCACGTACACACTTGCACCATGCACCATCACCCAAACCCTCCAAATGCACTTCGATGCACTCCGTGCACAAAAACTCACCTTCCACCTAGACCTCACTACTCCATTACTGCCCAATGCCCTTCAAACTATTCTCCGCCGTAATCGTGACCACTGCTACCCCATCTTAGCCATGTCATATTTTTCTCTTGACCTTCAGCCCACCTCCCTATCTCTTCTTTGCCCCTCCGATCTCCAAATCCTCTCCGCCCATCCCATTCTTCTCAATTTTCAAGGCTGGTGCCGCGTCATCACTGAGTCCCTTAATTATCCTGCGGACGATGAAGTGATGCAACTCGCAAAGCCCAAGGAACTCATGCCATGGATCTGTACTCCCAAAAGTTTGCATGCAGACATAACTTGGATGGAGACCTATGGCCGAGTGTATCCCAAATCAGCAAAATACTTGTCAATTCTGCTGTACCAACTTCTGGGTGCTTGCTTTAAGCCGTAGAGACTTTTCTTGAGATGGCAAACCTTTTTCTCCTTTCCTGGTTCAACATAACCTACTGGTTGTTGCATGTAGACTTCCTCATCTAGATAACCATTGAGAAATGCATTCTTGACATCGAGCTGATACACATTCCATTTACTGAGTGTCGCTAGTGATATCAAGAACCATATGGAATCCATCTTTGCTACTGGAGCATAAGTCTCATCATAATCTTGACCATATTGTTGTGCAAATCCTTTTGCAACTAATCTGGCTTTGTATCTCTGAATACTACCATCTGGATTGTACTTCACTTTGTATACCCATTTGTTTGCTATGGCCTTCTTTCCTGGTGGAAGGTCACATAATTCCCAAGTATTGTTCTTATACAAAGCATCCATTTCTTCATTCATAGCAGTTTGCCATTCTGGCTTGTCTACTGCATCTTCGAAGTACACTGGCTCTTCTGTAGCCATGATGGTACATAAGAGCATAGTTGGTGGTTTCCACCTGAATTGCTTTGCCTTTCTGAGCATATGTCAATCTGGCTGGTGGTCTGCTTTCCCTAGTAGACCATCTGAGCTGCTGTGGCTCTGTTTGGGGTGTTGCTGACAATTCTTGCTCTTCTTCATCAACATGTTCTGTAGATGATTGTGAAGTCGATGCTTCTATCTCCTGGGTAGGTGAGGTTTTCCATTCTGATTCCTCATCAAAGATTACATCTCTGGAGATAATGACTTTGCGGTTGATGGGATCATATAATTTGTATGCTTTGCTTTCTTCACTATAGCCAACCATGATGCATTTGCGTGACTTCGCATCCAATTTCCTGCGATGATCATCATGTATGTGGGCATATGCTATGCAACCAAATATGCGGAGATGCCCAATGCGTGGCTTGTGTCCAGTGAATGCTTCATAAGGAGTCATACCTTGTATCGGTTCGGTAGGAAGCCGATTAAGCAAATAGTTAGCTGTAGCTATTGCTTCTGCCCAATACTGATTCGGAAGATGCTTTTCACTAAGCATTGCTCTAGCACTGTCTGCTAAAGTCCCATTATTCCTTTCAGCTCTTGCATTTTGCTGAGGAGTATCTGCACATGTGAATTGTCTTCGTATGCCGTGATTTTTGCAAAAGTTCATGAATGCTGAAGACATGTATTCACCTCCTCTGTCTGATCTCATGACCTTGATTTTTCTGCCTGTTTGGTTTTCTACCATGGCTTTGAATTCTTGAAATCTGGAAAACACTTCAGATTTCTCTTTCAGAAAGTAGACCCAACAATATCTGCTGTAGTCGTCGATGAAGGTCAAGTAATAAAGTGAACCATTGATGCTGCAGGTCTGGGCATAACCCCATACATCTGTATGAATCAAATCAAGAATACCTTGTGCACGAGAGGTACTTCTGACAAAATTGGTTCACTTTTGTTTGCCGAAGTAGCATGCTTCACAAACCTTTCTAAGAAACTGTAGCTTCGGAATCCCAATTGCCATATTCTGATTCCTGAGATCTAACAAGTACTTGAAGTTGACATGACCATATCTCTTGTGCCATTTTGCAGATAGTGGCATCTATTGCATTTGAGCTGACACGGCATGCTTATCTGGTACTGTAGCTAGCATTCTGTATAAGTGTCCTTCCTTGACACCTTTTGCTACTAGCTAACATCTTTTGGATTTGTCTCTGATAGTGCATTCATCACCGTCGAAGATGACTTTGTAGTTGTGTTCCGTCATTTGACTTACTGACAAAAGATTCTTGCTGAGCTTTGGAACATAGAGGACATCTTTGACTAATCCTTTTGTACCAGTGAAATTGTTCATAGGGATAACACCTGTCCCTTGAACTGGATTCGGTGTATTGTCTGCTGTGTAGATGACATTTTTCTGTCCTTCTAATGGCTTCATTTCTGTGAACCATTCCTGATGATTTGTCATATGAGATGATGCACCGCTGTCGATATACCAAGGATCCTATTCCACTTGGTCGACTTGATAGCTGAAGTCCTCTTTGGGATTGAAATCAGTGTCTAGGTGCATTGTATCAGTCTGATGCAATTCCTCACTTGCAAGAAACATATTTCCATGTTCATTTGCAAAATGACTGTGACTAGAATGTCCACCATGATGATTTCCTCTTACTTGGGAATTCCCTCGATTACTGCTGGATTGACCGCCTTGGTCGTACTGCTTCTTGCGGCAATCTCTTTCATAGTGTCCAAACTTGTGACAGTAGTCACACTGAATGTTTGACACATTGGTGGATACATTCCCTCGTCCTTGGAATCTTCCTTGATTGGAATGATTTCCTCTTTGCTGATTTTGATGTTGCTGAGGATGATGCTGATGCTGATGCTGATTTTGACTTTGATTTTGTTGATGATGACCACTTTTTTGATATGATCTACCTCTGTTTTTGCCTTTTCCTCTGCTTCTATCTGAAGCTGTGAATGCCTGATCATTAGAATGACCTTTATGTGCTTGAATGGCCTGAGTCCTGAGTTCTTCACCAAGTAGAACTGACTAAAGTTCTTCCAGTGTTGGAATTTGCCGTTGGATGGCAATACTCTGGACTAGATTCTCATATCCTTCTCCTAGTCCATTCAGGATTACTTGAACCATTTCTGTGGGATTCATAGTCTCTCCTGCTGCCGCAAGTTGATTATTGTAGTCTTTTATGCGGAGTACATAAGCATGACCGGTTTCACTACTGTTGCGAAAACTCTGGTTGATCTGGTTTCTCAGGGTGAGAATCCTGGATGTGTTCTTGGACTCGTAGAGAGCTGCGAACTGTCCTAGCATGACATCTTGCACATTCTGCTTGATCAGGTGATAGGCATACTTGTCTTTCTTATCCCATTCTGCTTGAGCTCGGGCAATGGCAGGATCTGCTACTGGTGCGGAAACTGTTTGTGTAGATGTAGATCTCGATGTAGATTATGTTGCTGGTGCTGTGACGATAGATGGAGTAGAGCTACTGGTGGCTGGATCGGCCAATGGTCTAGGTGTAGACCCATCGACATACTCCCATTTGTCCTGAAGCACAACAATGGTCTCCATTCGATATTTCCATGTACCGTAATTGGAGTTGTCTAACTTAGCAGATGCCTCCAGATTGAGGTTGCTAGTCGACATGGTGCAAGAAATGTACTCAAAAGTGTCGTAAAAATCTCTGTATGAATCAACTGCAAATACATTGAAGATGCCAAGTGAAATCTCTGTACCGTCGGTGAAGATAGAACTACAGTATATAAAATCTGATCTGTGTTAGAAGGCTTGTGTCAATGATGCCGGGAATAGCCAAGAGGCTTTACAAGGCTGAAAATGATGTGCACGATGCCGTGAGATAGCCGAATAGGCTTTACAATGGTGGCATGTGTGTGTGAAATCAAATGCTATCTACCCACTGTATCAATCTGCAATGCCTCTGAACTCTGAAGTCTGCTCACTGAACTGATGAACGTAAGGTTTCAGGTAATGTAATGATGTGAAATCGGATGAGCGTATGGACTGACTCCGAGTAGGTACTAGTCGGGAATTTCGGGCATGGCTTAGATTGGCAACTTGGGGAAATTCAAAGCGTCCCCTCTATGGCGATCTAGTCTACTCTGATCTAGATCTAAACCAACCATCGATCGATGAAAGAACAGCAAATAATTCCTTTTCTTTTGTTCTTTTTAAGTGCTGGGTCAGATGCGTCGATGTAGAGGCAAATGTGCATGAAGGAAGTGGTTTTGTCGGCGAGACTCAAATGTGAGTGTAACTTGCACCGAAATGTGCATGTGATGTGATGAGCGTGTAGAGCACAAAAAAACGAGCGACTTTCCTTTTTGGAACGCCCTCAAATTCTTCCTGGATCAAGAGATATGACTTGATCTATGTGGAGGGGCAAAAGGAGTGCAAATGGTGCTCAATGATGATGTGTCACTGTGAGTCACATGCAGTGATGATGTGGCACTGTGCTTAGCAAGAAGGTGTGCCAGTGAAGCTCTGTGCTGAGGTGGCAGGAGTGTGCACATGCAGTGTGTGCACAGTGTGCCTGGCAAGGGACTGTGCCTGCAGGGGTCAGTGCTGAGGTGGCACAGAGGATGTCAGCAAGGTGACATGGCAATGTTGATGTGGCACTGATAACGTGTCCCTAATGATGTGGCACAGGTGATGTGGCTGATGATGTGTCACTGATGATGTGGCACAGGTGACGTGGCTGATGATGTGTCACTGATGATGTGGCACAGGTGATGTGGTTGATGATGTGGTAGTCAATGATGACATGGCCAGATGATGTGGCTGTTGCTGATGTGGCAGATAGGATGACAAGGTGATGATGTGGCAATCGACTGCCACGTGTCAAGATAATGTGGTGACGTGGCACTTGGGTGGGATAAGATTGCCACGTGGCAATCTGTGGACCAAATCCAATTGTGAATTAACCTAACCAACCTTAACCTTTCCTGACTGTACTCGGGTTATCTGGACCCAAGGTGGGTGTGGTTTGAAGAGTGCCACGTGGCCTTATCTGCCACGTGGCAGTTTCTCTTTCAGAGAAGAGATGGGTCGACGGAGGCGACGGACTGAGCGATGTGGAGTCGATGGAGATGGAGCGCTTTCCTAATGCTGACCTTCTGCAAGCTTGGAAATGCAGGAACGTAGATGCTCTGTGTGCCCTGGTTACCAATACTACTAATAGTGTTTTGACCTTGATTCAACATACATCTAAGGCAACTGTGGCCTGGAACATATTGAAGAGTCAGTATGAGATGCAAAATTAGACAAGGATCCAGAACCTAGAGAATCAACTCGCAGCTGAGAAGTTTAATGAAGGAGAGACAGTGGAGGCATTCATAACCTGAATCAAAAATTTGTGTGACCAGATGGTTGGTGCTGGGATACAAAAGACTAGCAAAGAGCTAGCTTGACAGTGTCTCCGGATATGTCCACCAAGGTTTGACGGACTGGTAACAGTGCTTAACACTCAGGTGAGATTCCAACCATTGTCATTTGAGGAGTTCTGTGCTTTACTTATGGAGGAGGAATGGAGGCTTAAAGCTCGAGATGGAGGCGGCAATGGGGATGCTGTTTTCTCTGCCACTACGAAAGGCAAAGGTGGTTCCTCCACCAAAGGTGAGTCCTCTACTAGTGGTGACAAAAAGAAGAAGGGCGACAAGAAGAAGTTTCAGGGAGAATGCTTCTATGGGTGTTGAATAGTGGTGCCTCCCGTCACATGACCTGTAAGAAGGGTCTATATTGTTCCATACAGCCTCTACAGGAACCCATCATCGTGACGGTTGGTAATAACACAAAAATGCCCTATTGAGGGTATAGGTATGATTTCATTTATTTCTATAAATGGAGATGTTAAGAAACTATCTAATGTGTTGTATGTTCCACAAATCAAGAGAAATTTGCTATCAATTGCTTCCATAACTGTGACCGTGAGGTGAGGTTCAACAAGACGAGCAAAAATTCTGGATAGTGCAAGCAATCTTGTTGGCACAGGAGTAAGGAGGAACAACCTGTATGAGCTAAGTGCTCTTACAACCACCACTAGAGTGGGCACAAGCAAATTTTGGCACGAAAGATTCGGCCACATCGGATTTGCAGTGCTGAAGGAGATGCAGAAGCAAGGTATGGTTGCTCACTTACCTATAGTATCAAAAATCAAAGAACCGTGTGAAGCTTGCATGATGGGCGAGCAACATAGAAAGGCATTCCCACAAGAAAGCAAGAATAGAGCAAACGCTCCTCTAGAGTTGGTGCATGTTGACTTGTGTGGTAAGATGCCTACACAAGACTCGGGGGGATCTTCCTATTTTCTATTGATCATCGACGACTATAGTAGGAAGATGTGGGTGTACTTTCTTCGTGAAAAGGCTCAAACTTTTGGTAAATTTAAAGAATGGCAACAGCTTGTTGAAAATGAAATAGGGAGAAAAGTGAAGAAAATTAGATTGGATGGTGATGGTGAGTTTGTTTCTATAGAGTTTGGAAATTTTTGCAAGAGCAAAGGGATCAAGCGACAAACGACGACATCACATATGCCTCAGCAAAATTCTAATATTGAATGTTGAGTGCAGACCACCATGGAGATGGGGAGGTGTATGTTGAAAGGTGCTTGACTGCCAAACCACTTTTGGGCTGAGGCTGTCAATACTATGGTTTACATCCTTAATTTGTAGCTATACAAAGGCACTCAAAGGTAAAACACCACATGAGGCTTACAGCGGTAAGAAGCCATTTGTCTCCCACTTCAAAAAGTTTGGGTGTGAATGCTATGCTCATGTACCAGACAAAGAGAGAAACAAGCTACAACCAAAAAGCACCAAATGTATCTTCTTAGGCTATTGTGATGAGAAGAAAGCCTATAAGTTGTATGACCCAGAGGCAAAGAAGATCATAGCGAGCCGCGATGTGGTGTTCAGGGAGCAACCACATGCAGTGGAGGCAGAGAAGAGCTCTTCCACTTTATTATCAAGCGAAGAGGTAATTCACTATGGACCTATCCTAGGAGCTATAAAGGAGGACGAAATATCAAATGATAAGGTATAAGTCACCAACCTGTTGTTACACCACCGGAAAGCCCATTGCCGTGATGGGTAAGGTAGCTGTACGATCATGATAGCCAGATGCCTATGTTTGTTGAGTAGCATGCAGATGGACCAAGGCGGTCTCAGAGAATCGAGGAGCAAAGGAGGGCTTCTGCTCACATAGTCAATCTGGCCTTGATGGCTGAGATTATTGCAGAAGTAAAGGAGCCTGTGAGTTTGGAGGAAGCACTTGCAGACCGAGATTGGAAAAACTCTATGCAAGTAGAATATGATAGCATCATGAAGAATGAAACTTGGGAGCTGGTAGATTGACCACGTAACAGAAAGTTTATTGGCACCAAGTGGGTTTGGAAGGTAAAGTACAAGGCCGATGGGACTTGGAAAAGTACAAAGCCAGATTGGTTGCACAAGGATTTTCGCAAGTTGAAGGGTTTGATTTTCAGGAATCTTTCGCTCCGACTGACCATTATTCGCATAGTATTATCGGTGGCTGCTCTAACAAATCCTGGTCTAGCACATGACTTCAAGGCATGACGGAATGTCTCGTCTCTCATGACATTGAATGGTATGCCATTGATTACAAATGCTTCCAGCCATCTCAAGTGCTCTTCATGCACTTGTTTTTGAAGAAAACCATCCTCCATAGATGACTAATTTCCTCTTCTTATTTTCTTACTTGACTAGCATTTATTGCATCGAAACTCACATGTGATCCATTTGTTTGTAAATCTACACTCCTGTTACATGTTGAGGAACTCACCTATGATCCATTTGTTTATACATCTGCTTTCCCATTACATGCTGAGGTATCTCTTGCATTTTACAACTCTTCCATCTCTTCTCCTTCAATTGTCTCATTGACCTTAGCACTAACATCAGCACTTCTAGCATTTCTTATTAGAGTTTGATTAACCACTCTTTTCACCATTTCTAAATATGATTTGCACAAACGAATAACATCAGACAGAGTGCATGTACAAGCTTCAACATCATTGCCAATTCCTAAAAAATGTTGCTTGATGCGAGTAGCACCGCTTGTTAACTTCTGTCCGTAATATTTACACTGTAAGAAAGAGATTAAGGCATGCTCTTTTCATAACTTCGTCACATATGACCAAATCTTTCTGCGCATGATGCTTTTGAAGTTGCATGCAAAAACGTAAACGACAAACAAAATATTGTTTAAAAACATAATCGACACATAAATCATTACTTGTGTATGCAAAAGGAACATGATACAATAAATATTTCAATGAAAGCAATAAATACACGTCTAAACACACTTTCAAGAATCCAAGATTTTAGATACATCCATTCAATGACAAGTACAAAAATATTTATATTTCATCCATTCATTCACATTCTCTGAAAAGAATATAAAATATTCATTCAAAAGAAAGTGTAAGAATAAGTGATTGTAAATGCAAATCATTCATTCACATTCTCCTAAAAGAATATAAAGGATTCTTCTAAAAGAAAGTGTAAGATGAGTGAATGTAAATTATAAATTATTCATTCACATTCTATTGAAAGAATAAAAAATAAAAGAACAAACACATGCATTTGTTTGATCCCAGAGTTGGTCCATGGTCTCGACTCTCAACCTTCTTTTTCGCAAGGATGCCAAGGTTCTTTGCAAGTGGATATGGCACTAGTAATGCCCATAAGGATGAAGTTAGCGATGACGATGAGGATATACGACTAAAGTATAGACATCATTATGACCCTCCTCACATTGTAGTCTGTAGTTGTTGCCGTCCAATTGCTGGTCCATAGAAAAGGTGGGTAAGATGGGGATCTTGACCTGTTTCTCAGCCGTCTTGTATAGGCTTGCCATCTCAGAGGGGAGGGTGGGTGGAAAAAGAAGACGATATTGAAAAAAGCTAGGAGAGAAGAGAGAAGGAAGCTCAGAGAAGAAGAAGAGAATGGAAGAGAGAAAGGGGATGCTCTGTTGCTTCTACCTTCAAGTCTATCATTCCAAATGCTTTCTACCTTGAATTGGCCTCACCTTTTTCAAGCAATCCTCTGTATCCAATCTCTTCACTCCTTCCAGTAGCAAACTTCGTCAACCCCAACTGGATCTTTACATGATCTTGTTCAAGACACAAGTGAATGTGATATGGATCAAACTCCATTGGCCCAAATTGGATCTTTACATGATCTTGTTCAAGACATAGGTGAATGTGCTATGGAGCAAAATGATATCCTCACATCAACCCAAAAACGCCCCTCAAATTCCTACAAGTAACACTCTCCAATAGTCCCTCACATGCTCTAAATAGTAGCAAATTTCCTTCTAATTTGTTGCTTCCTCCTACATCTCTCTTGGTCCCAATTTCTACTCGTTTTACTCCTCAAGAGCCCTTACGTGGGATCCACCTCTCTCAGAAAAAGGGGCCACTGTCGAGCCAGATGTTCCTCCCCCACGGTTGCATGGATACTGTGACAGTGACCATGCCGGAGATCATGAGACCAGGAAATTAACACAGGGATAGAAGAAGATACAATCAACACTTGGAGATCAGGGGTTTCTTGCATGAACTGCTGAGGAAACCTTCAAGTACAACCCCTGAGTTGAAATATACCTCTACTCGACTTGTAACTGAGGTTGAACTGCACCTCCATGGACACCAAAAGAAAGTGGGAACTGTGCCTACAGTGTGTGTAAAAATAGATCAAAACAACCTTATATATAGGGGCTAGAGTGGGCTATTGATGTGGCCAACCAGGTTGATTGACCAAATCGACTAGGTTGGGTCAATTAGGCTGGTTGATCCAACCCTAGGCAAGGTCCCACATCAGCCCTGATTAGGCCTCAGAATGGCCTCAAACTAGGCCTCCAACTAGCCTCAAGGCAGGTCTTGTGACTCAACCCCTAATCTTGGCAATGTGCCCTAGCTAGACCCCCTCCTAGCCTATAGAAATATAGTGAAAAAGAACCAAAATGCTACACCTTCTCTAGGCGTGCACACCCACATAGAAGCCCTTTCTCCCTAACATACAAACAAGATATGACTAACTCTAATAAATTATGTGACACCTATGGTCACTTCTCACATCACTCTCCGGAATTACTACCACTCCTTGGCTCTCAACTTTATACTAAATATTTTAGTGTGAGGCATCTTCTTGGATTCATCTGGTTCATATCTAGTACCATGTTGGTCTATGCCCCATGAAAAAGAGCAAGCAATTACTTTCACAAAATCTCTCCCTTGTTCCCCTTATAGGTCCTTTGCTTATCATTCCTGATTTGAGGAACCCTTTCCTAGTAGCAGCTGATGCAAGTGGCGATTGCATTGGTGCTACTTACTCCGGATCAGCATGCACTGGCCTATGAAAGCAGGCGGCTAAGGGATGCTGAATTGCATTATGACATTTATGAGAAAGAAGTCTTGGCTGTAATACATGCTTTGAAGAGTTGCCTTTTGGTTGTGCCTTTAAATATGCCATAGAAAACACTTTTGGGATGTACTATAGCTAATTTTAATGCCATCCACTTATTTTGATTACTTTAGTATAGGCCTCCATGGACCAAGCCTAAGGTTGAGTCTTGGGTAAAAGACGATTAAGGCTACCGTATGGCTCCCTTTTAAAGGGCAACCCTAGTTAAACAAACCCTTCTTCTATGGCAACCTTCATCAATGGCCTTTGTTAGGGTGCTGGTTTAGTTATTTTGCTATCAACCGCCATCTTCTATTATCACTGTCCTTGCTTTTGACTCTAATGCCTCCATTCTTTGTTGTTGACTAGCCTTTAGTGTTGAGTACAGGCTTCTCATTTAAAAACAACAATAAGAAATAGTGTTGAGAGTAGGCCATGTCAAAATACCGACACATATAATGATTGCAAATGAAGGGTGATGCATCATATGTTGAAGCCTAGAGCTAGGGTTGGTGCAAATTCCCATGCTGGTGTGCACTTAAATCAATGATCTAAAGCTTACTGATAGGGAAGAGCTAGGGTATCCAAGCATCCACGTTGCTTCACATATTTATAGCAAGAGACATGCCTATGACTTGCCATGGTTTTGTACTTTTGTTTATGACACTCCCTTGTCACGGAATTGAAATTGCGATGGCTTGCCTACTCTGTAAGCCCAAAAAACCAAGCATCACACATCGTCTTCTTGTGCTCTTTGATTCTTATTCATCATGTGTTCTTTTCACCCCTAAGCATAGACCAAGCAAGTTTCCTCTTCATTTTTAATTGCTCCTCCTGCAATCTTAAAAACAAAAATAAGTGCATCTTTTCCTGGCAAGAAGTCTTACAAGCATGCTATCGAATGAAAACCCTAGTATAAGGGGTTGAAGCGCGCGCGCGCGAGAGAGAGAGAGAGAGAGAGAGAGAGAGAGAGAGAGAGAGAGATCTCACGAAGGCAAAAGACATGATCTCCGTGATCTATGTATCTGGTGGGCCATATTAACAATGACGCCTCTGCTCGGGTGGTCCCCTACGAGTAGATATGTGATGGGATGGACCTCCATTGTGTGTGCTCTAGGCCACCTCGGCATCATGCATGGCCCCTATATCTGTGTTTGCATCTCTCCTCGTCGTCTTATCTCACTGACCTAGTTTGCCCTCATATGAGAAATTTCCTCCTTTTCTACTCCGCTGTCTAGGGGCAGTCTTGAATGCATAGAAATCTGTGACGCGTCACTAAGCCCGATCCATCTCTATGTCCCGTGGGTCTACCCCTTCTACTGTTGGATCTGATGCAATTAGGGTATCTCTGTGTCGTCTCATCCCCATTAGATAAAGGCCAATGCAGACCTGGTCATGGAATGAATTAGCTAAGAGAGAGGCCCAACAAAGCCGTGCTCTTCCTAAAGAGACAAAGAGGATAGAAGGACTATGTCATCTGCATACAACAATATCTATATCATCAAATCGGCTCGATCCCTCATCTCCAAGGCATCAATGAAGGTCATGATCTCATCAAATCGGCTCGATCCCTCATCAATGAAGGTTATGATCTCATCAAGATAGAGCCGACATAGTACATGTAGATGAGAGGGGGCATCCTTGCTTCACTCTCATTGTGCTCTCGATCCAACTTGACATGCTTCTAGGGGCATGTACTCTCCCTCTCACTGACTTGTACAGACTCACCACCACCCAAATCATGTCTCCTAGTATCTACATCTACTAAAGTCACCTAATCATGTAGGATCGTGGGAGTGTGTTAAAGGCCTTCCAAAAGTCTACAAAGTAGGCATACACTTTCTTGGATCTCTATCTCAAAGGAGGTAGTTAATATATAAAGAGAGATGCATAGAAGAGGTATGTCTTATTTTTGGGCCTTAGCTTTGATCATGACATGAAAAGTCGTTTATATCAAATGTTTTCAACAGGACGTCCTCCGAAGTCGACGATTTTAAAGAGATTTTGCATGTTTGATAGTGCCTGACATTCAATGACAGTTTAAGAAAATTAATACGGTGTCTTCCCTTAGCTTGAATTTTCAAGGGTGGTGTGCAATGGTTGAACGATTGGATCGACTAGAAATTTTAGCAGGATGTGTAAATTGGAACTGCTGGACGAGGCGCTTCAGGCTGTGGACGTCAAACACAGACAAGGGACGCCCACAACACAGCAGATTTTCTCATGTGTTTTGCAGGGACGCGCTAAACAGACTCAGAGAGAGCTGGCAAGCAGTAGGCGAGTACATACCCTTAAGATTAGTGATACGTTAGATTCGGCAACCATCTTAGAAGATGGACTCATTCGCCATTTTATGTTGTGTGGGAGATTATTCGAGGCAAATTTGGTATTTTGTAAGGTTGCAAAACCCAGCGTTTATACATGGCATGGAATCATTTTGGCCCATGCTAAAAATGGAGAAAGTGGAATGGTTCTTAAATTGTACCATAAAATGTATCAGGAGGGCATAATGCCAGACCGTTCTATATACCCCTTCATTATAAAAGCATGTGGGAGCACAGGAGCCTTATGGCAGGGGCAAATGATACACGGTGAAATTACCGAAAGTGGTGTTGAATCGGATTCTATTATTGGGAGTACCCTTGTAGACATGTATGTTAAATGTGGTTGCTTGGTAGAAGCGCACAATGTGCTTGATAGGCTATTATGTAGAAATGTTGTGTCATGGGGGGCAATGATTACAGGGTATGCCCAACATGGGCAAGGTGTTACTGCTCTACAACTTTTTGACAAAATGCAACAGCAGGGCATAAAACCTGATAAAGTTGCGTTTTTGTGTATCTTGAAAGCATGTGGTAGCATTGGAGCGTTATGTCAAGGGAAGCTGATACATGATCAAATTATCAGGAGTGGGCTTCAATCCGATGTGTTCATTGGTAGTGCTCTTGTAGACATGTATGCCAAATGTGGAAGACTAGAGGTTGCACGTAATGTGTTTGATGGAATGCCAACTCGTAATTTGGTATCTTGGGGTGCAATGATTGCTGGATATGTCCAACATGGACATGGTGCTCCTGCCCTTGAACTTTTTGACAAAATGCAACAGGAAGGCATGAAGCCAAACGAAATAATAATCTCAAGCGTTTTGAAGGCATGTGGTGTAATAGGAGACCTTAGATCAGGCAAGTGGATACATGCACAGGCTGGTATACTTGAACTAAACTTAGACCTGGTTGTTGGGAACTGTCTTGTTGACATGTATGCAAAATGTGGGAGGCTGGATGGGGCACGTGTAGTGTTTGACAGCTTGCCCAACCGAAATGTTATCTCCTGGGGTGCCATGATTGTGGGATATGTCCAGCAAGGGCAGTGTGTTCCGGCCCTGGAACTGTTCAACAAAATGCTAGAGAAGGGCATCGAGCCAAATAAAGTTACACTTTCGTGTATTTTGAAAGCATGTGGCAGCTTAGGAGCCCTGGGGCAGGGCAAGCTGATACATGGTCAGATTCTCCGGAGTGGATTAGCATCTGATGTTGTCATTGCCAGTGCTCTTATTGACATGTACGCCAAATGTGGGAGCTTGAAGGAGGCACGCAAATTGTTTGATGAATTGCGAGTTCAAGAGCTGGTGTCATGGGGTGCAATGATTTGGGGATATACCCAGCATGGACAACCTCATCATGCTTTGAAGCTTTATGAAAAAATGCAACAGCAGGCCTTAGAGCCGAATAAAGTTATCTTCTTGTGTGTTTTGGGGGCCTGTAGTGCTGAAAGAGCTTTAGGGCATGGAAAGCAAATACATGGCCAGATCATGAGTACTGGACTTGAATCAGATGTGGCTGTTGGGAGCTCTTTGGTGGACATGTATGCAAAATGTGGAAACCTGGAAGAGGCACACAAAGTGTTTGATAAATTGCCATTTCCGGATGTCGTGTCATGGGGTGCATTGATTGTTGGATACGTCAAGGAAGGGCATAATCTTTCTGCTCTGAAACTCTTTGAGGACATGCAACAGTTGGGCATTAGTCCAAATGAAGTTGTATTCCCATGCATCCTAAAAGCATGCGGCAGCATTGGAGCCTTGGTGCAGGGCATGCTGGTACATGATCAAATTATCAGACGGGGGCTTCAATCAGATATGGTCATTGGGCATTCCCTGATTGGGATGTATAGCAGATATGGAAGCCAGGAGGATGCACACAAAGTGTTTGATACATTGCCAATGCAAGATGTAATTTCATGGGGTCTTTTAATTGCAGGATATGCCCAGCAAGGCAACTATAGGCTGGTTGGGCGATGTCTTAAGGACATGCAAGGACAAGGTTTGAAGCCACATGGCATGATCTATTCTAGCATTCTGTCAACCTGCAGCCACGTAGGCCAAGTGGAGGAAGGTCATCATTATTTTAACGCTTTGAGTTGTGATGATGGCATCACACCACGGGTAGAAAACTTTAATTGCATGGTGGATCTTCTCAGCCGTGCGGGATGTTTAGAGGAGGCAGAACAGCTACTTCAAACCATGCCAGTCCTCCCTGATATCGTTGGGTGGACTGCTCTATTAACTGCCTGCAGAACATATGGCAACATGGACCTAGGAAGGCAATGCTTTGATCAAGTGGTCCAATTGGATTCCAATGTCACTACTGGATATGTGCTCATGTCCACTATCTATGCTGAATCCTTGATGTGGGAGGAATCCCACAAAGTACATGAGTTGAGACAATGTGCTGCAGCATGGAAAAAACCTGGGAGGGCATGGATTGAGGTTAGTGATGATGTGCATGAATTCATCGTGGGAGACAACTCTCATCCAAAGAGGGATATAATCCTAGCCAATTTGAACAGATGGAATGGGTTGATGAAAGTGGAAGGATACGTGCCACAAGTAGATTTCGGTGCCTAAATGGTAAAAGCCTTTTGAGGATATTCTTGGAATTGCCCATGTATTATTTTTGTCGTGCTACACTTGAAGGACAGCGTGCACAATGTAAGAGTGACAACAATAGATTGCCACAGTGCTCGTTTCATTATTTCCAAGGTTGATGCACATGGTTTCCACACTGATCGTAACATTGATGCACATGATTCAAAGGAGGAAGATCATAATATGTGCTGCCTACTCCATAGATGAGTTTGAGGTTTGGGTAAACCTTCAGAAGGTCATGATTAAAAGCTCCTTATATTGTTGACTTAGATTGCACACTCTTCGTGACGTAATTTCCAAGGTTGATGCACATGGGAGGAGACTTAGATTGCCATACGGCTCATAACATTATTTCCACGGTCAATGCACATGATTCAAAGGAAGAAGATGATGATATGTGATGCCTACTCCATCTGGGTTGTGTATATCTTCTTCAGGTCATGATTAAAAGTTATTTCTATTCTTGACATACGGAATACAGATTTTGTTTCATAGCTCTTGCAATGTAATTTATGGAGAATCAAGATGGCAATAGCACGATTTACAACATAGATGAGATATTTCAGCCTTCGTTCTTCCCAGTGTACAAAAAGAGATTGCAACAGAATGGAAATGTTGATGAGTGAGAGAGAGACCTGAGAGAGAGAGAGAGAGAGAGAGTTCTTTAAAAAAGAAAGTGTGTGTGTGAATGTGTGTCTGTGTGTGTGTGAGAGAGAGAGAGAGAGAGAGAAATAGAAGGGGGGCCACTTGGCAAGAAACTGCGTGGGTCACTTTTTAACAAAAGTGTTAGTATAGTGCTGCCTGGAAGGCAATGCTAACAACAAAAAGGGTTTCAAAAAGGATTTACAAAGCTTCAAATTGAGTTTGTAGGTTTTATTCTATCCTTTCTAAAAGTATCGTGTGTCGGTTGCGTTGCTTGCTTTTGCCAACTTGTATCAACCCATGCATAGCTATAAGTAGCCTTATCTTAATGTTTTTGGTTAGTAGACTGTAATGTTTGATTTTTCCGCTAATAGTTTCTTATAATTTTATGTATAAACTTAGTGTATAGAGTTGGAAGTAGCATATTATTTTTAAATTTGAAATTATTTTATACATGGACTAGGATTCATTTTAATAAGCTAAAAATGTTAGACTTTGATATTTTAGAGTTTAATGCATAGTATTGAAAATAACACTAAATTATTTTAATTAATAATTTTTTTAAAAGAAAAGATTTGGGTGTTGGTTGGGAGGTTTGCTTACTTGTAACACCTCACACATGGATGTAATATATATATTTATAATGTAAGAGATATTGTTGGACTTTGAACCAATTTTGAGGCTCGCTTATTTTGGCTTGTATCAACTCATTCATGGTCTAGCCGCTTGTGTGGATCGCATATTCTGGCCTATATCAACTCGCAGGTTAAACGTGCTAGAAATCTCAATACATGTGTTTGATATTGAATGTAGGAGAATTTATATCATATATGATGATATGTTTTAAAATAGAAATTATGTGTTGCATTTACAACCAACTACACTTGTCGAGAAAGCAACACTTATTGATAGAGTATGTCCCCCTATACATTGAAAATGTATATAGATCACATGTATAGTATACACGCAATATAGATCACATGTATTATAGACATGAAAATAATAAAACTCTTTAGGTTTCTTTAGGTTATTCACGCATGATACAAAATAATTATCCGATTGCGTTGATAGGCGTAATTAAAAATATTGTAGATACCATGCAAGCATTGCTAGCTACTGTACTAGTGTGTATAATATACCAACATTCGTTGATAGAGCATAATGCCTCGGATGATCATAGTGAAGATAGATGCTTACTTAAGAAAGAGTATAACTTGGGGAAAGACGACCCGCCATCCCATGCCTCTTTTTATACGTATATAATCACAATTGTAAGCATCCAATTATGTTGGGAGGAGACAAGACAATTGGATGGTTTATCTATCTCAATATTTAGCTAACTTACATGGAATATTCCCATGATACCCAATTCTAGGAGTTGATTGGCCCATCTAAAGTCCTAAGCCCATCCTCTATAATAGTACCATAAGTTCTTTTCCCAAAAAAAGGGGTCTTTATATTAAGATGTCTTTGCGTGAGGTTCTAGATTTTGATCGAGTACCTATAGTTCATGAACAAATGAGGAAGGTGCTCTGTCTCTCTTTTGTAACGTGCACATTTACCGTCCCCATGCCCAATTCTTCGAGCTTTGGTGGCTGTCCAGACTTCTTTGTGAACGGTGAGCCATAACAAGCACAACTGTTTCTCCAGGATTTCCTTATCCCACATCTTCTCGAACCTCCTCTCCCACTTTGCGTCTCGCCTCATCCATTTTCGGCTGAGATGTGCGATTAGGTCCTCTTGGTGCTCCTGAATGATAGGCACTGGGCAAGTTGGTTTTGGCCCACCCATCTAAACTCTCTAATCGAAAGCTTGGCTCTTCCTCCCATCCAATGTAAGGATTCAGCGTCCCAAAGATTCTGTTGCTCCTTGATTAGGATGGCATCAAACCACTGAAGTGTGAATTCTACTACTAAATCCTCTTCACTCTTCCACCTTCTATTTGATCTGTCCCACAGGTCTTGCCAGCATCTGATTCCTTTTCTGTTGAGGCAGAGAGCCCCCTTGATGGCGTTTTCATTTGTGGGGGATGAATTCTAGATGACGGAAAACCAGAGTCTTGACTATAGAAGGTTCCTATTTTCCTCGAGAAGCCTTTCCATAAGAGATGTGGCTTGAGGAGTTCCCATGCCTTCCATATACTCTTCCAGAGTTACGACCCTTTGGCCATGAAGGGCTTCCTATTGAAGATTGTAGTGCCTTTAGGGAGGTTTTTCTAGTGCTTGCATCTAACGGGTTTTTTCGATGTTTTTTCTGACCAAAAAGGCCCAATTAGTTTGCGGCACCTAGAGGGACTTGAGAATCCATTGTGCCATGAATCTTAATGCCGACAACTCCACATTTACTATGCCTAGCCCTCCCTTCTCTTTGGGCATTGTGCAGAATCTCCACTGAACCTTAGCCATTTTTGAAGCGTGTGTTTATCTGAGTAAGTGCTTTCCGAGAGGAACCAACATGAAATAAAGTATATTATTGATTAGTAAATATAATGACTCAGTACAAACTTTCTCCTGGCTAGGGTGGGTTGGTGGAGACCTTGCCATTTTACGATCTTCTCTTTGACTTTTTGGATGACCCATTCCCACCTACTTTTATTTGAGCACGTGAAACCCATTGGAATTCTAAGAAGCCTGAAAACCTCATTTTCTTTGGTAACTTTGCATCCCATCTCAATCAAAGCATTTGTGCCGAAGATTCTGCTCTTACGGTGGTTGACCTTTGAACTAGAGGCTAGGCAGAAGGTCTCAAGGCAATTTAGAGCAATGTCCACTGGCCTGGGGTCATTCGTCGGGGTGAGGTTTGTGTTGTCAGCAAATTGTTGGCACACAATTTGTTTGTTTCCCTCTAGCTAAATGCCCATAATGTTCCCTTTGTCCACTTCTCTTTGAATTAGCCATCCTAGTGAGTGTTCCTCTTGTTCATTATTCTTCTATGAGAGAGATACGAAGAGACTCATACTCCTATCAGAGACTCCATTAGTTCTAGGGAGAGAGAGTGCTCTAGTTCTTCTTTTGAGAGATTTTCTTCTTGAGACTAAGGTTCGACCTTCAACAAAGCTCCTAAGCTTGGCACTTCCTCACGTACTCAAGACCATAGTCCAACGCAGCCTCGACGGTACTCACGTCTGCAACAGAGACCTCCAGCCTTTTTCCAACGATCTCCAACAAGAGCGGCTCTTCGACCAGACCTCTCCAGCAAATAACAGTCGCATCAACGCAGCAAACGATGTGCATGGGAGTTTGTCGCAAGGCTGCACTACCGTTGATGCTCATGAGGCCCTGCTGACTTGTGGAGAAGGCTCGTTGGTGAAGCTCTATCGTTGGAGCTTTGGCTTCTGCATTGTTTGAAGGCTAGTCGGCTGGTGGAGATGCAAGAATAACCACATTTCCTGAAGGTACAGAAACTGTCTCAATACGTTTGGGAAACTTCTTCCTTGCTTCTTCGTCAGTGAGGCTAGGAACCACCATGCAACGGTCGCTCGGCTTCCAATCTATAGGCGTTGCTACACTAAGCTGGGCAGTGAGTTGGAGTGAATCGATGACTCTCAAAATTTCACCAAAATTCCGTCCAGTGGTAGAGATATACAAAATAGATGCCTTGAGCTTCTGATCGAGGCCGATGATGAGCACGACATGGGCTGTAAGGGGGATGCCACAAGAATCCTTCTCGTCTTGCAGTACCCCTAAGGACTCCGCAGCCTGGAAGGATGAACAATGTCGTAAAAGTCCGCTGGCACTTCGAGCTCTGCCAGCACCTTTGTCAATGGGATCTTATCCTCATCTACGAGCTTGATGATTAGGCAGCTCCAGCCTCACTCGACTCACGCTCCCAGCATCCTCCTCACCACGCGCCACCATCCTCCTCACTGCGTCGTCATCATCCTCCTCACCACGTCGCCGTCTGCAAGAAGCTTCAAAGCTTCCATTTCCTTCTGTTCTAAGGTCCTAACCTTAGGACACGTGGCAACCTAAGGTAGAGACACGTGGTAGATAAGCCACTCACCTTGGGTTAGTCATACAGTTAGGTTTTGGCCAGTGTCAGGTTACAATTTACTATGGTTCAGTTTCTATAGGTTTGGTTAAGTTTTGGTTGGGTCAGAAGATTGCCACATGGCATAGGACCACAATAACCCCTTGCTAAAAAGCACTGGTTTGTAAGGAGCATGTGACTCTCTGTGCCACCTCATCATGCCCCCTCTTCTCCACAGAATCTTCAACAATGCGTAATTTGCAATCTAGGAGGAGTTTGCACACTCTTCAAAAAGGAAAAATAACAGGTTTTTTGAGCTCTACGTGCCTGTCAACTCAGATTTTCCGTAAGCAATTAGACACTGCCAGATTTGAAATTATCTTCAACTGGTAAGACCTTTGCAATGGCAATACGCACCCCAATTGTTGAGAAGTTCACTGGGGAAGGATTTCACACCGGGTCAATACAAATGAGGTATCTCCTGATGCATCAAAAGCTTTGGAAGACTATAAAAGAAGACATACCCACTGCACAAAATGATGCTTGGAAGGAAAAAGATGAAGCAGCACTATCACTCATTGGTTTGCACTTGGGTCCAAACTTGATTCATCATATAGACTCCAAGGATCATGCCAAGGATGCGTGGGATGAGTTGAACACAGTGTCTGGTGCAAAAGCTAAAAACCAAGAAATCAATCTTAAGATTGAATTCTATGGTATGCACATGGGCTTCAATGAATCCATGGCACAATTTGTCAACAAAATGAAAAGCATTATGACCCAACTAGAAGGCATAAATGCAAAAGTAAGGGAAAAAGATGCACTTGCAATTCTCCTTAAAAGCATGCCTACAGAGTATAGCTCACTGACAACCACTTTGAAGAATTTGCCAGATCCAAAGTCTGAGGAATGTGTATCCTCTCTTCTTGAAAAGAAAGAGAGTTGAAGGTATCGACATCAACATCGGCAGCTACATCAACACGCAACAGCTATAATGAAGATCAAGCATTGCTCATTAAACCATCAATTACCATTGCGGAAGGATGGGTCACTATCAAAGTGATTGCAAACTAAAGAACAAACCAAAATGTCACCATTGCAAGAAGCTGGGACACAAGGAAGAAGATTGCAGATTGAAGAGCCACAAGTCAACTACATGGAGTCATCATCAAGCCATGAGCAAAATGACAAGAACAACATGTATTGAGAAGCAACATTGTTGCCACCTTCAGCCCATATGTTTGTAAATCAAACCTAACCACCTGAGAGTAGCCATGTAAGCACCCAGGGGAGGATTTGATCTTGTAACTCACATCTGACCACCTTGCAGTAGCCAAAGGATCATGGCATTAAGGGGAGGTGTTGAGAGTTGTGGTGCCATGAACACATAATTAGAGGCTAAGGTATGGTATAGGAAAGAATCAAAGTAGCCACCCTAGGATGTGGACTACATGATGTGGAGATGTGGATTGAGGATATCCACAAGGAGAGATGTGGATGAGAGGATCCCACATGGTTTGACTATTCTAAAGGCTCTCTCTATATAAAAGAAGCCTATCATGTATTGTTGATTACACATTGCAATAGATTGAGTGTTTGCTACCCTATGTCTCTGTTGTGGTGCTTTGATCCTCCTTGATCCCTCACTTTGTCAGTTTTTCCATAGGAAAGGATACAAACTGTTCCTAGGATGTCTTGCTCGTCATCCTCAAAGGTCATTTCCACGTCTTTTCTACCACCATTGGTGGCAGTCCCGTGCATGATTGGCATCGTCAGTGCTGATGAAATATTCTCTTTCATGCACTCCACATCAGTCATCTCGCTGTTTGGATATGGTGGCGGGATGGATTTGGCGGCGATGGTGGTGGCGACAGCCCTAGCTTGGCCATTGCTAGAGGAAGTTATCCTAGGTCTCTTGCAACAATAAGAATTAAAGTGCCATAAGTTGAAAATGATACAAGCCTAAACATGGAATTTTGTAACATAGATGTATTGAATTAAAAATTATATAGTCACTCATACATCAACAAAATAAAACTATCAGCTAACTTCAATGCTTTGAATTTTTTTTAAAGTGTATATGTTTCTCTTTCTACCTTGATAGCAATCATGCCACCAGAGAGGAGGTTGAAAACCAAACAATGCGCACAAGTATGTTACTAGAGTTGGGTGCAATGCATTGACTTGTAAAATTTGCCATAAAGTGTTGATAGGATCAAGCACATGAATTCATTTGCATTTCTTACAAGATCATGCTAAGCAAATCGAAAAGTGTCATGGGCTAGGAGTTGAGGCAGTATAGAAGATCTACTGGGCATACGAAAAGATGTAGACAGTATGGTGGATGATATAGCATTACGTCAAGAATCCCAGTGTGAGGTGGAAGTAAGTTTATGGTTCGATACCAGATGTCCATGATGGGTCGGCCACTAATGCTGGACCAAGTTGTGTGACTCCAACTATGGAATGTACCAATAGTACATATGGTCAGTGTAGTAATGTGTCAAGTTTACATGCACAAGTCCACTAACAAACATTAGAAGCATCTTTTAGATCACAATCTAAGAAATAGGTGCAACAAGATGTTTTTGAGACTATTTGTCACACTGGCTGCCCTTTGAATATGATGCAAATTCCCCATTGCAAAAAGACCATGACTTTTGTAGTAGCAAGTGTTGGTTCTAGCTTTACTATGCCATCGTACAATATTGTTCAAAATGACATGCTATTACAAAAACACAAAACTCAAAATGCATCAAGTTTTTAATGCTAGCATTGAGAAGACACCTTGCACCCTTGCGAGGGATGGATTAGGAACGTGTCAAAGAGACCTTTAATTAATATCATGGTTGCCATGTTCAAATATAATTCTTTTTGTAAGTCTATCTAATTAACATAATGGAAGAGGGTTTTTCATTTCTCAAATCCCATACCTGACAATTTTTTAAATATATTTTTGAGTACCTATTTCCAAATATGTATCTAGTAGTATTATATAAAGCTCAATGCATTGAGACTTTGGTTTTCCAATCTATCAATTCTATGCGAGCAATGCATTGAGGCTTTGGCTCTCCTATGCAAGCCTCTTGTTCTCTACTAGTATGCATTGATGTTCAAATACGACATCTTGAATTGTGATGGAAGTAAAGGTGAGATCTCCCCTAAGAGGGCCTTGACCTTGTTCTAGTTCTCCCTCTTCCAGCAGTCCCATAAATAGATCATTGTAGTTCATAAAGCCTACAAGATATAAAAAAACATCAACATACTATATATTTAAAACCCTCAATAGGGAATCTTAAATGTAAGAGACTTGAAAAAATGATAAGGACTTTCAAGTTTTGTAGGTAGTAATTGAACCATATGCACTAGTGCTAGTGCTGGTGTGTATCTAACCACATTTGTTTGAGGCTTGTTAGCAAAGTCAATGGGATGACCCAACATGAACCTTGCATATAACATTTTTGCAAAATACAATGCAGTAGTTCCACTATGTGGTCTATTTGAATGCATGCTCTTGAAAAGAAATAATGCATTCTCAAGAATGGCTTGGTCTATACAGTTCTTTACGGGCATTCACCCATGCTCAATATTAGCACCATTCCAAATTGATGCGATCTACTCATTGGTTTCAAAAATTCTATCTTTTCCAACTCCAACTTTGATGGCCATGATAGGGCCTACTTGTGTGATTGCTTATGCCTCTGCCCTCTTGGTTTGGACACAAGGTAGCATTGGACGCACCTATTGAAAATTCATTACTCTTTTGGAATGACTACCTTAGTCTTGTGCCTCATATGCAGCTTGTGTAGATGATTGCGAAGATGGCACCATTGCAAATTTTCTATGGATTTAAAGAAACCTAAAAATAAATTTCAAATAAATATGAGCCATAAGGACATACTGTAATTGACAAAAAAATAATGGTCTGCATGAATACAAGTTGGAACAAGGAATGCATGTTTTGGTAAATAATAAAACAATTTTGAGACATGCATGCATGAAATACGATTGCAAAAAAATTAAAATTCAGATGCATGGTATAATTTTGGAGCCATTGAGGCATGAATTATTATTGCAAAAAAATCAAAACTCTTCAAAATTTTAGACAAATGGTGTTATAATACAATAGCCCTTGACAATCAAATCAACAACTTGAAAATTCTAAAGAAAGAGCTACTTCTTTGTCAAAAGCGCCCCTTCATCTCTTCCATGGGTCACATTACTTCATCCTCATTAACCTTGTAGGAGTGCAATTTGGTCAAGATATCTTCCATACTTGCATGCTCTATTGAATTTTCAATTTCATTTCTACTAATGGTGAAGGGAGCCTTTATAGACCTAGTGCAAATTCATCACATGGTATAATTAGGCTACCATGCGATAAAGTAGTCAATCCCATGATGCAATGTGGTATGCTGCCACATGGCAGACATGTTTCATTCTTACAAACTATAAGATAGTGCATGCTAACATTAAGATAGCATTTGGTATATCAAAATCACCATCTGGTAGCTTGAGAGTACCATGCGATATATTCTATAGATATTGTGTGAGTTTCAAGATACTTGGTGTATCATTGTGCAATTGGTTTCTTCCTGCTTGTTGCAAAAGAACACAAATTTTGTGTTTCAAACACTTTAACAAATTAAAAATGTTTAAAAATGGAATTTAAAGATAAACAATGTACTAAAAGAACCTTGGTCTTGTGAAATTGAGTTTTCTTGTTATATGTAAAACGTCCAAGATTAGTGTATCATGTCCATTGAGGACAACATGGAAGGAATGCAACAAAGTAGCTCATTCCCATGGTATACCATCATAATTGTACATTTTTTAATTCCATGGGCTCGTTCTTGTCAAAATTTTATACATTATGCATGTGTAGGTCCCATGATAGAAATGGTGTTTGATCCTTATGAAGCTTTGAAATTATATGGGCATTATTTAATCAAAGATCTATGCAAGGTTTCATGACCATCAAATGCACAACTATATGTTTTAAGCATATCAATGCATAATTACTTTAAATTGTACATCATGCTTGATCAAGAATGAGAAAATGTGCAATTCCTATTGGAGGATCAGAGGAGGCAGTGGGGTGCACAAGATAGCTAACTATACTCTATGTTGTATTGAACATAAAGATGAATAATGCATGAACCCTTTAGGGTTACGGTTTTGTTTTAGCACTATGTCCTTATGGCATGGTGTAATTTACACCATCCTTAACACCCTCTCTTAAATTTTATTGGGTAGAGGGTGCATGTACAAGATCTTTTTTTGGATTTTTTTGTTGCAAATGATGGAAACCAAAACTAAAAAATAAAGAATGAAAAAAATTAGAGTAGCACATGCATGTGGGTAAGAAGAGGTGCAAGATCTTTTATGGGAAGTTTTTTGGGTGCATATGATGGAAACCAAAACTAAAAAAGAAAGAATGAAAAAACTAGAGTAGCACATGCATGTGTGAGCGTAGTGACTATGAAGCAAGAGGCTATACAATGAGTTCACAACTTAGATCCTATACAAGATCTTCTTTTTGGAATTTGTTTGGTGCATATGACCGAAACTAAAAAAGAAAGTAAAAAAATTCAAAGTTGTATGTGTATGTATGAGCAATACTACTATAGACGGCTATACAATGAGTACACAACTTATATCCTATACAAAAATGCATATTTCTCCCGCTTAGTTTGTAGGTTACCTTTCACATTTGGGAGCAAATCTTAGAAAATATGTTGAAGGGATTAGGGAAGAATGAAAAAAAAAATGTTATGGAAATTACATTTCTAATATATATTGCTTAGGATATTATTATTTTAGTCAAGTGTGACTATGGCAAAGTACTCCATAGGAGCGCATCGGACGCGGCGGGGGTCCTAGTGGATACTTTGTGTGGTTGGTTGGGGACACCTTACTAGCTTGTGTTTTGCCATGCTAGATGGTCAGTATTGTGGGTGATTCCATGTTAATACTGATGTTGCTAGTGTTATTGGTGTTGTGCTTGATTATTGTGCTTTGAGCGTGGTTA
Source organism: Dipteris shenzhenensis (assembly GCF_047967505.1). Classification (NCBI taxonomy): domain Eukaryota; kingdom Viridiplantae; phylum Streptophyta; class Polypodiopsida; order Gleicheniales; family Dipteridaceae; genus Dipteris; species Dipteris shenzhenensis. Next base: position 51,190,068 of record NC_141611.1, on the reverse strand, counting down.
TGTTGGGATTGGTTGATTCGGTGATTCATTCAATCGATTGTTAATAACTAATGTAACTGGCGGCTTGAGTACAACTGATGGAACTCATAGCGAGGATTGGAGTTAGTGCGAGGGTACCGATTGAGGTGTCGCACAGTGCATTATTTATGGCCATGGGCCAATTTTTTATTTCTTTATTATTGCAAGTTTGAGCAATATATTTCAAAGTGGACATAATTAAAATTTGGGCCCAAAGATGGCTATGTAAAGAAAAACCCTCATTTTGGAGGAGAGGGATAATTTTGGCTCCTTGGTTCTTTTATAAAATATCATAAATACTCTAGATGAGGAAGTGTGAGCCACTCATCTAGGGAGGGGAGATTGTACCCAATTTGTTGTCGCTTTTGTGGTGTGATTTGTGTTCTTCTTCTCCAATTGATTAAGTGGTGAATTTTGTGTGGAAGAGTTTACCTTTTGGTTTCAGTGGTATCAGAGCTTTGGTCACGCTCTTGTGGAGAGAAGAAAAGAAAAATTTTGTGATAAGAGCTCCTCAGAGTGGTCCACCTTGGAGGGGAAGGGGAGTGGTCGAATCAGAAGAGCCTTCAAAGAGCGTGCCTCAAAGTCCACGACATTAAGTTTGAGATCAGTACTCAAAAAGTACACATGTTCTAAACTCTGTGGAACCTACTGGATGCCTGCTTCAAGATCTGGCACTAGACCTATGCTGCCCATCTACACAGTCTGCACTGCCTGTAGCTCTAAGCAGCCGTCGGCCCATCGAATGAGCCGCCCTTGCACCTCTTGGAAAATACGCGCCCACTGTAACACAAAATCCGAGTTCTCTGCCTCGCCCATTGCCTCTATGATCTGACCCAATAGTCCAGCACTGAGCATGCCAGTGCTCCCATCTGCACCTCTGAAATCCATGTGCCCATTTGGTAGACTTGCTCATTCAAGGTAGTGACCATTGACCAATCCCAAAAGCAGTACCCGTGCGAACTTTGAAGTCGTCTCCTAGTCTCAGACTATGCGCAGCATACATCATCATCTGGATTTCATGCCCTCAGGAGTCAGGGAGACAGGACCCTTGGGACTTGGGAGCACTCAACATGCATTGAGTGTAGCCAGCCATCGCTACAGTACTCGACTAGCGTGCCGCCCGCCTGCAGACTACAACAACAAGAAAAACAAGCCCTCTGGACTCTAGAGATTATGGCTCTGCCACTCAGCCTGCGTAGTGTGCGGCTAGTTGCGTTCGCTGCCATACCCGCACCCAGCCCTACCCTCTATGATTCTGGAGCAGCCTCCGTGAGAGAGTTCCAACAGTTGACGCACAACATTCTCAAGTCAAAGGATTCTTTTGACTTCATACAAAACAAGGTTAAAGGACCCCAAGGTTCAAAAGGCCCTTTAAAGAATTTTTTTAAAGAAAAAGAGCTTTAAAGTTCTAAAAAAGAAGATGTTTTCCTTTTGGCGATTTGCAACGCAAGTGCAAGGCCACTCCACCGACTAGCAAAGGCGTACAAAAACAAAAGAGAGCGAAGCAAAATCTGAGGAAGCTTGAATCAAGAAGGTTGGAACCACGAAATCACCATGCAATTAATTGGAGAGCATTTTAGCACAAAGATGACTTCAAGCGACATCATTGCTCACATGTCTCCCACTCAGTCTTTTCTACGTCCGATCAAAAAGTGAGATAAGTGATTTCTTTTGCTTTATATTTCATACACTTAGTATCTTCCACCATCTGTTTCTTACCATACACTCGAATCACACTTTTTCATCCATTTAATTTCTCATACACTTATTATCCTTATTTCCCTCCGCTTCGCTTTATTTGTATTTATCGCATTATCATGGCAAATCAGCCACAACCACCAATGCTCCAAGAGCAGTTAGACACACTTCAGGCACAGTTGGCTGATGAGCGTGAGCATAGGGAGAGATTGGAAAAGAAAATCAATGGTAAGAAAAGGAAGAGGCATTCATCTGACGATGAGTCATCCGATGATGATTTCAAAGATGATCCTATTATCAGGACAGTTAAAGCCACACTTAGGGCACAAAATTCGAGAAAGGGGAGTAAGATAAGTAGAAAAGTGAAAAGGAAGATGCGTGCACTGTTTTGTCTTGGATCAATCAACTAGATGATTATTTTTCAGGGGAGAAATTCTCTAAAAAACATAAGATTAAATGTGCTGCAAATCATTTAGTTGAGAGTGCTGCACTTTGGTGGAACATCACTAAGCACAGTAAAAGTGACCAAAACCTTGGAAGTCTTTTCAAAAGCTCATCAAGAGAGATTTCCTTCCCTCACACTTCAAAGCAAAAACCAGACAATAGTTGGATACTTTTAGGCAATTTGATAAAGAAATGATCTCCACATACACTGATAGGTTTTCACAAACGTTGATCCAACTACAGTCCTTAGAGAAAGTGAGTGAGCGAGACCAATGAAGAAAGTATGTGGCAGGTCTAAAATCTAAGTTGAGACCCGAGATTAACATGTTTCATCCTCGCTCACTGAACTCTGCGATTTCTCTTGCAATGAATTGTGAGAGGAAGAATGGAATCCCAAAGGAAGGGAAAGATTTGGAACGGCCTGTACCCTTCCATAAGAAAAAGAGGTTTGATAAAAAGCCCTTCTTTAAATCTAAAACTAGTTTTGTTCCACAGAAGACAGATTCTTCTTCAAAGCCAAACGGTGGAAATTTTTTAAAGAAAAAAATAAGGTGTTTTAGGTATAACAAGGTGGGACATATAGCTACTGAATGTCCCAAAAGAAAGAAGACCCCGATGGCAAAAGTGCACATGATCGAGGATGAAGCAGCCAAGCAAGAGGGAGGTAAGTATCATTGTCATGCTCTTCTAAAAATGAAAGGTTTCATTAATGGGGCAAAGAGGTTGTTATTCTACATGACGATGGTAGTACACATGATTTCATTTCAGAAAGAGCCTTAGCAAAGATAAACCTAGAGTCATTCTCATCTAACTATAAGGTCAAAGCTACTTTTACCAAGACAAAGTATAATTGCACTAGAGAAGTCAAGAATCTTGAAATTTCAATCAAACCTTACAAGGATAGACGAGACTTTCTAGTGGCACCCCTACAGGGAGTTGATATCATCTTAGGAATGACATCAATATAATCCTAAGAGAGATTATAATTCACATCAGATGTGGATTGAGAAAGACAAACAAGAAATATGTCTGAAAAGTTCTATGAAACCTGAGATCCAGTCCTTTACCCATTCATGATGGGACATGGATGGGCAAGGAGGACTTTTTCAAAGATGGAGAATCGATCGAGAGCCCTTTTTTTGGCCAACTTTGACCTCGACAACGGGCTCCAATTGTGAGTCCCGGTTATCATTCCTTTGAGAATGTGATTTTCGATGCCCAGGGTATGTCAACAGAGGCTATAGTGAAGAGTGTGGAGGGGGGCATTCAACAATAGATTGGAAGCCTTTCAATATTTTACCATACGCAAGCCAAGAGAGCAATTAGGAAACATGAGAAGACATATCCGATTTTGGTGAATATAGTAACGGCTACTCAGCCAAACACTAATCCTACACACCAAAAGTTTCTTTCTCAAATTTTTGATTGTTTCTTAGAGGATTTACTGCGTGGATTACCATGTTCTCGACCTGAAGATCATAGGATAGAAATCCTACCGGGCAATACTCCACCTTGCAAAGCTCCTTATAGAGTCAACCAGCTAGAGCAAAAGGAAATTCAAAAGCAAGTGGAAGAGCTAATAGAGAGAGGATTGATAAGACCCAGTAATTCTCCTTATGAAGCACCTGTCTTACTAGTCAAAAAGAAAAATGGAACCTATCGAATGTGCATAGACTACTGTGCACTAAACAAAATCACAGTGAAGAACAAATACCCAATCCCTAGGATTGATGATCTTTTAGACAAATTGAAAGGGGTCAAGTTCTTCAGTAAGATAGATCTCAAATCCGGCTATCATCAAGTTCGTATGGCAGAAGAGGATATATACAAGACTGCCTTTAGAACTCAAACGGGACATTATGAGTTCCTAGTTATGCCTTTTGGGCTAACTAATGCTCCAGCTACTTTTACTAGAATGATGAACCGAATCTTTCTTAAACACCAAGATTGTGTGGTAGTATTTTTCGATGATATTCTGGTGTTTAGCAAAGACATTGAGGAGCATAAGGAACATCTAAAGCTAGTCTTTTCACTCTTGAAAGAAAATAAATTGTACATAAATTGTGAAAAGAGTAGTTTCTTTCAAGGTCAGATAGAGTATTTGGGTCACATAGTATCCACCAATTCGAGTAGATCCAAAGAAGATTGAATGCATAGTCACATGGCATAAACCTTGAGATATACACAAATTAAGATCATTCTTGGGATTGTGTAGCTTTTATAGAAAGTTTGTCAAGAATTTCACATACATTGCACATCCATTGACAGACCTTCTTAGCAAAGCTAAGCATTTCTTATGGACTTAGCATCAAGATAAATCTTTTGTAGCTTTGAAAGAAGCTCTCACATAAGCTCTTGTGTTGCAACTACCCAATTTCTCTAGACCATTCTTTGTAGTTGTAACCGATGCTAGTGAATATGGAATTAGAGTCGAGCTTATGCAGGATGGACATCCTATAGCATATGAGAGCCAAAAATTAAAACCAATGGAATGCAATTATAGTACTTATGATAAAGAATTAACCGCTATTGTGCATGCCTTACGAATGTGGAAACATTATTTGATGGGAGCTGAGTTTCTTATAAAAATCGATCAGCAAAGTATCGCATTTGTTGACTCGACCACTAATATCCGATAGGCACATCAAGTGGGCATCATTTATACATAGTTTTTAGCCCATGATTCAGGATCAGCAGCCTAGAAAATAAAATGTAGTTGCTGATGCTCTTAGCAGAAAGCCAAGTATTAATCACATCATTACTGTAGAGACCCAGCCTTTTGAAGGTATGAAGATTTCTTACCAAGAGGATCCAAACTTTTCTGATATATGGAACAAATTAGAGAATAATAATTGGAATCCTATGTTGGACTATTCATGCAATGATGGATACCTCTTTTATCAAAAGAAATTATGCATCACTCGACCCTTTAGACAAATTGTAATGGAAGAAATGCACAAACCACATATATGGGACATAGGGGAGTGACTGCCACTTTACAAGGGATAGCAAGAGAATTTCATTGGCCTACTATAAGAAAAGATGTGGCTAAGTTTGTAGCCAAATGCATCACTTACCAAAAGATCAAGAGTTATAAAGAAAAGCCCCGGGATTGCTAATGCCTTTGCCTATTCCTACGCAACCTTGGGAACAAATATCCATGGGTTTCATAACATGTTTTTCCACTATAGTGAATCAAAATGATATGATATGGACGATAGTAGATCACTTTAGTAAGCAAGCTTATTTCATCCCATGCAAGAAGACTTTAACAGCTCAGCATGCTGCACATTTTTTCATCAAGCATATCTTTGTTCATCATGGCTTGCCAAAGATCATAGTGTCTAATCGAGATTCAAAGTTTTGCAGTAATTTTTGGACTGCATTATTTCATAATCTAGGTACTAAGTTAGATTTCTCATCAGGTTTTCATCCAGAATCGAATGGACAAATTGAAATCACAAATAGTACTATTCTAGACATGTTAAGAGCTTATGTGGGAAGTCAACCAAAGACTTGGGACAAATATCTTCACCTCTTATAGTTTGCTTATAAAAATACTCCTCATTCTGCAACTAGAAGAGCACCCTTTGAGATCATCTATGGGAAAGTTTTACCTATTCCTATCACACGATTGACCCATAGAGTGGAGGCAGTAGATGCATTTACCCATACTATCAAAATATTATCAAAAAGGTTCAAGAAGCCATTGCAATCACTCAAGAGAAGTACAAAAAAAAAGATAATGAGAAACAGAAACACATGCTTTTTAAAGAAGGTGATTATGTACTTCTTCATATTGAGAAAAGAAGATTGAAGAGTGTTGAGAAATGGCCAATAATCAAGATGTCTCCTCGTTTTTATGGACCTTTCGAGGTGATTCAGAAAATCAATGATCTAGCTTATAGGCTTGAATTACCTGATAATTGGAAAATACATAATGCTTTTCATATCAGCCTCTTAAAGCCCTTCAAAGGACCTTTACCTATTCATCTTGTTTATGAAGAGGCTCCATTGAGGGTTGATGAAGAAGAAATTCTAGAACCTGAATGCATTATTGATCATCAATAGACCTCAACCCAAAAAGGAAATGTTTGCACTAAATACTTGCTCAAATTTAAGAATCATCCGAGAGATGATGCTTAGTGGATGCCTGAGCAGTTCTTTTGCACTTTTCTAGACCTCATCAGTTCCTATAATCAAACACGCAACTGAGGTCAGTTGCAATCCAAGCAAGAGAGATATTACAAAAATTATATTTCTGATATGTCTTGCTTAGGATATTTGTGGGCGAGTGTAGCTCAAACACATTTATGAACTATTTATCTTTAGCAATGATATAGGATGTATGGAAAACCTTAATGGGAGTTAGTTGTGCAACTGCTGATGAGGCGCGTATGCAAGTTAGTATAAGCAACTACCATATGTAGGAAGTTCGTTGCTCGACTCATATATCTGTCATGCAATATTCCGAATGCGGATATGATGTTTCTGATCAAACTCTATTTTGTCTAGTTCTATGCCTATTCTATATATGATGTTGTGACCGCAGCATTTATAATACAAGAAATGTGTAGTTGTTTTCCTGAATCGACTATCCATATTGCACTAAATTTTGAGTTGATGTGCTCTCTCTTGGAAGTTCTAAATGCATTCTTGAAGATGCTATATTTCTACTAACAGGTAGATTTCAAGATTTTTAATCTCTACCTGTTACACTGGCGATCCTGCAAATAAATTGGGCATTTTGACCGAATGCGGCAAAGGAGTTGAAAGACAAAGAAGGCAATCAACATGTCGAAGCCATAGGCTTTCTACCCGCAATGGGATGGACAATTAGAACGAATGAATCGAATCCTAAAATAGTTAATGATCAAAGCGGTTAAGTCAACACAATCTGCACCTATAAGCAATCTGACCCTGCAAAGCAATTAGCCACTTTCGATGGTGAACATGAGAGAGAGAGCATATGGCTCCTTTGTGTAAATGTTGTGGAAATGGAGTGCATGTGGTAGGACATGCACACACAGCATCTAGTCTATGGAATGAGAACATCCAACACCTACAGAGAGAAATCAATATTCTCTATTATGCTCTCTAGGCACTAAGGAACCTCCAACAAGCAACTGTGAATGGTGGGAATTGTGAAGCACTTCAAGAAATCATCAGCAATGTGTGAGAATTAATCCGCGATTTGCAACAGAAGAGGTAAGAATTCCTTGTAGGAGAAATCATGGATGGAAATGTTGGGGAGCATTGAGGCTAGCTCAGATAATTCAATCTGAAGACCGAAAGGAGGAGGAGTTGAGCAATATCACAGAATGTTCATGGAGAGAGTGGTAGCGGATGTTAGACACGGAGGAAATGGAGTCATCTCCTTGGTGTATCAATTATCTGTACTTTATAAGGGCCCGAGCAAGGGGTCGTATTGATGCAAATGAGGAAGGACCTACCGAGACGGTTGGAACGCAAGATGAGGTAGGAGAACCATCTGGAATCTAGCCAGAATTGGATGAAATTGCTCTGAGTTCGGAAGATGTCTACTAGGTTCCTGGTAACACAACGTCCGGTGAAGATCCTTCCACTAGTTCTGGAGCAAGCTTAGAATACCAAGATGCAGTTAATGCAGAAAATCTCACATGGTCTCCATAAAAAACCTTCATTCGGGCAACTTTTGGGTACCACGCAACATTTGGGCTGTATGTAGGAGCTCAAAAGCCATTGTTTGATCCACTCTTGAGCAAACCCTACCCAAGGAGAGCAAAACCGGCAGTTCCAATCAATCTAGCAGGTCAACATGCAGAACCCCAAAGTTCACTCTGCTAAATTCAGTGGCAAGACAAAATAAGACCATGATAGTCACATTGGGCCATTTGAGTCCCAATGGGTAGCAAGTGGTTTCGAAGGTCAGCTTGGCGATGCGGTCAAGAAGGAACAATTGGCAGCAACCTTGGTGGGCAAGGCCATGAGCAGGTTCATTCAATATGGTATGAATCACTTTCCGGATTATGATGCTTTTCTGTCAAGATTCAGACAAGAGAAAACACTAGAAGCAATACTCAAGAAACTCCGACAATTGAAACAAAAGGATCTATTGGTAGAAGACTATGCCCAGAAGTTTCAAAATCTAAGCCAAAGGCTAGCCACTACTCAAAGACCGACTGAGGAGAAATTGGGGGATTACTTCTACAAAGGGTTAAATAAGGAATTGAAAAGCACTGTGGCGGGAAGGGATACGTTGGCAGGAGCCGACGACTTCGACAACATGGTCGCAAGTGCACAATGGGCAGAATGGAGATTTGGCATGACCAAAGGCAAATCAAAGAAGGGGAAAAAGAAGGATGCAGAAGATTCAGATTCGGACACAGATTCGGACGAAGACTCTGACATTGATAGTGAGGATGATGATGTAGAATCCGAGTTTGAGGAAGATGATTCGGATGCTTTGGATGATGAGGACATGAAATCCAAGAGAAAAAGAAAAAAGGAATCCAAGAAGGGAAAGTCCAAGGGGAGTTCCAAGTCAAAGAAAAAGTCAAAAGCTTCCTCAAGGGATGAGAAGCTAGAGAAAAAGTTCAAAAAGCATTTGAAAAGTATGGGACTATCAGAAGCCGGTTCATCTAAGAAATCTCAATGTGAGTCTTGTCTCAAACGAAATCATGACAGTGCCAATTGCTGGTACAATTTGAATTATAGGGGGTGATTGCCTCCTCACATGCAAGCTACTATAGCACATCGACACAACTTCCTACAACCAATCAAGTAGGGGTAAATGAGAATGCTAATTAGATGAGAAGACTAGCATATCAAAATTGGGGAAATAATCCTTGACAAGCCAATACAAGTAATGATGCACAAAATTGCACATATTGTTGAAAAGCTGGACACACGCAAGGTCCAGGATGTGAACTCTAGTGTAAACACCACAATGAGAGGGGCATCTCGATTGTTCAATACTAGACTCGATCACAAATGCAAAATCCACCTCGTCCACCACTAGACCAGGCCAATGCTGTGATAATACAGCTTGAGCAGAATGGGGTAGAGGAAGGACTAGTGAAATTGAAGCAAACAAAATTGAAGCAAACAGTAGCACAAGAGAAGAAGGTTATGGAGCCGGTATTGGCTATTTATGTGATTGTTCAGGATGTAAGCAGGAGAGTGACATGTCAGAAGGACAAAATGATCCGGCAGCACTGGCTATAACAAGGTCTAAAGGACCAATCCCAAAGGAAGAAAAAGTGCCAATGGCAGACAAATGCAAACACCCAATCGATTGGGATGAGCAAAAGAAAGTTTGACATGAGGTTCTTAAAGCCTTGGATAAGGTAAATGCTGATAAAAAGGTCAAGTGGGCATTGATGGACGCCACACAACCCATACCTGCTAAAGTAAAGATGGATGAATCAGTACAACCAGCAGAGAACAAAGTACAACCTCAACGTGCAAATCCAATAATGATTGAGGTGGAACCAAAGGAAGATTAGGGTGATAGCAAAGGGAGCATAGTACAAGATGAGGTATCTAATATGCAAGATGAAAGCTAGAAAGTAGACATTATAAAAAAGAAAGGGGCTTGCAAAGAGGCTCGGGGATCAGTATACTTAAAGAATCAGAGAAGGAGGTTATAGGAGAACAAGAAGAATTGTTTCACAACCTACTCAAGACTAAGATCAATATCACATTGGACTAGCTTCTTAATTTGGTACCAGAATTCAAAACACAATTGTTGGCTAAGTTGTCAATTTACATGGGGAGCCTAATGGATAAGGCAAAAAAGGAAGAGGGAAAGTTCTTCGAAGTTGACCCAGCTGTAAATGCAGCACAGATTGAGGATGTGGACTATACTGTACCACTTATTCAGGTGGAATATAAGTCACATATGATACCAGAAGTCCTATTAGATGGAGGGTCGGGCGTGAACATTTTGTCCGAAGACCTTTACAGGAAATTCTATATCAATGAATTAGAACTAGCCCCTTTTCAGGTGAAGATGACCAAAGAAGGGCCCAACCTCAAGGAATTCTGAAGAATTAGCAGATCGGAGTTTGCGGATTGACATTTATGGTCAGTTTTGTGGTCCTAAGATTGGAAAGAGATGAGTAGTCTTATTCTATGCTACTTTTGGCAGGCTGTGGTTTTGGGTAGCCAAGATTAAGCAAGATTGGTGGCCTGATAGGGTGACCATCAGAAAAGGAAAGAAGAAATTTAAGATGGCAATGGTTCTAACAAGGAGTGTACCAAAAAGGGTTCAGCCCTTGGCAGCTGAAGGCATTAACATGGTGGCCGAAGTGGAAGATGATGAGGAGGAATGGTTCCTTAAAAGAAATCCATCTCTTGTCCCAATTTTTGAAGTGGATGTGTTGAGTATTCTTGATCAGTACAAGAGTCTTCAATGCGCAGTTTGTAAGAAAATAATACAATGTCTGTGCTCAACAGATAAGTTGCTTCTTGCTGACCCATGACACAGCTCCAGATCCAAGTGAGAAACAGTAACCTGTCACTGATCTCCTGCTGTCCACGTCTCCAGCCCAATCCGAGTCACAGAATTTGATCAAGATGTTGCCCTTGGTATAGGTGATGCCATAATCAAGTGTGCCTTTGATGTATTTCATCACCCGCATCCCTGCCCTCCAATGGTTCTCCCGGGACTTATTGGAAAACTTGCTTAGTACACCAGTCGCAAAACTGATGTCCGACTGTGTGTTGCACAGGTAAATCAAGCTGCCCAGAAGCCTTCTGTACTTTGCTTCGTCCACTAGTGGTGATGAATCCTCGTTTAGGAGCTTCGCATCAACCTCCATAGGGGTACCAACTGTCTTGCACTCAGCCATGCCAAATGCCTTCAGTATCTCTCCGACATATTTCATCTGTGAAATGAAGATCTGTTTTGGCTCAAAATTCAATCCTCAAACAGAAATGCATCAGTCCGAGGTCTGTCATTTCAAACTCTCTTCCTAGCAATTGCTTCATCTGCGAGATCTTCTCTTCATGGTTCCCTTTTATGACAAGGTCGTCCACATAAAGGACCATGATCATACATCTGCCTCCTTCTCTGAAGATATATAAATTTGCATCAGATGGGCTCCTCCTGAACCCGTTTTGTAGAAAGTAGGCATCAATTCACCGGTACCATGCTCATGGGGCTTGTTTCAGCCCGTAAAGTGCCTTCTTCAATTTGTAGACTTTACCTTCTGAACCAGGGATCTCAAAACCTGGTGGTTGTTCCACGTATACCTCCTTTTTGAGATCTCCATTCAAAAAGGCGAATTTCACATCCATCTGAAACACGGGCCAACTTCCCTGGGCAGCTAAAGCCAAAACACTGTGAATTGTGGTTAGTCAAGCTGTGGGAGCAAAAGTATCTTGATAATCAAAACCATGTACTTGTGCAAATACTTTTGCCACGAGCCGAGCCTTGTACTTATCCAACGTGCCATCGGACTTGTACTTGGTCTTATACACCCACTTGGTTCCGATTACCTTGCGTTTTGGTGGTCGATCCACAAGGTCCCAAGTGTTGTTCTTCATTATGGAGCCATACTCCGATTGCATAGCCTCCATCCACCTGTCATCGCCCTGTGCCTCTTCAAGACACTTGGGTTCATCAGCACGGATCACTTCTATCATCAAAGCATAGTTGACCAAGTGTTCCTGCACCCTTCTTTGCTCCTCTAATCTCTTGGACCGGCGGTGTTCGGATGGTTTCTCCTCAATGGCTGGAGGTTCTCTGCCATCCAAAAGCTGCTTTACCCACTTCGGGAATGGCCATTGCCATTATGGTTCTACGGGCTCATCTTCATCTTCTTTGTCTTGAATCCTCCCAAGCACCGTTGGGGGAGTTCGGTCTGCTATTGGTGGTGGTACTGGATGGATATCTTAGTCCTGGTTGTCTGGGAAGGAAGCATCCTCTTCCAATTGATGTGGCTATTCTGAGAGGACCACATCACGACTTACGAATACCTTCTTGGTAACAGGGTTATAGAGACGGTAACCACGATTCCCATTTGGTCCTGGTAGCATCAGGGACATGCACAAAACAGTCACATCCAAAAACTCTGAAATATGCAGCTGAAGGTTTCTTACCAGAAAAGGCTTGCAGTGGAGTCATCCCGTTCACAGCCTTCGTGTAGCTATGATTCAGGATGTAAACTACAGTGTTACATGCTTCAGCCCAGAAAGTCTTTGGCAAATCTTTCCCTTTCATCATACTCCAGCCCATTTCATAGATGACGCGCATCTTGCATTCTGCTACTCCATTTTACTGTGATGTATGTGGTGTTAGATATCAATGCTCCACTCTCGTGTAACTACGCGAGAACCAGCTAACTCTACTTGTAAGCCCCCCATAGAGGAGAAGGCATTTGAGTATCTCGGTTATCCGGTAGGTCCTGGTTTGGACATCAAATGGGGGCCATGTGTGGCCTGATGGGGCTGGACAGCTTCAGATAGAGTTGGCACACCGCCAACTAGGCTACATGCAAGTGCGGGAAGGCATCCCTTGACTGACCGCACTGAGGGTAGACAAAGCATTTCCTGGGGCAGCCCACTCTCGGGTTGTAGGGCCCATTTGGAGCCTCAGATGATCTTGGATGGTTCTATCGTATGGTCGGTGGCCTATTTCAGGACTGACACCCAGTTTTGAGCGGACTGGGTCGGTCACCCAATTGAGCCTAACCAACTACGACTGGTGGCTATATAAGAGCAAGCCCGTGAAGCCCATTTTATCACTGGCTACAGCAACCCTGATTCCTTAGCATCCAGCCTCCATCTTCTACTGTTTCGAGCATGCCATCGAAGCTTCTTTCACAGGAGCGCATGATTGGGAGGTAGCGCCATCTATTGTATAAGTTCTACAGTAATCAAACTTTTGATTCTCCATACTATCTTGTTTTCTCTCTTGTGTACGCGATCCTGTTATCTGTTGGGCACAGACGTTGTATTATTTTCTTACATGGTATCAAAGCTTGGACTCTAGCAAGAAAATTTGGTAGTGTGTTTCTGTTTGCGAGCAGATTGTGAGAGATGGCCCAGCCCGCAAGACTACGAATCCCACCGTTCGATGAAAGCAAAAAGTTAGACGGCTCTAACTATCCACTCTGGAAGTTCAAGATGAAGACCATCCTAAGCACATACGAGCTTTGGGACACTGCTACTGGGGTGGACGTGAGGCCGGTTACGAGACCGAATCCAGCCCAGTGTTAGTGATTCTGTCATGGCGTTGATTCAACATGTCACGACAGCGGAGGAGGCATGGATGGTCTTGAAAAATCAGTACGAGACCACGAATCAGATGCAGATTCAGAATATGGAGACTCAACTCGCGAACGAAAAATTATCTAAGTCTGAAGCGGCAGAGAAGTTCATCACTAGGGTGAAGAATCTGTGCGATCAGATGACTGTGATTGGCATCACCATCACCAGTGAGAATCTAGCACGAAGGTGCATACGGATTCTCCCACCAAAGTACGACGGTCTTGTTATGACGCTGAATACGCAGAACAGAAATCCACCCCTCAACTTTGAGGATTTCAGCGTGATGCTTCTGGAGGAGGAGATGCGTCAAAAGACGAGGACTGGAGAAGATTCGGCTTTCTGGACTGGATCAAAGAAAGGTAAGGGTAAGGACTCTGGTAACCCTTCTTCTGATGATAAAAAGAGAAAGAAGAAGATCAAGTGCTTCTATTGCAACAAGGCAGGGCACAAGCAGAATGAGTGCCGAAAGAAGATTGCAGATGAGAAGAACAGAGTAAAGAAAGAGTCCAGCAATAGCGCACAGGCAGTACTAGTAGAGCTGTTCATCGCAATTGAGGAGATTTGCACGGAGGCAGTTCATGTACCTGCAGATGAACTGTGGATCATTGACAGTGGTGCATTGCCCCACATGACTAGTCGGAAGGATTGGTATACCTCTCTACACCCGATGCTCTCAAGTCAGATGGAGTTGTAAAACAGTTGTCCGATGTTCTTTATGTGCCAGATATCAAGAGGAACTTGTTGTCCGTTTCCGCGATCACGGATCGGGACCTCAAAGTTCAATTCGATAAGAATGGTGCATAGATCCTGGATCTTCAAGGGAAGGTCATTGGTAAAGGTACACAGCGCAACAACATTTACAAACTCTCAGCTTTCAGTGCTCGAGTGGATGTGAAGAACACTAAGCTGCGCCATGAGAGGTTTGGTCATCTAAACCTTAGTTCTTTGAAGGAGATGCATAAAAGTGGAATAATTGCAGACCTACTAGAAATTTCAGATCTGCCCGATGTATGTGAAGCTTGCATGATGGGCAAGTAGCATCGGCAGCCCTTTCCTAAAGAGGCCAGCAGAGGGCAAAGGCTCCTCTAGAGCTCGTACACACAGACCTCTGCGGAAAGATGGAGGTGGAAGCTTTGGGTGGTTCCTACTACTTCATGATGCTGATCGACGACTACAGTAGAAGGATATGGATATACTTCCTGAAGACTAAAGACGAGGCTTTCAGTAGGTTCAAGGAATGGCATGTAATGGTCGAGAAAGAATCGGGGAGGAAGGTGAAGAAGCTGAGATCAGACAGAGGTGGAGAGTTCACATCGACTGAATTCGAAAGTTACTGCAAAAGTCACGGGATCAAGAGGCAGAAACCCCCGCCACATACATCACAGCAAAATGGAGTAGCAGAACGCAAGATACGCATCATCTACGAAATGGGCTTGAGTATGATGAAAGGGAAAGATTTGCCAAAACTTTTTGGGTTGAAGCATGTAATACTGCAGTTTACATCCTGAATCGTAGCTACACGAAGGCTGTGAATGGGATGACTCCACTGCAAGCCTTTTCTGGTAAGAAACCTTCAGCTGCACATCTCAGAGTTTTTGGATGTGACTGTTTTGTGCATGTCCCTGATGCTACCAGGACCAAATGGGAACCGAAGAGCCGGAAGTGTATTTTCTTGGGCTACAGTGAAGAGGCGAAGGGTTACTGTCTCTATAACCCTATTACCAAGAAGGTAATTGTAAGTCGCGATGTGGTCTTCTCAGAACAGCCACATCAATTGGAGGAGGATGCTTCCTTTCCAGACAACCAGGATGCTTCCTTTCCAGACAACCAGGACCAGGATATCCATCCAGTACCGCCACCAATAGCAGACCGAACTCCCCCAACGGTGCTTGGGAGGATTCAAGACAAAGAAGATGAAGTCTTGACATGGCAAAAATCTCTACGCCAAATTTTCTACAAGGTTGATCGTGAAATCATGCTCTCGTCTTTGTCTTGTAAAGTTTTATTGACAGTTTCTAGGACGACCTTCTTTGTCATTCCCAAAGAAAGATGTTGTTGGCATTTGACACGTCCATCTAGCATTGTTTGTTGAAGATGAGGCTGCGGTAATGCATGGTCTTCGAGAACTTGCTTTAATGTTGCGGTTGCATTTATAGTGCTTCCATGGCATTTAAGCTTGTAGGTATTTCCATGAATTATATGAACCACTTTTTTTTTCACCTCTGCCCAGATGGCCATGTGATAGTCCAGTTAACCATTGATATCCTCGATTGCAAATGGGTCTCCCATTAACCATGGGTTTCAATCTAGGTTTACAGTGTCTTGTGCTCAAATCTTGATAAGTGCCTTGATGAAGAAAGCATGAAAACTCTTGAAGAAGATAGTTATGTCTATTAGGCACTGTCTTACTCCAAATACCAAGGCGTATGGCTACACAATCATCTTTCCCAACTTTTCTAATGCAAATTCTCTTGCAACAAACTCACATAAGCATCCTTTCCATATTCTCCTCAGATAGCATTACATGTCTCTTTGGTTCTGGAATTGATGCCATGATTCTTCGCCTCTTCACACTTAGATACTTTCTTTTTGTAAATAGTGTCTTGTGTTTTCTAGTTGTAAGACCATCAAACCTCGAATCCATTTCCCTTGAATCTTCATCTTTATAATCAAATGCTGTGTGGGCTTGAGAATTATTTTGATACCTTATAATATCTTGGAAATGGCAATCTGGTAGACATGTTCATTGATTTCAATTTGTTGCCAATGCCTCTTGAATTTTGTGGTTGAACTGTTTCTCCTTCGTAACTCAAGATTCTCCCATCTATATTCTCTGGCATGCTAGCAACAATATTACGAACAACATGACAAGTCTTAGATTCTTTGCCCCTTTTGCCTTGTGTTCGAGTGGTAACATCATGATCATTGTCACTAATATCATCAATTCCTGTTATTGCATCACTTATCCCATCGATCTTTGCATGTATTTTTCTTTGTGGTCCCATCTTATTATTCTCAACACAAGACAAGTCTTCTATATCAGTAAGCATGTTTGAGTCACTTGCAACACAAGACAAGTCTTCTATACCAGTGAGCGTGTTCGAGTCACTTGCAACACAAGACAAGTCTTCTATACCAGTGAGCCTGTTCGAGTCACATGCAATACATGACAAGTCTTCTATACTAGTGAGCCTATTCGAGTCACTTGCAACACAAGACAAGTCTTCTATACCAGTGAGTATATTTGAGTCACTTGCAACACAAGAAACCTTTTCTACATCAACATCTGTTACTATAATGTCCTCAATACCTGTGAGCATGCCACTATGATACTCTTGATTACTACTATAGCTTCTTATCAATTTGGATCCCATTTGTGTTATAGTCCTTTTCTTCTAATAATATTCTGTTGTGTCTTCCATGACATTGAAGAAAACTGTCTTGGGCAAACTTGATTTCAAGAAAGCTAACCCCCATTTACAAGTACTATGAACTTGTAGTTGAGACGTAGTATTATGGACGTCTAAATGTGAAGTACTATCCATTGCATTTTGAATGACACCTGCACTAGTCAACTTAATTATCTCCACTATACAGAGAAAACTCTGAGCATAGCCCTTAAAGTTTCCAATTGCTAAAACTTCTCCGGAGCAAGATAACATCTCTACTTTTTCCCCCTCAAAATAAGTTTTCTTGATATCTTGAAAGTATGTCTTTGGAACAATTTCATCTTGGTCCCAGAGTGTTCTGTGTGCTTGCATATCAAATATGTCACATTGTAAGATATCTCCCAATGTTTCAAAGTCTCCATGTGGATATTTCAAATGTACTTCAGGATTTACAACGTTGGTGATTATCACTACACATCTTCTCTCACCACAATGTTGGAAATGACACACATTCATAGGATCAAGACTATGAATTCGTCCAAAAGCCACCACTTCATTCTTCTTATATAACACCACATCCATACCCTCTGTTAGGGTGAATACCTGTTTTATGTACAAAAATAGATTAGCAACTCAAAATGAACATAATAAATAATCATTGAGCTTATTATTACTTAATAACTTCTATATCAAAACCTCATCAAAACTAGTAGAGAAGGCATTAAACCTAAACCCTACATCCTAAACTTTAAACAATTAATACCAAAACATCTTAACCACCGTAAATCCTAAACTTTAAACATTTAATTCCTAAACCCTAAATTCTAAACTCCTAAACAATAAATCCTAAACATTAAACCCTAAACTCTAAATCCTAAACCCTAAATCCTAAATCTTAAATCCTAAATCCTAAACCCTAACCCTAAAATACAACCAAAATTTAATGAAATTTTTTAATTTGTGCAACAGGTTGGGTATATCCCCCAACCTCAAGCAACAGGTTGGGGGATATATCCAACCTGTTGCATAAATCAAGAATTTTCCTTATTTGTGAAACAATTTGATATACAATTGGGGAATATATCCAACCTGTTGCACAACTCAAGAATTTTCTTGATTTGTGCAAGGTTGGATATACCCCCAACCTGTTGCTCGAGCAACAGGTTGGGGGGTATATCCAACCTGTTGCACAAGTTAAGAATTTTCTTAACTTGTGCAATAGGTTGGATATACCCCCCAACCTGTTGCTCAAGAAACAGGTTGGGGTCACCCCAACCGAGGCCTGTTGTTGGATATATCCCCCAACCTGTTGCTTGAGCAACAGGTTGGGGGGTATATCCAAACTGTTACACAAATCAAGAAAATTCCTTGATTTTTGTAATAGGTTGAGTGCATAACCTATTCCACTTGCAACAGGTTGGGGGATATATCAAACCTATTGTACAAATTGAAAAAAATCATTAAATTTTGATTGTATTTTAGGGTTAGGGTTTAGGGTTTAGTATTTAGGGTTAAGGATTTAGGGCTTAAGATTTAAGATTTAGTGTTTAGGGTTTCGGGTTTATGATTATGTTTTTAGGGTTTAGGGTTTAGAAATCTAGGGTTTAGGGTTTAGGATTTAGCATTTAGGGTTTATGATTATTGTTTTAGGGTTTAGGATTTAGGATTTAGGTTTTAGGTTTTAGGGTTTAGGGTTTAGTATATAAGATCATGAGCTTAGAGTCTAGAATCTAGGGTTTAGGATTGAAATTTAGGTTTTAGAATTTAAGTTATAGGGGTTAGGGTTTAAGGTTTAGGGTTTAGGGATTATAACTGTTATATAGCTTAAATTGTATAACCTAAGATTTAGGGAACTTTAGGATTTAAGATTTAGGGTGTAAGATTTAAGGTATATACACTATTTAAGATTTAGGGTGTAAGATTTAAGGTATATACACTATATAAAATATGCATTCCAAAGTATTTAGTTAGATATATATAGACTATATGTTATATGCTTTCCAAAGTGTTTTGTTTATAGGTACGATCCTTTGCAAAGGCTTTACTTTAAGTAAGTATAAGTTTACCTAGTCAAAGTATCCTACTGAATAGGGACAAGCACATAGGCTAAAAGCACACCGATTCATATTTTCTTACATTCATGCTGCATGGTGTATCAGAAGGTACGATCCTTTGCAAAGGCTTTACTTTAAGTAATTATAAGTCTACGTAGTCAAAGTATCCTACTGATTAGGGACAAGTACTTAGGCAAGCACACCGATTCATATTTTCTTACATTCATGCTGCATGGTGTATCAGAAGAAATGAAAAAGTATGTGATAAGAAATATTCAGAAGAAATATGTATTCCATATCATGGACATCATGGATATCTGGTGGTTGCTAAAGTAAAAAAATGATATGGATGCAATGATACTATAGTTTTGTGCAAAGCCTTAAACAAAGATTAAGGCTTTTGCAAAGTATTACACATAGTAACAAAGATAAGTAAGTATGCTAAACCTCTTCTAGATTCTATGGTTTTAAATACCTACCTTACAAATACATTATCTAATTTTTCATTCTTCGACTAACTAACAAGTATTATACACATGAAAGAAAAGCATACATGCTAAAAGTATGTGTGTAAATTTTAATATTTTCTTATTTTTTAAATTAATTCAATTCTTTGATTGACTACTTTTTAAAATTGAAAGGTTATTAGTATATAATCTACATAATTTTAAATGTTATTAATGTATAATATTAATAATTTATATATTTATTTAAATTTATATAATAATTAAATTATATTTATATTAGTTTTTAAGTTAATAATGTATAGAATAGCAATATATTCACTAATTTTTCATTGTTTTAAGAATAAGTATTATATAAAGCACATATGCTAGAAGACCTCCCTTTCAAGTTATATTTTTTTAATTAATGTATTTATATATTTATCTATATAATATTTATATTAATTTATAGATTAATAATATATATTTTTAGCAAAATTATATTTTAATATTAGTTAATAAAAATTTATTATATTATGGAGTAAAAATATTATAAATGGATTTCTTATATTAATAAAGTGTCATGAGAAGAGGTTTTTGAAAAGATTTATAATTAAATTTTGTTTTGAAGTTGTTGCATACGCAATAGGTAGGGAGGTTTGAGTGGTTTTGAGGTTGAGAGAGAAATTTGTAATAAAGTGTCGTGAGAAGAGTTTTTTGGAGAGATTTATGATTAAAATTTGTTTTGAAGTTGTTGCGTACGCACTAGGTAGGGAGGTTTGAGTGGTTTTGAGGTTGAGAGAGAAATTTGTAATAAAGTGTCGTGAGAAGAGTTTTTTGGAGAGATTTATGATTAAATTTTGTTTTGAAGTTATTACGTACGTAATAGGTAGGGAGGTTTGAGTGGTTTTGTGGTTGAGAGAGAAATTTGTAATAGATTTTTTTTTTTTTTTTGAGGAGTTTTTTGGAGAGATTTATGATTAAATTTTGTTTTGAAGTTGTTGCATACACAATAGGTAGGGAGGTTTGAGTGGTTTTGAGGTTGAGAGAGAAATTTGTAATAGATTGTTTTTTTTTTGTTGAGGAGTTTTTTGAAGAGATTTATGATTAAATTTTGTTTTGAAGTTGTTGCGTATGCAATAGGTAAGGAGGTTTGAGTGGTTTTAAGGTTGAGAGAGAAATTTGTAATAGAATTTTTTTTTTTGGAAAAATTGTTGCATGCCCAATAGGCTAGGAGAGAAATTTCTGAAAATAGGTTGTGAGAGTTTGAGGTAAAGAGGAAAATTTGTGGAAAAAAAGATTTAATGCAAAAATTATTTTTTTAAGTTGTTTCATACACACAAGTTTTTGAGAAAAGAATCGGATTTGAAAAAAAATTCAAATTTACAAAAACTTGATTCTTAGATGTTCTTGCGTACGCAATAGATTAGAAATGAACTCACCTCTTGCAACATTTTGAAAATTTTTGAGAATCCTGCAACAGGTTGATGAGAGGAGAGAAGCGTGGAGCATAAAAGAATGATCTTTGAATGAAAGAGAGAATGAAGAATATTCTACTTATAGTGAACCTAAAAGAACTAAAAAAACCTTAAAAACTAAAAAAAGCTGACGACCTAAAAGCTACCCATTTCCTATAAAACTCTACTTCTCCTCATTCTCTCTCACAACTTTCCTGGAGCTCCTCCACCACCTCTCCACCCAGGTACTCCCTCCCTCCCTCCCTTGCCCTCCCCTCCCCTTCCTCTCTCCCCGCTTCTCCCCTCCCTCCTCTCGCTTCTTCTCCTCCCGCTCCTCCCCTCCTCCCCCTTTCCCTTCCCCTCACTTTCCCTCCCCTCCCCTTCCCTGCCTCCCCCTCCCCTTCCCCACCTCTCCCTCCTCGCCGGCCCCTCCCTTCCCTGCCTCCCCCCTTCCCCTCCCCTTCCCCGCCTCCCCCTCCCCGTCGTCCCTCCCTTCCCCTCCCCGTCGGCCCCTCCCCTCTTCCCCTCCCCTTCCCTGCCTCCCCCTCCCTGCCGGCCCCTCCCTTCCCTACCTCCCCCCTTCCCCTCCCCTTCCCCGCCTCCCCCTCCCCCTCCCTGCCATCCCTCCCTTCCCCTCCCTGTCGACCCCTCCCTTCCCCTCCCTTCCCTGCCTCCCCCTCCCCGCTGGCCCCTCCCTTCCCCACCTTCCCCTCCGCCTCCCCCTCCTCGTCGCAGGCGGGAGGGAGGGAAGGGAGGGGAGGCGGGGAAGGAGAGGGTGAGAGGGGAGGTGGGAAAGGGGGAGGGGAGGCGGGAGGGCGGGAGGGGGAGGGGAAGAGGGAGGGAAGGGGAGGGCAGGAGGGGGAGGGAGGGGGGAGGAGAGGAGGGAGGGGGGGTTAACCCCCCCACCTGTTGCGTGCGCAATAGGTGGGGGGGGTTAACCCCCCCTCCCTCCTCTCCTCTCGCCCCTTCCCCGCCCTCCCTTCCCTGCCTCCCCTCCCCCTTCCCCGCCTCCCTCCTCTCCTCTCGTCCCCTCCCCGCCCTCCCTTCATCGCCTCCCCTCCCCCTTTCTTGTCTCCCCCTCCCGTCGGCTGTTAAGCCCCCCTCCTCTCCTCTCCCCCTTCCCCGCCTCCCCTCCCCCTTCCCCGCCTCCCCCTCCCGTCGGTCGTTAAGCCCCTCGCTCCTCTCCTCCGGCCCTCCCGTCGCCCCCTCTCCCTTCCCCACCTCCCCTCCTATCGGCCCCCTCCCTTCCTCCCTCTGCTCTCTTCCCCTCTCCGCTCCCTTCCCTCCTCTCCTCCCGCCCTCCCGTCGCCCCCTCCCCCTTCCCCGCCTCCCCTCCCGTCGGCCCCCTCCCTTCCTCCCTCTGCTCCCTTCCCCTCTCCGCTCCCTTCCCCTCTTCTCCCGCTTCCCCCCCTTTCTCCCTCTTTTTTAAGGCGGGGAGCGGTGAGGAGGATGGGAAGGGAGGGAGGAGGGAGAGGAGAGGGCAGTCGGAAGGGAGGAGGCAGGCAAGGAGGCGGGAGGGAGGAGGCAGACGGGGAGGCGGGACGGAGGAGGGAGAGGCAGGCAAGGAGGCGAGAGGGCGTAGACAGGAGGGAGAGGAGGGGGCTGACGGGAGGGCGCAAACGGGAGGGGAGGCGGGGAAGAGGAAGGGAGAGGCAGGACGGCGGGGAGGCGGGAGGAGAGGAGGGGGTTAACCCCCAACCTATTGCGCACACAACAGGTTGGGGGTTAATCCCCTCCCCTCCCCTACCCTAAGCCCCCAAAGGCTTTAAATTTGTATTTTATTTTTTTAAGACCAAAATAATTAATTTAATTTAATTTTAAAAAGAAAAAAAAGATGAAAAAAATTAATTAACTTAATTTATTTTAAAAAAATAAAAAAAGTTAAAATAAATAAAACTTAAAAAATTTTAAAAAAATTAAATTAAATTTTAAATATAAAATAAATTAATTAATTAAAATAAAATTAAAAAATAATTAAAAAAGACTAAAAAATAAACAATTTTAAAAATTTTAAAAATTAAAAATAAATAAAACTTAAAATAATATTTAATTAGAAATTTATTTAATATTTTGAGTTTGAAAATCATTGTAATTCTCATTTTTTATTTTTGATTGTTTATGGCTTCCAGTTTTGGTTCCAAGGTGTCTTTCAAATACCTTGAACATTCTTGGTATTTTATGGAGCGCAAATCAAAGTATTTTTTGGTGATCACTGCAGAGAATGTGTCAAGCGTGAAATATTCTCTAGAGGCAGTAAGAAATGGTGGCATGGTCTCAAACATCAACATTAAAGAAAACAATTTGATAGAAGTTGTGTGCAAAGGAAAGAATAACGAGGTGGTTTACAAGTTACGAGTTACGCAGAAGCACTTCTTGAAGCCCTTACCAGATTCAATTGAGGGATCCCAAGAATTACTTAGTGCCTTAGAAGCATTGAAGAAAATGTGGGATGCATTTCCAAGTGGTGGTGTTGTACTTTTAGCAGCAATAAGTGCACCAATAAGTACACCATCTATAACATGTAACCCTCAAGTTATACCGCCAATATCTGTGGCGATAACTACGGTAACTCTGACAAGAGTAACTACAATATCTGCGGCAGTAACTACAGTATCTCCAACTGTACCTACACCATCGACTGCTACAACTATAGGAACAAGGAGTGATCGTGGAGCAGATTTAAGTTCTACAGCTATTCCCAGAAAGAGAGCAAAAATAACTCCTACTCCACGTGCAGATCATTCAAGTGCAGGTTATTTAAAATCAGGCGAAAAATTGGATAGCGATGAACGGGAGGATCCGCAAGAAGAAGATATGTCTCGAAGACTTTTCTAAAGTGTGGTAGACTTACATCCTCCAGAGGATGAGGGGTACATTTGGGGATCTTCACAATTCAGCGTGGCCACAATGCTTATTGATCGAACTTCGTTGTTCACAAATCAAAGAAAGCTAGATAAGACCATTTGCACGCAAATTATATGAAGATACGAGGAAAACAAGAACTCCAGTTGCCACTAATATCACTCTTCATCCTATGGCATTTAAGAGACTTCAAGAAGATGATCCTACATTGCCTGATGTCACATTTCAAAAGCGCGTGGACTTTCTTGATGCTTTTGAGAACTTTAGAAGGAGTGACTTTGTTCGTGGAGAGGCTTTGTACCAAAGCCAATATGGGACTGACATCGAGAAGAGATACATGTTGGCAAAGAATAGATTCTTGGAAAGATGCAGGTTTGAGCCCATTGATGGGCAACACTTTTGTGAAGCTTGCAGGATTGCCCTTGATGAGGGAAGAAAAGGAAACTTGCCATAGATTGAGTGGATGGAAAAGTTTCAACGGGTCATTTATCATGTATGCATATTTAACGATGACTCGAAGTACATTCTAGAATCAGAAAGGCTGAATTCTGCTCCATTTAGGTTGAAAAAAAGCTCTTCTCTTTCTGAGATCTTGATAAAGGCAAGGGAGTTATGGGTGGGCTGTGGAAAGCCACAAACAGTGAAGGGCAGGAGACCTACATCTGAGTACATGGCAAAGAGGACTCGGTTCTATAGATGCTTGAAAGGTGTTGTAAGTAATATGCAAGGCATACCAAGTAATAAGGTTGAGGCAAAGGATTTGAACACCGCCATTGCAAGATACAGGGATGTTACTTGCATTGTCTTCCGTGAGGACTCAGTGTTTCAGAGCATGGTGGATGTTTGCCAAGCATATGAAACAGGGAAGATATCCTTTGAGGCACTAGAGCACACTGCAACTCAGAGGAAAGAAATAAAGAAACCGATGTCTATTGTTTGGTGGAGAGCATTAAGGTTTGTTCCAGATGCAATAACAGAAGAAGTATGCAAGAAGATCCGAAGTGGTGACTGCTTCTTTGGAAAGAAGAGCAAGCATAGCAACTTGGATGAAGTGGTCACCCGAATGATTCAAAGTGAGGTTGCTCTCTCGGCACTATTGTTTTTATTGAAATCTGATGATGAGTTAGCTGGCAAGTCAATTGATGTGGATAAGAAGAAAGCACTTAGCCTAGGTCAACTCCTTGATAAGACATGGGCTAGAAAGTGGTTGGCTTCAATGGATGCAGATGCCACACCAACAAAGGATCTAAGAGCTAAAATGCCAAAGGTTGTTGAGACAGAATATATGGACATCAAGAAAAAGGCCTTGCAGTCCACTGCCCAAGGTAGAGCAATTGGTGGTTTAGATGATGGTTCTCCATTCAGCTTCTCCTATGATATCCTGCTATCAGAGAATGATATAAAATTTGCACACATCAATGGCATTAATACATAGCATTTCATAACAATGAGCGATCATGCTTGGGAGAAGCCATGCGTATTTTTCATAGATGAATTGCAAGACCTTGCAGTGTCACAGATAGTTGAACTTGTGCGGTTTATCGTAGAAGGTCCTATGGCAGATAAGAAAAGATCAACGTTGGTCCTCTTCGTGACAGAATCACAAAGGGATGCCTTGTATGCGAGTTTGACATCTGCATTTGGGTATTTACTTTCAAAAGTATACCATGGTATAGTCCTACTCAATCATATGACTGTCTTGGAAGGCACTGCCATTCAAGTCTTGCAGCCTTTCTTGATGTGCTTCTTATCCAGGGGTGGTGGCAATCTAATCAAAATTCCTTTAAGGACTCTCGAGCTTCATTACTTTGAGGACAATAAGGTTAAGCTTGATGCAGCAATGGTGGATTACAGAAAGCCGATGGATCCTGATGTGATACTAGAGATGACAAAGAATTTACTGAATGATGGGTGGGAAGTAGCATTGTATCAAATGGGTTTTGCTGCTGAGAAATTGCTACACCAAGGTAGAAATGTAAATGTCATTGATACCCCCCATCAAATTGAGTTCTTTGACACATATTACAGTTGCACTACCTTCTTTGAAGAGAAAAATGTCAAAGAAGAGGGTAGTGAGAAAAATGTCGAAGACGAGGGTAGTGAGTCTGAGGGTGATGATTCTAGCTCAGGTGATGATGAGGATGAAAGCTCTGCATCCGATGACTTATGCCAAGAAGAAATCCGCACAAAGAATAAGGGTGATCAATTGTCAACGAGTCAAGGAGGTTCCACTCATCATACGGGAAGGCTCGCGGCAACAAGAAGTAGTAGTACAGCACGTCACAGGAAAAGGTAAGGCTAAAGAGGTGGAAGCACTTCCCTTGAAATTAAAAGTGAGGAAGGCACCCTTGATCTTGGGTGAAGGACATGCAAGTGGATCAAGCAAGGAAGCCTTACTCAAACAAGGTATGGACGAGGCAAAGCATGACCAGGAGGAGTTACCAGGAGGCATAGATGGTTCTTCAACCATGACCTTACAAACTCCAGAGCAGCCTACTAGTCAGGAACCTAGTAGCCAGTTCCCTACTCACCAAGAACTTGGTCATGAGACTCTAGAGCAACCGACTAGTTAGGTGCTTGGAACTGAAGAGCAAACTACTGAGGACCTTGCTATTAGATATCAATGCTCCACTCTCGTGTAACTACGCGGGAACCAGCTAACTCTACTTGTAAGCCCCCCAGATGAAGAGAAGGCATTTGAGTAGCTCGATTATCTGGTAGGTCTTGGTTTGGACACCAGATGGGGGCCATGTGTGGCCTGATGGCTGGATGGCTTTAGATAGAGTTGGCACACTGCCAACTAGGCTACATGCAAGTACGGGAAGGCATCCCTTGACTGATCGCACTGAGGGTAGACGGAGCATTTCCCGAGGTAGCCCACTCTCGGGTTGCGAGGCCCGTTTAGAGCCTCAGATGATCCCAAATGGCTCTAGTCCGAACGGCAACCGTAGGTCCGTTGCTCTGTTTTGTGCACCGATTCTATCGTATGCTCGGTGGCCTATTTCGAGACCAACCCCCAGTCGACCGTTTTGGCCGGACTGGGTCGGTCAGCCAATTGAGCCTAACCGACTAAGACTGGTGGCTATATAAGAGCAAGCCCGTGAAGCCCATTTCATCATTGGCTACAGCAACCCTGATTCCTTAGCATCCAGCCTCCGTCTTCTACTGTTTCTAGCATGCCATCGAAGCTTCTTTCACAGGAGCGCATGGTTGGGAGGCAACCCCATCTATTGTATCAGTTCTACAATAATCAAATTTTTGATTCTCCATACTATCTTGTTTTCTCTCTTGCGTACGAGATCCTGTGATCTGTTGAGCACAAACATTGTATTATTCTCTTACACTTGCTACTGAGACTCCAGTCTTAGGGCAGCCTATTAGTCAGAACCCTGGTAGTCAAGGGCCTAGCATTGAGGACATTGGTACTGAATAACATGATGGCTGACAGCTCTGTAATCACAAGTTTTGAGCTTCTAATAAAAAGTTTACAACTTTTTTTATTTCTTTACTCTCATTATTGTGTATAAATATTGTTTATGAGTCCATTTTATACTTAATGGTGTATTTTAAACTTTATGTCAAATGTATTTTTATAGTTAAGGGTGTTTTTTAAAACCAAGTGAGGTGTATATGTACACCACTTACACATAAAAGGATTTATCTACGCTACCTTTCTAAGGGGTTTATGTACACCACCTTTCTAAAAGAAATGGTCATAAAGGTGTGTGCACACCACTTATACATAAAGGTGTTTATTTACACCACCTTTCTAAGAGAATTGGTCATCTATTGATGTTCTTAGGTGATAGTAGCTCAATTCACAAGAAGTTATGAAGATGTTTATGTAGAACACCTTTGTAAGAGATTTTTGTGAAGTTATGAAGATGTTTATGTAGACCACCTTTGTAAGAGATTTGGTTATGCATTGATGTTCTTAGTACTTAATCATCAAATCTTTTGTTTTGAGTTGTCAAATCTAGTTCAAAAAACAACATTACTAGTATATTCAAAAATTTTGGACTGTTTTTTAGCCCATTTCTCAAATTGGACTTTACACAAGTCCAAAAATTTTGAATAGTGTGTTCATGGCATGATTTAAGATATGAATGTAAAGAATTCTACATCTCTGGTTAATAAAACCTTGTCTGCAACTTCATCAATACTTTGAGAAAACCCAAGTGTCCACCAAAAAGTCCATCATGAAAAGGGTGCATGAAATTGTTCTAAAGTATTTTGGCATAAACAATTGTGGTTGGAAAGGTGCCTTATGGAAGTACAACATTCCATCAATTACTCTAAAATTAACTGAGGGGCGAGGTGAATTTAATTGTTGTAATAACCATGCTACCTCTGGATCATCCGACTGTGTGAGCTTGAGATCATGAATTAACGGTAAAGACAGATGGTCTTGCAGGATGGGTAGATGTGTCCTTGACGCCCCTGGTGCTTCATCTTCAATTTGTGGTGCTAAAAAATGGGACCTCAAAAAAGGCATCAACGATCTCATTATCTCTACCAAGTCGATAGGGATTGCTAAAATTATAATCCTGGAGCAAGAGTACCCGTCTTGCTAATCATCCGTGAAGTGTTTTCTTTTGAGAATCCCTATTAGATTTACATGGTCTGTCTGCACCTCAAAATATGTCCCATGAAGATAAGTATGCAACTTGGAAATGGCCCAAACAATGGCTGGATACTCTAGTTCTATAACTGTGTACCTCATCTCTGGACTTGTAAGGGCTCTGCTGAGGTAGAGAATAGGTTGCAACTCTCAAGCATCGTCTTGAAGCATGAAATGAATACTTTCAAAAGACTATTGACATTCATCAGTCCAATCAAAAGACTATTGATGTTTTTGACAAGCAACTATCATAGAGGAGTAGCTAAAGTGGCAACTTGAGGCATAAATCGTGAGCGGACGATGGCCATTTGAAAAAGCGTTGCACTTGTTTGACATTTTTAGGGGGCAGGAATATTCGTAAAGCTTTGACTTTATCTAGATTGGGATGAATACCATTTTCATTGATTATAAAACCAATATATTTTAATTTTTATTATGCCCATTTACATTTCTTTATATTCAATCGTAGATTGAACTTGTGAAGTAACCTTAAAACTTGACCAAGAATATACTTCTGCTCTTCCCAAGTGTTAGTATGAATGAGTACGTCATCGAGGTAGATGACAACATGCCCCTGGATAATTAGTTCATGCAGAATGAAGTTCATCATGCGTTGATACATTCCTACTGCACTTTTTAAACCAAACGGCATTACATTGAATGGAAAAAATCCAAAAGGAGTACGGAAAGCATTTTCTCCCTATCACATGGCTTCACTAGAATCTGCCAATATTCAAATTTCAAATAAAGGGTTGTGAAATTTTTTTAATGT
Source organism: Dipteris shenzhenensis (assembly GCF_047967505.1). NCBI lineage: Eukaryota > Viridiplantae > Streptophyta > Polypodiopsida > Gleicheniales > Dipteridaceae > Dipteris > Dipteris shenzhenensis. The sequence goes on along the minus strand of NC_141611.1, from coordinate 51,161,054 downwards.
GCCAAGGTATCAAGAAAGTTGTCAAGCCTTGGAAGTGGATACTCGTTCCTTGTTGTCACCTTATTGAGAGCTCAAAATTCAATACAAAATCTATATGATCCGTCTTCTTTCTTGACCAAGTGTGGTTTCGACGTCCATGGACTCTTGGAATGAGAGATGACTTTGTCACATGGCATAGTAGACACATGATCACACAATACTTCCAATTCTCGTCTTGATCTATGTGTTTGAGGGTTAAAATTTGGTTGTGCATCTGCTGTTAGGATTTTGTGAAAAATATCTGCAGTAGTAATGGTTGGAGTGTCTCCTGCAAACATATGCGGAACACTAGATAGCAATTGTTTAATTTCAGTTTGTCAAAATAGGTCTTGATGGAGCATTGTTGACGACACACTAGAGGGAACTAACTTAGAGTGAACCCACAGAATTGGAGGACAATTATCTAAATGTAAACATTTATCTCTAAATTCTATTAGAGCATTATGTCGGGACAGCCAGTCAGGCAAGCAAGGGTAATAGGAAAAATTTGTTTAGGTAAAATTGTTGTAGGAACTACAAACTTCAAACTTGAGAGACATAATTTAATAACTGTGGATGAATGAGCTATGGTGATATTATCCCAAACGTAACTCCATTTTTGGGCAATGTGTAAATTGGAATTTTAGTATCAGTAATGAACTAAATGAAGAGGTCAAAGAACTCCTAGAGTTGAAAGAACTAACAAAGGTTTCTTTTGAAACATGGCTTGTACCACAAATGCAATCAGAGGATAGTTATTAGCATTTGGAGACGGTACCTCCTTCAAGACTCCAGGTATTCTTTTCCTGACACATTGGACACATCAAAGCTCTTTGCATTTTTCATGGGCTGTAGAAACCTACAGTACTTGTCCATAGCGATTACAAGAAAAACACCTAGGTTTTCCATTCTGATCCCGATCAGGTAATTTCTTTTCATCTGAACCTACATTTTTGGACCGAAAGGGATTGCATTGAAAATTTTGTGAAATTTGGGAATGATCTATCTCCATTGGTGCCAGAGCTTAATTATATGTAGGTACAGGAAGTAAAGAAGGCAAAGTAGGAGTTTTTGCACCAAATTTGCTTGATGTGAATTCGATTCTCTAAGCCATGAGCAATGCTTCATGAACCCTTGATCTTGATTGTGTACTAAAATATCATGTCGAAGTCTTGGCCACAAGAAGAATAACTTGAGGTCTTCAATCATGTCAGGATCGACCCTCAAAAGTAGAGAGAAAGTAGATGTGTGAATTTTACTCCAAACAGAGATATCGTCTCAGATTGTTGTTTCGATTCTTGTAATCGTGTCAAGGCATCCTTGATTGTATTAGTGTTCCCAAAAGTTGTCCTCAAGGCATGTTCCAAATGTGGCCAGGACTGTTTGATGTTATCATCCAATTGATGATACCACACCGCTACGAGTCCCTGAAATGAAGGCTTTATCTCTTCAACTTTTTGCGCGTCTGACCACCTATGATATTCTACCAGATTTGAGAAATGATCTAGCCACAAGTATATATCATCCTCACTTGAACCCGTATAAGGTTTTGGGTCGAACTCTGAAATCATGGCTAATCTTGGATGCTTGATGCGATGTGAGATGCGCCGCCAAGTTTGCTACATGGACATTCGACTGTACTAACCTTGAAAGAAGAGTCACCAACATGTCAAGAGTGATATGTCGAGAAGGTGAGTGTTGTTCAAGAGCTTGGGATTCATATTCCATAACACGTCTCTACTTAAGAAAAGACTTAGCAACTAAGAAAAGCAAGGTGAACAGAAGATGAATGAAAGAGCACAAGAAAGCAGGCAAAAGGGCATCCAGCAAACACTATCGCTTTCCATTCAATCTTGTCTATTTAAGCCTGTACAAGCCAAGGCCTCAAATGGCTATGTTAGATCAAGAATAGAGGTGCGGATGATCAATCAAGAAGTGGCACAGTGTCCTTTCAGAAAAACACTTAGGGCAGAGATAGTGTCTACGTGGAATTGGGCTCAGGTTGCAACTAGGTGGTGATTTGGTAGTCACGATACTCAAATTAAGTTAGGCCTAAGGAAATAGAACCCATGCAACTCTAAAATGATTTACTCTTTCCACATCCAAAGTTCCCAAAAGAAACACAACCTATTAACCACGGACACCAAAAAAAAAAAAAAGAGGACACGTGGCAGCTTGCCACGTGTCACAAAGAAGGAGCTCTTGGATGGAGGCTTGGAGAGGGGAGGAGGTGGAAAGACAAGAGGCAGGCTTTGAGTGGGGAGGAGGTGGAAAGACAAGACGCAGCTTTAAGGGGAAGGAGGACACAAAAGGTCAATGGAATGGAGGAGATGGAAATTCAACTTCAAGAGGAAGGAGGAGATGGAAGGTTAATGGAATGAAAGGAGGAGATGGAAGGTCTAGGAGCCATGGGTCAAGACAAGACAAAATTTCAAAAGCCAATCCAAGTTTGCAAGGTGAACTGAATAGCAATTTAAGAATCGATCATTATGCTCGCTAGCTGAGGGAAGATCCACCTTCAGATGGGGAGTGGTTGAGGATGGTCATGCATCTTTGCCTGTGCAAAGCTCAGGTTCAGTACTCGTATTAGTTTATGCCGATTCTCTGTTCCCGTGTTTCTCTTCTGCGAGAAGCACGCCAATGATGCCTTCCTTGCGTGGTAAAGCTTTGCAGCAGCACTAAATAGTTACAAACAACGAAACGTTCCACAAAAATAAATTAAGGATCAGGTAAAGGCGAATCCTGTAACAAAGCCTTTATCTGCTTATGGGTAAATCCACTTGTATTTATTAGAATATCAGAGTTCCAAGGTCCATGTGAATTTCGTCGGTGCTAGCTAAAGTTCAGAGTTTAAAACGTGAACATGCAATAATTAACAAATTTCCATGTGTTTGTCGTTGGCGCTAATGTGCCCGCCCACGTCCTTGCTCATGAATTCACTCTCCTCGGAAACAACTAGAGACATTTTTCTCTACGTATTTGTGAACAAGCTAAGAAGATCGTAACATGAACGCAAGAGGCTTCTGAGATCGGCGAGCCTAATTAGAAAGGCCAAATGAAGTTTTGCTAGGCGAAAATGCAAGAGCAACGATCAGAAGATAGTGACAGCCACCAGAAAAGGAGAAAACTGTTTGATTTTCTCAAAGATCGCGGCATAAGTTCTACATTTACAAAGAGTGACGAACTCGCGACGTTCCAGAGGGCTCATGTAAAAATGAACATTGAAATTAGAACAACATTTTATTGATATACAAGATACATTTGCAGTTCGAGAAGCGCAAGAATTCACAGAGGGAACCGAACAATCAGCCTCAACAAGAACGAGGCCATCGTGGAGGCCATTGAGCTCATGAAGAACGGGGCGACCGAAGGCAGAAATTCACGTCCTCGCGGTGATCACCTCATCTCCCTGACAACGAAGACAGAGAAGGTGACGATGACAAAGGAGATAAGGAAGGACATGAAAGTCTCGGCGAGAACGGAGTCGGAGGAGAAGCTGAGGAGGGAGGAGTGGGAAGAGGAGGAGGAGTTTTTGTGACGGGAGAGGAGGCGAAGGGCACGGCATTCATGGCAGGAGGAGTCAGGGAAGGGGAAAGGGAGGCCAGGGGAGGAGGAGGAGGAGGAGGATGGGGGGAAGAGTTTGGGGACTTTGACGACGGCAGAGGAGAAGCCAAGGGCAGAGGTGAGGGAGACGGTGGCGACGGTGGTACCAAGGAGGAGGCCATCCCAGAGCCAAGGGTGGGAGCGAGCATGGAGGAGGGCAAGGCGGAGGAGGCGAAGAGGAAGAGGAGGCGGCATGGAAGAAGGAGGCGCCGTTGAGGTTTCCATTGTTGATACTCTTTGGCTATACGTAGTTATATATATATATATATATATATGGTGAACGTAGCCGCAGACGAGAGTTTTTGTATTGTGAAAGTTAGTTGAACCGCGCGGCCTTCATGTGGCAGTTGCACGTCCACCGGCCGATCATCGCCTTTTCCTCTTCCCTCTCCGACCCTTCCTCTTCCTCTTAAGACCCTTTCCTCTTCCTCTTCCCTTCCCTCTCCGCTTCAAAGCCCCCCCCCCCCCCCCCAATACTTTTCTTGATGGTACCTCCCTCCCTCGAGCTCACCTCCCCGATTAAGCCTTCATGGTAATCTCACTCGTTTCACACCTTTAAAACCCCCTCCCCATGCTTTTCATGGCCTGGAAACACGAGGAAGGGCTCCTTTCCCACTCCAAAAATGGCTCACCCACTCCGCTCATTCAATACTTTATGCGTGGGAAGCAGCCCTCCCCCACCTTCCCTATTCCATAACCCTTCCTCTTTCCTCTCCTCTAACCAGTGTTCATAGGGGGAAATTTTTCTCAACAAATCACGGGTTTCAAAAATTTGAAGGTTTTCTTGAGAATTTGCAGGATTTTTTGTTAAAATATAACTAGATTGCCTAGAATTTTGCATATTTTACAAAATGTATAAAATATTTTTTAAGATGTGAATGAAAATGTTGTAAGCTCATTGTACATAAGCTGCAAGTTTTTTGTGAACATTGCTCGAACATTGCCTCTCACCTATCCCTCCACATGTACATTCCTTCCCACCTCCACATCACACCCCACTTCAAGTGGCAAGATGATATTAGGGAAAAGCCTACCAAAGCATTTTCTTGCAAAAGAAAATGACAAGTGGCATCAACCACATGAGCCATTTTCTTTTGTAAGAAAATGCAAGTAGCGGGCTTTTCACGATCCTCGAGATCCAGCGCTAGCAACGGCTAAAGATCAGGGGATCTTTCTATGTCGACGGGGCATCTTTTAGGTGCATTGGTGACTCTTATGGCTTGGAAGATTAACATTGAGAGGCTATTCATGCAGATGCAACTTCTATGAAAGAATGACTTTGATCATACGATGATGGATTGTCTTCAACCACCCTCAGACCTTGATAGAGAGGAAACACACACACACACAGAGAAAGAGAGGGAGGGGGAGAGAGAGAGAGAGAGAGAGAGAGAGTTAACATGTTAACAACCATTGAGCATGTTAAGGTAGCCATTGAGCATCTCGTTGAGCATATTAAGGAATTTGGCCCATCAGAACCCTATGGGTTTCGAGCCACAAATGACTCAGCTTCAAAGTAGTCGCCAACATCACCAAATTGGCAAGGATACAACAAGAGCCATTTGGATCCCATATATGGATAACACAAGATGCATTTGGAGACAAAGGAAAGGTTGAGAGAACTAGCATATGCCTTGGCGCCACATAGGCCCAAGTAGTTATAACAAAAGAGAGAGCGAGAGAGTGGTACACGGAATAGAGTTGGCCCTCCCTTCAAAAGGTGACTTGTATAAAAGGCCAAGTGGTTGACTTTCGTCTTCATTGTGTAGTTGCAACATTTGGAATACAAGCTCGCATTCTCTCAACTCTTGTTCATGGGTATGGTTGTTGCTTTCTTAGTGTGTTGCCTTGTGATTGCCACTCATCCCCTTACACTTCCCCTCTGCTCTCCCGCCCCTGGGCCCTCTCTTCCCTTCCCTTCTCCCTCCCTCTTCCTCTTGTCGGATCACTTATACACCTTCCAGTAGGCACTTGCGTGACACAAATGTAGGCTTTTGCACCTCAAGGCTCCAACAAGGAGTAGGTTGGTAGTGGAGACTCGGACGACATCCCTCCAAGATCCCCACGACATGTGTGTACTGTTGGCTCTTTCCCACGGCTTCCGCAGGAAGAGCAGGGTATTCTCAGTATGGCTTTTTGTCACCTACAGATATATCGAGGTTGTCATTTGAAGTATACGTGTAGCTTAGGACCTCGAGTCGTATTCCAGTGAGAGATGTAGGCTTAAGTGTGGTAAGCAAACATAGTGCATGCATGTGTAAAAGGAACATGTATCATCATGGTTGAGGTAATGAAGGCTTTCGCCTTCATTAGGGATTGCAGGGTTTAGGAGAAGTTTAAGGGTTAAAAGGAGGTTCCAGAGTTTAGAAGGAGGTTCCAAGGTTTAGAAGGAGGTTTCAAAGGTTAGATGGAGATTCCAAGGTTTAGAGAGAGGTTCCAGAGTTTAGAAGAGGTTCCAAGATTCAGGATAGAGTACATGGTGGAGAACTCGTCTCCCTCATAGATCATGGAGGTTAAGGGTTGAGGAACTAAGGGTTTAGGAGGAGCATAGGAGTGGGAGAGGAAGAAAGTGTAAGAGCATGGGGAAAAGAAGGGAGGAGGAAAGAGAAGGAGGAGGAGGAGGAAGAGAAGGGAGGAGGAGGGAGGAGGAGGGAGGAGGAGGAGGAGGAGGAGAAGGGAGGAGGAGGAGGAGGAGGGAGGAAAAGAAGAGAGGAGGAGGGAGGAGGAGGAGGAGAAGGGAGGAGGAGGAGGGAGGGGGAGAGGGAGAGGATGGGTTGCAAGGTTGGCATAGAGGGGAGGAGTTGCAAGGTTAGGACATGCTTTTGGATGTGGAGTGCAAGGAAGCATGGACACTTGAGACAATTACTTGGAATACCAAAGTAGAACTCAACACAATGCCCCAAAGAGTGTGGGATTCATTCCATTATGGGGTATTTATACAAGTTGGAGAGCTTCTCTCTCTGCATGTAGGAATTATAAGACATTCTCTCTCTACATGTAGAACTTGCATATAGAAGTTGCATGTAGGAGTTGCAAGTTGCATGTAGGAGTTACATGTTGCATGTAGGAGTTGCATGTAGAACTCACATGTAGGAGTTGCATGTAGAACTCGCATGTAGAACTTGCATGTAGAACTTGCATGTAGAACTCGCATGTAGGAGTTGCATATAGGAGTTGCATGTAGAACTTGCATATAGGAGTTGCATGTAGAACTCGCATGTAGAACTTGCATGTAGGAGTTGCATGTAGAACTCGCATGTAGAACTTGCATGTAGGACTTGCATGTAGAACTTGCATGTAGAACATGCAAGTTGGATTTCTAAGAGGGATTATTTCTAGCTTTATGCAAGTACAAGCGGAGCTTTGCTGCTACTCTACACACACATTCCGTTCTACCTAAGTCCATGTTGGTGGCACAGAGACAACATACTCCCGAATCCATTTTATTACCCATCCTCGGGTTACGGCTTATTGCGAGCACGTACCTAGATTGCCATGCCTTTAGTCCAGTGGCTGTGGAACTTGTGTCGTGCCAGTCGATCCTGCTGTAAAGCCTTGGCACCATACAATTTTTGCTCAATTTCCAAGTAGCTTGTATCCACCATTTGTTCGAATAGAGATATGTGGCATGCTTCTAAGAAGATCACTCTTTGATAGAGTCGGCTTGTAATTTGAGCATCGACCCATTCATTGGGATTGAAACTGAGTGGAGAGAAATGGGTATCGAGGTAACATGGGACCTCCAGAATGAATTCCAATGTATTGCAAAAGATAGCACTTAGGCAAAGGAAGCGATCAATGTTGCTGCGCATTATTTGCTGCTCATGCTGCTGAAGTGCTCGGATCATTGTGCCTTGGATATTCCATTCTACACCAGAGTATGGTTCGATCATTGGCCAATTAATGGTTCAATCTTCATCTAAAGTGTGTAGGTTGGCTTCCTATTTTTTACATTGTGGAACTGCATAGAACTTGGGATGGGTTCTGAGACATGGAGGTGCACGTAGGTACTCCTTTAAGAAGATTACATCAAAGAGCTTGGGATGGCGCCAATCAGGTTGTGGATCCAACTTGCTTATCCAACCTTCACTAATTTGACGTTGACGAAGGTTGGTAGGAAAGTTGTCCAGGATTCATCCACCTCGAGTTTTCGTATCATGATATTTGCTCCAAAATTCCTTGATGGGGTTACTGGGAAGTGGTATCTCATCATACCCATCATTGGAATTTGGCATGGGAGTATGAATTGGATTATCTGGATCTTGATATTCAAAATCAAATACTGTGTCTTTTTCTGATAATGGAAGCACAAGTAGTGTCAGAGGTGATGATGGGGCAGGGAGAGAATCTAGGGACATGGGGGAGAAATATGGAATAGTGTTAGTTGTGGAAGGGGGAGCAGAGGGGAGGGGGGGAAGAACTGGACAAATGGTTTGAGCAGCTTGGTAATCCTCAAGGGTAGGATTAGCAAGGGAGGGGAAGAAGCTAGGTGTGAGGGGCTCGTAAGTTTGTGACTGTTGGGTTAGTTGAAAATGGTGAGAGGCATGGGCAAAGAGACGATGGAGGGAATAGGTTAGGATGGAGTTTGGGAAAGGTTAAGAGGGTGGTAGTAGCAAGGGTAAGTGAGGTTATGAGGTTGGCAGAGAGAGTGGTTAGATATGGAAAGTTGGATGTGAGATAGGCCATGTTATCTTCCGACACTTCTTTTTGATGGTGCGATGGGATCATCAGCTGCATGGGTGGGATGTCAGTTACATCATGCCTTGCAAATAATAGTGATGGCCTTTGTAGCAATGGCAACAAACCAACAATAACCCTGAGGGGAGGACTACCCATGAGGCATACATATGCAATGAAAGCATTCGCCATCCTAAGTGCTATAAACCTGGCATGTGTAGATAGGCAGAAGATATTTTTCTCATCTTCATCTTGGCAAATTATGCACAGAGTTTTGGTCCCTATGGAACAATCCCATTTGATTGTTGGATGAGAAAATATGATCCTGATTTGGAGTTGCTCACATTGGATAAGCACACGTGCGTTGAGGTGATCTTCCACTTGTAGAGCAGCCATAAGCTCTTGGTACACCACCATTGTGCATTGTAGTGGGGCTTCATTGGTGTTGTCTTCCATTGCCTTATTGTTGTGCACTAGCAATTGGAGTTCAAGGATGGAGATGATTATCTTTTGGGAATGCATCTCATTCATTTTTTCTTTGTATTTCTGGTAGATGGTTGTATATGCCTCCTTAAGCTTTCTAATGTCTTCAGTGGTATTGGACCATTGGTCCAAGACTTGTGCGTGTGAAGTGCTGGTCTCTTGAGCGGTAGCAAGTTGGTCCTTTAAGATTCTGCATTTTCTTATAAGCTCGTCAATGCTGAAGGCACGTACTACCAAATATTGTTTCATGTCTTCAAGATTGTCTTTGCAATCCTGGAGCTCTTCTTCTTTGTGAATTAGAGTGAGTCAAGCTTGTGCCACTACCTCCATCTGCTGAGCATGTGCGGAGGTCGAGTTATAGTAGGTCTGTAGGATTGCCGTTGCTTGTACTGCCGCTGTCAGCTGTGTTTGACTTTGGTGGAGGTTGGAGGTCACGTCCCTCACTGCCTTCTCTTGAGCTTGGAGAGCTTGGTTCCTGCGCTTTTCTCCTTCTCATCTATCTACACTCAAAGTGCCTTGACCTCTATGGCGATTGCCTGGGATTGGGTCTTCGATTTCTGTTGGAATCTGTCTGTCCACTTCTCTTGCATATTCTTCCTTGGCCAAGCTAGTGAGAATAGTTCTAACATTTGGATCATTTGGCTAGCTTGATGTTGGAGAATGATAGATAGTGATGAGGACTGGTGATACTGCTGATACAAGTGGTGCCCATGTAGCCATCCCGATGATTCTATAGTACTTGGGGGAGGTTTTTCCAATGGTATTTCAGTCCCTTGTGTACAATAGTCATACTGTTGATCTAGCACTAGCTCCCCTTGTGGCTCATCAACTGGCATGGCATCGATGGGCGGTTCTAGTGATGATGTAGCCTAGATGGAGCAGGTATGACTAGGACCTCATCGGACCGACACGGGCCTGTTACACCATATATGGACACGCGCTCCTTGATTTGGGCTGGACACATGATCATGTATTTTATGAGAGTGATATATAAGCCCAAGTTAATACTTATTTATAGTAATTTAAACTTCTTTAGAAACATGTTCATAAATATCTTGTTATTTATGCTATAAAAACACTAAAAAGATATTGCCATATGATATAAATGTGTTAATAAGTAATTATCTATGCATAGTATTATTACATTGAGAGTGATTATGAGGGATGTCTCTTAAAGGAATCAACACTTTTTTAAGGTAATAACAGGGGTACAAAGGGATGTCTCTAAATAAGAAATTTATGTTGTGTAAAAATGAATGAGTGACTAGTCTGTATATTTTTATGATAAAGAGATCTAGTTCTAGTGAAAGTAAAAGTGTAAAAACCATATTTCCTAAAGAAATACATTTTTTTAAATCTCTTGAAAAACACGCTTGGATAAACCTGCTCATAGGTTTTTGCTCGTAAAATTGACGCATCCCCTCCTTTTGGGGGACTTAAATGCACGGACATGAGATAGACAAGTGGGCCTGATAGACTTCGCATATGAGAGAGATCCCCATATGGATCTCGAGCTAGATGCAGCAGAGCTCGGGATTTTGAGACACTCCGCTGATGCCCCACATGTGACAGGGTACTTACTTGAGTTTGGAGCAGTCCACGAACTCATAATCTATAATGGCCTTTAGAGATGGCCATCATCTGGGAGTCTCACTTGTTTCCCACATGGCGGTGGGATAGGTACAGTGGACTACCTATTGGGCCCATTAGCTTTTGCCTCACGGGTACATGACCTCACTGTACCCCCTCCCCCACTCGGAGCTGACCACTCATACCTGACCTTCTATATCTCTGCCACTATGCTAGTCACAGGGAGGGCTCCTCCCACGCCTGCTCGTATCCAGATCAACTTTGACCGTGCCCTCGACCCACTATATGTGAGTCACTTAGCGGCAGAGCTTCCGCCCCTACTAGGGGAAGATATAGACCTCGCCCATGCCTCGGACACCCTTGCCTTAGTGGTACAGGACGTTGCCACCAAATCCTTCCCTATGACCCGATCCACATGGGCCCGAGATGGGAGGATGCCTCAAAACCCTTGGTTTAACGACGAGTGCAGAGATGCGCGAGCCCATCTCACACAGGAGCGAGCCCTGGGTCATTTGACGTCATCTGAGGCACAATGGATGTTCTGACGATTGACACGCCATAAGAGATGGGCGTTTCTCACACACAGAATGGATGAGATTATCAGATGATTTCGAGGAGGAGACCCGATCATTGGATGGGGGCTTCTAATCTGAGGGAAAGCTACCCATCCCCATCACTGATCCGACTGTGTGGCACACTTATGCATGCTCTCTATATGATGTACCGATGCAAGTACCACTGGACATGTTCTCTATGCCCAGCATTGGCCAAGAACTATGGATCAGTTTTAGAGAGGGAGATCAATAGTCATACAGAGGCACGGGGGCAGCCGGCACTAGAGCAGGCAGGATACCGGAGGAAGCAATTCACTTAGATCACATCTTCACTTTGAGAGCTATCAGTGAGGAGGCAAAGTCTAGATAACAGGAAGTCGACTGAATTCGGAAGGCTTTCGACACCGTCCCACGATCCCGTATGATCAGGAGACTAGATGAGATGCAAATCCCAGAGACTTTGATTTGGGGTGTGATGAGTCTATATAAGTCCGTCAGAGGGAGAGTTCGTGCTCTAGGTGGTTTATCTGATTGGGTTGAGAGCACGATAGGGGTGAAACATGGCTGCCTCTCTCTTCAGACATTGATGAGATCACATCTTTCATAGATCGCCTAGGGAGCAAGGGATTACTACTGGCTGACCTCACGATACAGAGATTGCTATAGGCTGATGACGTAGTCCTCATATCATCTTTAGAGGAGGGTTTGCAGAGACACCTGGAGGCCCTAGAGATTTTCTGCATAGAGAGAGACCTGATAGTCAACCTTGGGAAGACCAAGGCTATGATCTTCAACACCTCACGCGTAGTGCTTCACCGACATAGCTTCACTTGCCGAGGTGAGCCAGTGGAGATAGAGCAGTCCTACACATACTTGGGAGCACTCTTCAAAGGATCCATCTTCACGATGACTCAAGCAGCCATGTCATGACCCACATGGGGGCAGAGTGCTTTGGCCCGACTAGAGAGACATTGTTTCTAGGCACATTTTCAGGATCCACCAACAAAGGGCTGGCTCTTCGACACTTTAGTGTGGCCGACTGCCATGAATGCAACATCCTTTTGGGAGGGTGATATCGCAAGGTCTGAGTGGAGGAGATTTGAGCGGCTATAGGTGACTGTGGGGTCTAGGATGATTTGGAGTAAGCCCTTAGTTCCGCATGAGATAGTACAGGTAAAGTTCGCCAAGACACCTCTCTAGGTTGATGCCATCTTTTAGACAGTGGCATTCTTCCACAGAGTTTGGGACTTATCTCATTGGAGACTATTGAGGCTAGCCCTGGAGTCATCTAGACTACTAGCAGAGAGTAGGGAAGACAACATGGTATGCACGTATGTCCGCATGGCTTGCCAAGCACGGTATCTAGATGGGATAGACTTCCCCCCTTTCAGTACAGCATGGACGCGCCACCTGAGTCGATCCCATGAGATGAGTTCAACCGTATCATACGGTTCGATCTCCTCCAGCTCCATACATCTCGGACTTGGAGGGGGACCAAGAGCTCCCCACCAAGATCTAGTTCTATCGCAACCACTTCCTGAGAGTATCAGAGGAGGGATTCATCATCAGACCCCAATATCTTGAGGACAGAGGAGTCTCACATGCACTGAGGATCGCCATTAGACAGATGCGGGTTTCGTCCCATCGGCTGAGGATTGAGGCGAGGAGAGCCGTAGGTGTACCTAGAGAGGAGTGGATCTGTGTGATATGCACATTGGGGGTGGTTGAGATAGAGGAGTATTTTCTTTGTGCCTGCCTAACCTACTATGAGATCTGGAGACGCTACTGCTGTCTCTAACTGCATGGGAGCGGCTTCGGTCCACTCTCACAATTGATCCACTTCCATGACCAGCTCTGTATTGGGCTCTAGTTGATGGAGGTGTGCTGACACAGGGAGACACTACTACGACAGATCAGAGAGCAGTAGGAGGTGACTAGGCAACACAATGACGTGTCACATACTTCTATACATTTGAATCAGCTTCAAGACACGGCGGAGTAGAGGAGGAGGAGGTGAGGGCAGCTTGGATTACCAAAGAGAGCCGACACGGTGCCGTCGAGAGAGGGACGCGGAGACCACATGCGAGACAGAGAGCATCTTGAGCACATTCTATTGAGGTCCGACCTATCACAGCTTTCTTAGGGGAGATCGACAGAGACGAGGGGTCACTCTGGATATATCTCAGCGGGTTTAGAGATCGAGAAGATTGCGTCCCCCGCCACAGCGTTAACCCTTGGGTTGACTTTACTGGTCAACCATATGGTTGACTTCGGGGCCATATAGGCCACCCCTTTGTACTTACTCATTATCCATTTGCAAGTACTCACGTTTGCTTCAGCTTGTTGTTTGTTCTCCCCGTTTCCATTGCTTCTCGTACCCAATAGTGGTATCACAGCTGGTTATTTGATTTTTGGCACATGCATTCCCTCAATCAAGATTTGGAAGTGTGCGCCATCCTATGAGGATGCCAAAGGAAACAAATTAAGTGGGTTTGTGCAGGTTGGGACTCGGTATGATTACCCAAATAAAACTAGGTTTAAGAAGAAAGGGAGTGTCTCACAACCTAGTGGACAAGCCAAGTAGGTGAAGCCAGTTGAGACTCCTAAACCAAGTACCACCATTAGAGTGAAAAGAAAAAGTAACAACAATGGCAGCTCAGGCTTGGTCAAAATCTTCTTTGACGCCAGAGCAAAAAGAGAAAGCGAGGAGAGAAGGCTTATGTTTTGGATGCCTTCAAAGTTTAGTGGAAAGATTGTCCACGAAACAAGGATCATCGGATGGCTGAGATGGTGATCTTAGAATGCGATGTGGAGATGGAGGGAAGTCCTAGAGCATAACAGATGCAGATTCAGCTAGCGGGATCTTCTCAGAGGTTAGTACCTGTTTCGTTAAGTGTGTCTGTTGGTAAGCTAGTAAACAATGGACCTGATAATATTCTATCAAAGCCCACAGCAACAGGGTTAACAGCCTTTAGCGATACAGAGTTAATTAAAATGAAGGGGCAAATGGCCAATCATGATGTCATTGTGTTGTTTGACTCCGCATCAACGCACAATGTAATTAACTCCAAGCTCGTAAAGAGATTGAAATTAAAGACTAGTCCATTTGACTATGCATATACAGTCAGGATGGCAGATGGAAGTTCAATTGAAGTATGGGACCAAAGGGTTACCCAGTTGTAACTTTGAATTCAAGACTATGTGGAGAAGCTGGATTTCAAAATGACCAGGCTTGTTCACGCAGATATAGCCTTGGGTAAGGCTTGGCATTCTAGGAAGAATCCAGCCATAGATTGGAAAAAGCACATTTATCAGTTCATGATGAATGATGTGCTGTATGTTTTACGAGGTGAATGGGATTTGCCTTAGGGACCATTAGTTTCTGTAATGAAAGTTTGAAAAACTCAAGAAGAGTTTTTGTATCTTTATACAGCATCGGTAGAGCCGATTGATGGTCCTTCAGCTAGCACTGATATTACCCAAGATGGGGAGATGGCCAAGTTGGCTGATCAAATAGCAAAGTTGTTCTTTGACTGTTTTAGGGATGAGTTGCCTTATGGATTACCTCTAGAATGGAGTGTTTAACATAAGATTGAATTTATCTAGGGGACAGTAAATAGGCCTCCCTATAGATTAAGTTTTAGTGAAGAAGCTCAGCTAGGACAGATTCAGCCCAGTTTCTCACCTTTTGCTTTGCCAGTGATATTGAAGAGAAAGAAAGACGATACTTTTTGCCTTTGTATAGATTACAAAGCGTTGAATAATATCACTGTTAGGCACAAGTATCTGATGGCTCGGATCGATGACTTGCTAGATGCATTACATGGGACCATAATTTTCAGCATGATAGATCTTAAGTGTGGCTATCATTAGATCCGTATTAGAGTCGAGGATCTGCATAAGACCGCTTTTAGAAGCGGATTTGGACATTATGAGTTTTTGGTAATGCCATTTGGACTTACCAATGCTCCAACTACATTCGTCATGCTTATGAATGATTTACTCCGCCCGGATATTGGGAAGGTTGTAGTACATTTTATTAACGATATCCTTATTTTCAGCAAAAGTATTGCTGAACTTCGCGAACACTTAAGAGTAGTGTTCAGCACTTTGAGGAAAGCCGCAAGATATACCATAGGCGATGTTATGTTGAAAAGAAATGGCATGGTAGTAGTACCTAATCAGAATGATCTCAGGCAGAGAGTCATTCAATAGTGCCATGATAGCCCATATGCGGGACATCTAGGAGTCGAGAAGACGTATGATCTTGTGAAATGAGATTTATTTTGGCTAAAAGTGAAAAAACATATTCATGAATATGTGACACATTTTTTTTCGTGTCAAGTGAGTAAGGCAGAGCAGGTGAAGCCACCCGGACTTTTACAGCCCTTGGAAATTCCACTAGGTAGGTGGGAGACCATTTCTATGGACTTTATAGTTGGTTTGCCTACGACACAAGGTAGATATGATTCTATCCTTGTGGTGGTTGATCGTCTGACCAAGATGACTCATTTCATTCCGACTAGGGAGTTTGTTATTGCCCCACAAGTTGCAGATTTGTTTATTAAACATATATCTCATCTACATGGATTACGGAGATCCATAGTGTTAGATAGGGATGTTAAATTTACCAGTCATTTTTGGATTGCAGTATTTGAGGCTCTAAGGACTGAGTTGGGAATGAGTAGTGGGGATCATCTTGAAACGGATGGTCAAACAGAAATAGTCAACTAGGTTTTAGAGGATATGCTGAGAACATATGTTTCATTGAGGCAGCATAAATGGGACACGTGGTTGCCACTATTAGAATTTGCCTACAATGATAGAAAACTTTCCTCTACATGGATGAGCCCGTTCGAGCTGAACTATGGTTATAGACCAGTAAATCCAACTACGGTTGGAATACCTCAGAAAGTGCCTAGTGCTGCGAACTATGCAGTCCAAATGCGGGACATGCTAGCACTTGCGAGAGCTAACATCCGCTAGGCTATGGATAGAGCTAAGGCATATGCGGATGAAAACAGATCCGTTAGGAAATTTAAGTTTTTCTCAGAATTCCTTCACACTCCAAGCCTTTGACTGTAGGAGAGTGTGCTAAGTTATCACCCCGATATTGTGGGCCATGGTTAATTCTTAAGAGAATAGGCAAGGTGGGCTATAAGTTGGAATTACCACAGGGTTGTAAGGTGCACCCAGTCCTTCATGTTTCTCATTTAAAGAAGTTTTTGCACCCATGTGACTTACTAATCGAGCGTGTTGTTTTGTTTCAGGAGATAGAGGATAATGCAAGGTGCAAACCAACAAGAATCTTGGACCGAGGAACAATGCAAGTACGCAATCGGAAGATACCCACGGTGTTGGTTGCATGACATGGTTTATCTCTATCTGAGGTTACTTGGGAATCCGTGTATCGGATGCGGAGAGCGTTCCCAGATTTTATTATTGATGCCTGATGTTGGAAAGGTCACCTCCCCATCTGTAAGCCCCCAAATGAGGAGAGCGTGGGGGAGGGAGACCTAGGGCAGGATGTGCCCAAAGAGAGATTACCTGGATGTGTGGATCTGGGACAGATCTGGAGCATTCATGGTTGGCGGGGTATCCCGAGGTACAGAAGCCTACATGGAGAGCTATTGAGCAAGGTTTGTGGGCAGGCACATGGCCTGCAACATGCTCTGGATATGGCGCAATGAAGGCAGGTGTGCAGCAGCAGGGTCGGCCTGTGTAGATAGGTTGATTGGACTGGGTATAGCCATCCAGACAGGCCTGGTTATGGGCTGGCCAGTGGAATGCCCCCTGCATAAGCAAATAAAGCAGTACCCTGCCCTTTATATAGTGCTAGCAAGCTGGTCGGCAAATGAGTGCCCGGTCCTAAGAGCCAGGATCACTGCACAAGCAAGAGTATGAAGCAGAGTACCCAGTGTACTATGTAGAAGGTGCAGAGGGTCTAATACCAGTTTATGCAAATCAAGTATGTCCCAACACATATTGAGCACCAATCAAGTCCTACGGTTGTGGAGAAAATCACCAGATCATAGAGTGCCTGATCGTGGTAGCCCCGCTACTTTCCAACCACTCTGCAAAGATTGTGGCATAGGACATGCCTGTATGGATTGTCCCATAAAAAATAAAGTCCCACAACAAATAAAGGTTAAACCTGATGTGGAAATCGGCATCATTGGGGTGGACCATCAAAGTCTGGGTCTGGCAAATGTAATATCACAACCTATGAATGTAGTTACACGTGAACAGAAAGAGGCCACCAAGGACCCTAACATTCCAATCCAACCAAAGCGACTTCTTAAAAAGAAAGCACAAGTTCCTTGCCAAGCAATGAGCAGCCAAGCTCATCCACATGAGCTCCTGCACCTCAAATAAAAGAAGCTCCATACCCAAATGCAAAAGTGGAGAAGGCTTGTTTTCAGGCACTTCAACAATGGGTACAAAAGGAACAAGCTGAATTTGAGACTGAGAAACATGCTCAATTTGAGACTGAGAAACAAGCTCAAGACCCAATCCATGACTTGGCCCCACAAAGTATTGATACTATACTTGAGCCTCTGTTCCAACAATAGACTCCACAACATAATGTACCACCACGTCAACTTGAAGGATTGGCCATGCAATGTGGACACCAGACATTTTCTCACCATGGATATGTCTAAGTTGGCAGCTGAGACAAGTGAAGTTTTTGTTCCATGGCATGCATCATGTCTTCTTTCAGCTTCATGGTCATGGCCTCTAGGTAATCTTCATTTCATGTTTCGGCAGTGGACTTGGATTTGCCCTTTTTTGAGCACTTATCTCATGCACTAGATCTGCCATCATCACTCCTAATGTCCGAGTCGGTCATGCTATCCTCAATGTCAATGGTTGCTGCATGAGCAACACTGAACATTTCATAGCTGCTAATCTTTTTCATATCCTTTTGGATTTTCTTTCTTAGTCCTGCAATGAACTAGGCCATGAGGTACTTTGCATCAGGGCGTGGGTCACATTTGGTGATTAATCTTTTCATAGATCTTCTCGATGGCCTTGTTCAATCTTGCTTAGTTGGAGAGTGGGATCATCTTGTAGCCTCTCCATTTGTCTTTAAATTTTGTTTGAAGCAGGTCTCATGTGGCTCGCTCTTCCACTAGAAGGTCTAGGTACAATTCAGACACTTCATCAGTTAAGCCATGGGAAACCAAGACACCTTGGTTTCATGGGGATTGATCTCCACGTGCTCGGCATGCGGCATCAAAATGCTGGAGGAATCGGGCTAGATCTCCCCTACCATTATATTTGGGAAGTTCTAGTTTTCCCAAGGGGTGCCTGCCTTGATTGGTATTATTTCTTCGATTAAAGAAATTGTCAGCCTCTGCATTGAGGTCGATATCCACATCATTGTCGCGATGGCGTCCAACCATGCTGTGGCGTGGAGGAGTTAAAGGCATTGATTGAATTTTAAGGGGGGATTCGAGGTAGAGGATTGTCGGGGGCGGTGGTTGCAGCGGAGTTGTATGTAAATTTGGCGAGTGTTGGAGTCAGAGGCATTGGCTGGAGCGTAGCTGCATGCAGATTGGGCGAGAGTTACAAAGGGTGACTCTGCCGCAAGTGCGAGTGTTGATGTAGTTTTGTTTGGAGGGTTAGAGTGGTGTTAGTTTTGTAGGGACCATCATGTTAATAATGTGCCTAAGATTGTCCCACGTGTGTAGGGAAATGTGTCGATGCAAACGGATCGTCAATCGGAGGTCACAGCGTAAAGATACGAGCGAATTAGTGCAAAATAAGGCCCACATGGGGGTGCGAATGAGCGAGTGCTAGAGGTGCCGAAATGGTGTGCAATGGGCTAGAAAAATGCCCCATATCATGGTGTTTCCATGTGTGAAATTTTGGTTCAAACAAGGTCCAGTTTGGGTCCCAAACGAGCATGATACAAAGTGTTGGAGTAGGGGTAAATTTGGCTTTTTTGGAGAGGGGGGGCCTTGGTCTTAAGGTTGGTGTGAATGGACTTTAAGTCCAACTGAAGGGTTTGAACCAAGTTAATTCCAGTTAGTCTAACTAGCTTATAACCCCCTCAGTTATTGTAACTAGGTAGTTAGTTTAACTAACCTAACTACTTTCACTAACTAGAGTTAGTCTACTAGATGAAGGCTAGTTAAGCTAACCTAACTGTTAGTAACTAACCTAGAGTTAATCTAGTCTAACCTAAGTTAAACTAACCTAGCCTAGTTAAACTAACTAGGGTTAGATATAGGGTTAGGTTAGTTTTTTTTAATAAATATATATATAATTTGAAAATTAAAAAAATTTCGGGGGAGGGGGGGGAGTCACGTTGCGGCGGGGGGTGTTTGAGGGGGGGGGTTCGACCGAAGGAGGGGAGGGTATCTGAGGAGGGGACAGGAAGTGCTGCTCCAGGAGGAGGCCATGGTGGAGGCGAGCCGCGGGAGGGTGGTGGTGCGGGGCTGGCATCAAGGCGAGGGGAGGAGGTGGCGTGGAAGCGGGGCAAGCGCTACGTGCAGGCACCGCCTTACTGACAGGCTGCTGCGGGCACCGCTACCCTTAACAACAAGGGCTTAAGCCCTTGCTACTATTAGGTCAATGTTTAGGTAGTTGGAGCAGCCGGTGAGGGGGGGGTAGAGAGAGAGAGAGAGAGAGAGAGAGAGAGAGAGAGAGAGAGAGAGAAGAGGGAGGGGGAGGGAAAGAGAGAGAGAGAGAGAGGGGGGGGGAAGCGAGACAAAGAGAGAGAGAGAGAGAGAGAGAGAGAGAGAGAGAGAGAGAAGAGGGACGTGGAGGGAAAGAGAGAGAGAGAGGGGGGGGAAAAGAGAGAGAAAGAGAGAGAGAGAGAGAGATAGTGAGAGAGAGAGAGAGAGAAGAGGGAGGGGGAGGGAAAGAGAGAGAGAGAGAGAGAGAGAGAGAGAGAGAGAGAGGGGGGGGGGAAGAGAGACAAAGAGATAGATAGAGAGAGAGAGGAGGGAGGGGGTAGAGAGAGAGAGAGAGAGAGAGAAGGGGGGAAGAGAGTGGTCGTGGAGGAGAAGGGGGGGAGTGGGTGATGGTGGAGGGGGAGATGGAGGAGGGGGGGTGGAGGAGATGGAAGGGGGGGTGTTGGAGGGTTAAAGGGGTGGTGGAGATGGAGGGGGGAAGGTGGAGATAGAGGAGGGGGGTGGGGGGTGTTGAGATATCGAGCTCCACTCGAGATATGCCAGGGTGACCGTTGTGTACTTATGTCACCGACTTGTTAGCTAGAGATACGGTTGCGCCCACGAATAATAGCTGGATGACAGCTATCCTTATCTACACTAGTTCGTGGCTCAATTAGTATGCCACCTTAGTTAGTTGAGTTTGGTTTGAGACCCACATATAGGGTTCTTCTATTTCTTTGTATTAGAGTTCTTTTGGCTTTCACAACTAAGAAGAGGAAAACTGTTTTCAGCCTCCACCTTTGTGTGTATTCCCCCAATTGTTTATGTGAGAAAGCCGCAAGTGAGACTCCTTCCCTCTCTCCCACTATCTTCACATGGTATCAGAGCCTTGTTCGTGGTAAGGAGCTCAAGAAAGCAAGCCAAGTTCATGGTGTCCTGGTAAGAGGACCAGTGTTGCTTTCCTATTTCGAGTTTGGGAGCAAATCTCTGCAGGTAGCACAGCCAGAAGTGCAAGAGTGCACTGTTTCAAATTGAGACGCCCTTCGCGATGTGGCGAGAGTGCAGTATATGCTGCGAGTAAGGGCAAAGCCCTTAGTGACTTTATTTTTTTGATTTGAGGCCGTTTCGGGGCCCGTTTTGAAGGCGGAAGTTCTTCGCAGGCACTCAGAAAAAGGCCCTGTTTTTTGATGTGCGACCACTGCGCAGCTAGTCGGTGGAAAGGTGCCGCAAAAATTGCATCGTATGCCTGTGTGCAGAGATATTGGGAGTTGCAAATTCATGCCTGTTGCCTGTTGATGCAAAATCGTCACTAGGAAGTGACTGTGTGGTGAAATACCACTTTCCACTCCAAGCTACTCCTTGTGAGAGGAATGCAAGGTACAAGCCATCCACGTGTCACTCAAGCGACCTCCGGATTCTTGCAATGTGTTTCCATGAGAGAAAGAGGGAAGGGGGAGAGGGGAGAAGAGAGGGGAGAAGGGAGGGAGAAGGAGAAGGGAAGAGGAGAGTGAAGGGGGATGGAGTGGAACACACAAGGGAACTACAATGGAAACAAGGGAACACCCAAAACACTCTTGGAAGAGAAGAGGGAGCTTGTATTCAAACTTGTACAAACAACAATGAAGACCAAAGTCAAACTTTTGCCTTTTATACATGTCATCTTTTGAAGGAAGTGCCAACCCTTTTCCTTTTAGCACTCTCCATCTCTTAACATAAAAGGATCTTGGGCCCATAGGGTGCCAAGGCATATTGTTATTCTTTCCATCTCTCCCTACTAGCGGAAATAGGGCTTGTGTTAACCATATTAGAGTGCTTGGGACAAACCTGGAATTAGGAGGTGTTCCTAACTGACTCCCAAATAGTGCTTGTGTTAGCCTCGCACCTCCAAGTCTTAGGTTATTTAGGGCTCAAACTCCCTGAGCGCCTCCAAGCATTAAGCCATTTTTTGTTCAAAACCCATGTACAAGGCTCAAAAGTTGGAGTGGCAAGGCTTAACTCCCGTGAGACACTTTACCGCAGCTTGTAAGCTGGAACATACAACTTGGCAGCTGGAACATATAATATGTGCATGTTGCCTACAATCTTTGGCCTTGGCATATTTGGGGCTCAAACTCCCTGAGCTTGTACTGTACTCCTTCCATGGCCATAATCGTTGAAGTAAATCATGAAGCCTAATCACCTCTAATCATTGATTACCCTACATTGGGCGACTATATTATGTGGATGTTAACATGCCCCCCTTCCTGTTGCTGATCCACCCTCGGGTGAGCTGCGCTGGAGGAGGTGTGTGGTCATGATTGTCTGTAGGTCTGCATAGTGGTCTAGCTATCATGGAGTGAGCCGAGTGAGGTATGAGCAATACTTCCAAAAATGGGTGGTGTGCATATCCTTGTACATATGGATGTGGTGTCTATGGAGATTGCGGATGCAGAGATAGAGGCAGAGATCCAGAAATTGCATAGGACCGATGTCGGGATTGAAGACAATCTGATTGTTTAGATTGTGGAGGCGGTCATCGATGGGGCGATTGTGGGCGGGGAGAGGAGGGGGCGATTGAAGTGGACTACTACTACGATGGCAAGATCGAGTATAGAGCCATGCGTGTCATTGAATGACTAGAGGAGAAAGCAAAATCCTTCTTGAGTCATCTCCTTGGGGAAGTTGTACTTTGCAAAATTGTACAATGTATTAGGGTCCTTTTGGTGGAGATCTCTGAATTCTGCCCAAGTCCATCACCGTTCCATTGGCATATACAAGGGATGGATTCGATGATCGACATGGGCATTGTGGTAGTATTGCCAAAACTTCTCCAGATTTAAGAAGGGAAGGTGCCAGCGTGGCTATGGACTACTGGCATCTGCATTGGTCATTGGGACTGGAGCATCAGGGGCAAGGTTGTATCCTCCTCTTGTGCGCTTTAAATGCATGCATCACCAGTCGTCGAGGTGATGAATTGTGTGAGGGGGTACACCTCTAAGATTTCATATAGATGGAGGTGGGAGCCCTCGAGTTGGCGCTTCCAATGGTGCATAAGTGCACTATCCAGCAACTCTTGAAATGATTGCAAGTCATGGCACCACTGGACATTTTTTAGGCGAGGAGGAAGGAGGAGCTAGTGGAGCCTCATCATCTGCAACGGATGCATGGCTTCTAGCTCTACTGTGCCTGTTGGCATTGTCTCATCGGCCGCCTGGAAAAGATTGGTTGCTTTGAGTAGTGTGTTGAAAGCTTCATCAGGGAGGTAGACCGGAGCAATAGAGGAGATGGATGGGGAGGTCCTGTGCTATGCGGTTGTGGTGTTAGAGGCGTTGGAAGAATACTCAGGCAGTGTTGTCCAAGGGAGGGGAGGTTGGGCGGGATCTAGAGGAGGTGATGGTGGGATTTTGATAGGTGGGGTGGTAGAATTAAATATGGTGATGGTTTCTTGGCCTTCCTCCTCGGTGAGTTCCTCGGGGTATGCTACATGTATAGTTTCAAAATTGCTCACCAAGGAATCGAGTGAGTCTTGGAGAGATTGTAGCAACCTGTTGAAGAGGATTATTATGCCGAGGGGGTTGTAAGTGGTGGAATGGAATGCCGCAAGATGCCCTTGAGATTGGATTACGGAGGCTCGACCGTAGGTCTACATCCAATCAATGTCTACTTGCAGACTTTTAGGGGTGCAGACCCATGGGATGAGCTCCTTAGGCTTTGAGATTTGCATCAGATGATCGTCCATTAGATAATTAGTGGACTCCATGTGATGATGTGGCACCAAGCTTAGAAATTCAGTAGAATGGGATGGGTTGCTAGAGTCTGGAGGTCTGAGGGGCAAAGAAAAGAGAGACTAGAGGGTTGGAGATCTAAGGAAAAATATGACATGGCTAGGATGGGGCAGTAGTGATCGAGATTACGACAGAGGATTCTTTGGAGGGCATTAGGAGGGAGTGGAGTTGTGAGGTCTAGGTGGAAGATGAGGTTTTGTGCACGGAGTGCATATAAGTGCATTTGTAGTGTTTGGGGGATGGTGCGTGGTGTGAGTGTGTAAGTGGTGGCTATGCGGAGACCTCCCTATACATTTTGAACTCCTGTTGCTCCCGGTCTTCCAAGCCTGATTCTTTTGATTGATCGGGGTGCATTGTGGCTTGTTCTCCTCTTGAAGGGACACTGTCAGTGCCCGTTCTTATGCCAAGACATTCTATAGTGTTTGGATCTGGCACTCTTGGTTCTCCTATGTCCTGGTGTGCTATGCCTCTGCTTGTGCCTTTTGCTCCAATGCTGTTTGGAGGCGCTTTGTCGGCTTGGTCCATGAGAGTTTGGACCAGGGATTCTCTGGTGGCAAGCTCATCCTTGAGCTTTGTCGTTGCCAGCTCGAGCTCTTCAGTCTTTGTGCAATACTCCTCTGCTCTGCTTATGGCCACTTGCCCTTTGGCTTGGGCGGCAACCATGATTGTGTGGCTATCATGTGCGGAGAGCTTTGCCTCTGGAGGAGATTTGCTGAGAGCTGTGAGGCCTATTCTTGCCTCCTTTGCAAAATTTTTTGTGCCACCTGTGGAAGCTGCGCCATGGCTTCGAATAGGTTTTGTTCCACTAAGTCTGCACGCGAGAGCTACTCGACTGACATGTGGCTATAGCCACCTGGTGCCTGATACTAGGATGTGCTGCAAAATTGTAAAGCCTTTGCTAGGCTTGCCCATGGAGAGGAGGAGGTGCTGGTGATGAAGGACGTGGTCTCTTGGGCTATTGCTGAGGCTGAGACATAGGGCACAACGGGGGTTGTCGGCATGGCTTTGGCTCCTGGGTGGAAGCCAATGGTGATTGTCTTGTCACTTGGGAGGTCCTTGATTAAGATGGGTTCTTGTTGAACCCTTTTGCCCTTGTCTTGAGGATCCGCTTGCTGGAGTCGTAGTTGTCGGCTCAAGAATTCTTGCATTTGGCGGTCCTTGTATTGCACGAGTAACTAGCTTGGTTCAGGATGCACAAAGCAGCTGGACAGAGTGGCATTGGGCTCTGTCCTTGCTCACTTGGGCTTTTCCTCTTCTTCTTCTGGCTTTGTTTGTGCCGATCCCATGGCAAACTTTTCGACCAACTTGTAGCTGACAGGTGGATGCTGTTTGTGGCAGGTAATATAGAATCGACATATAAAGCATTGGGTTGCCGATGACTCCCCGTGCGTTTTGAGGTCATCCCTCATTTGGCTACAGAAATAGTCTGCCCAATTTTTAACATGGGGATCCAACAACCGTAGCAAGATATTGGCCATGATGGACTGATGGTGGTCCATGTGCTTTACTTGCGTTAGCCATTGCAAGGCTCTTGCCAGTCTTTCCACCTCTGGCTTGTGAATGGCGATGAAGTGGATTCAGTCTTTGCTCTTCTATCGGTCGTAGTGGCAGACCTTGCTGAGGGCCTCCAGCTTCTTCTTTGTTGCATACTTTTCATTAACGACCAGTAGATCGAAGGTGGCAAGTACCACGTCCTGATTGAGGTGATAGTGGTGGGCAGTGCTTGTTGCATCTCGCAGGATGCCAATATTGGTGTTGCTGTTGTACGCCTAGAGGAACTCTCCTAGGAGCTTCATGTCTAGGTGGCATGGAAGGCGGCGGTCTGCCACTCTGCTCAGGCCTGCAACTCTTAGTGCATCTTGCACCTCTGGCTCCTTAAGTGCTACATAAGCTGCTGATGTGTGGTAATGGAGGGTGTAATCATGACCCTCGTAGGCAAAGCGCGAGTGAATGATGCATGCGTCTAATTCTTGGAGCACGGATGAGTGCATTTGAGAGTGCACGACCTTGTATCCTCCTTCTGTGGGGGCCGGGGTGTGCTTCCTTGATCTTGAGGGGGGTGTGCCTGCTGTTATCGTACCCTCCTGGGTGTCCTGTCTCCTAGAAACTTCCTCCTCCCCTTGCAAATCTTCAATGGGGAATTTGGAGGGCATGTGGATTGTTGCTGAAGGCATGCTTTGAGAATCGGAGGGGCCAATGACCTATGGAATAGGGTGGGGTTGAGTCCCAGCTCAGATTGGAATTCAAAGAATTCATTTTCGAGATCCATGGGGAAGAGCAAGGGTAATTGAGTGACAGGGGTAATTGAGTGACGGGGGAATCGATGGAAGAGCAAGAGTGGGAGGACATAAACAGAATGTGCTGGATGGCTGGTAGAGTCTGGGGGAAACTAGAGGATAGGGCTTGTTTATATAGATTTTTGTATCCTTATGGTTGATGGGATCTTCAAATGGTGATGGTTGGTGGGATGAGTTGATGGAGACGGTAAGCGGGGTACCATTTTGGGCGACAGTCGACGGGATTCTCCAATGGCAACGATTGGTGTGATATGATGATGGTGGCGATGGTCAACAGGATATGGAGACGGAGATGGTTGGTAGGATATGGAGACGGTGATGGTCGGTGGGGTATTTTTTGGTGACGGTCGGCGGGATTCTTTGATGGCAATGACCAGTGTGATATGATGATGGTGACGATCGGCGGGATATGGAGATAGCAGGCGGTCAGTGGCTCATGTCAATGATGATGATTGGCGGGATAATGCTATAGCAACGACCGGCAGGGTACGGATGAATGTGTAGAGAAGGAAAAGAGGAAAAAAGTGTGAAGGAGTGGGAAGGTGAGTGGGAGATAGGAATTGGTGGAGTGCGCCTGTGCAGTGTGGGATGGATTGTGAGGCCAACATGCAAGATGGCAAAAAAATACAAACTGGACGTACTGACCCTAATCACCTAGTGCTGACTGTGGATGTGCATGTGTGTGTGTTCAGCAGTGACTTGTGGGCTATGGGTGCATCAGGTGAGATGCCTACCGTACTGACTCACCTAGACCTAGACTTGACAATTATGAGGAATGCGGTGTGGATGGATGCTGTGTTGCCACATAGCATATTAAAAGCCACGTAGAGTAAGTGTCCAGCTTGTGTGTTACCTTAGATGCCAGAGGCGCATTGGCATTGTGACTAGTTGTCATGGAATGGTCCTTTGTCATGGGGGAAGCGGGTTCTTGTGTGACCACCTTCGATGTAGACCCTTGCTCTTATGAGTAGGATGGTACCGTTGGAGATGGTATGATCGCCATTACCTTGTATGTAGATCACATGCTGCTCAAGGGTCAAATGAGGAAATAATTGTAGATTTCAAGGCTGAATTGAAAGCTGAATTTCACATGACAGATTTAGGCATGTTAAATTTCTATTTGGGGGTCCAGTTCATACAAGACAAGCGTGGCATCATTATGTTTCAATCCAAGTATGTGCAAAATCTCATGGATAGATTCAACATGCAACATTGTAAGCCTACAGCCACTCCCATGGAGCCACAGTTGAAGCTTACTATGTATGATGCAGGTGAATCAGTGGATGCCACACTTTATAGCCAGGCTATTGTGGAGGACGGCAATGGCACCGGGTTGCCATTGCGATTGGCCTTCTTCTCCCTTCGAGATTGGACTCTTGTTGGGGGGTTGGAGGTGGATGGGGCTTTTGGTCTGCCCTCCTGTAGAACTTCATTGTCATGGGCCGGCAAGGGTGGGCCTAATGGAGTAGGACTTGGTCGACACAGTAGGACTACCGCCGTTCTACCACCATTTGTGAGCGAAGCAGTTTGGGCATGCCAGTCAATTTGACAGTTTGCGGCGTAGCACCAGATTCTTCCCAATATGATCTGTTTATTAGTTGCTTCTATGGGGAGAACATAAAAGCATATTTCTACTGCCTGGCGAACAACCGTTAGACTTAAATTCACAAAACCCAAGGTTTGTATGAGTTGGTTGTTGTTGATAGCTCTTATTGAAGTGACGGTGAGGGTTAGGGGTACCTATAGCTTTTCCCATACCTCTCAAGAGATGAGTTTGTGGCTCGCTCTCAGATCCATGAGTGCTCTAATGCGCATGCACGGGACCTACAATTGAACAAACAACCTAGTTGGTTCTATTGTTAGCTCATCCGTTAGTTCCACCTGTTCAGTCATTGCCTTAAGTAGTGTCATTTGCCTGTGCTGTTTGAGCTTAGTGTTACAGGCTTTGGCTTCTTCGATGGCCTGGTTTTTAATCTTGGCTACCTTGGCCTTGAGTTCTTTTTCTCTATGGATGGCTTTAAGGGTAGACAGTGTGATTGGTCCATGGTAGGGATGGTAAGACAGAGGCTAGGCACTACATACTCTATTGGCATCACCTCCTCCACCCCGAAGGTTAGGCTGAAGGGGGTACAATGTGTGACCACTTTGTAGGATGTTTTGTAGGCCCATAATGCTGCTAGGGCATCGCCCGATCCCATAGCATATACTACCCTCTTGCCACACCGTGAAGGGTGTCCCAATCTGAGACCGTGCACTCTTGCACTTTCCAGCTGTGCTACTTGCAAAGATTTGCTCCCAAACCCGAAAAAGGAAAGCAACACTGATCCTCTTACCAAGACACTACGAACTTGGTTTGCTTCCTTGAGCTCCTTACCACGAACTTGGATCTGATACCATGTAAAGAGAGTGGGAGAGAAGTAAGGAGTCTCACTTGCAACTTTCTCACATACACAATGGGGGAATAGACACAAAGGTGGAGGCTGAAAATAGTTTTCCTCTTCTTAGTTGCCTAATCACTGATTACCCTACATTCGACGATTGTATTCTGTGGATGTTAACATGTACTTACATAACATGGATACATTGGCACCCACTGGTGGTGCTAGAAAGAGGAGAATCTTGTGCTACATGTTTGTTGACTAGGAACTTCATGGAAGATGTGATGGGAAGAACGGACGGGAATGATATTGAGTGTTCATATTCTCTAGCTAGTTTATTGAAGTCAAGCGATGTCATTGGGATACTAAGGGACTCAAGACACAAACGCCTATGTATGCAAGTTGTTGAAGAGGTGATGAACGACTTCAAGGACATTGCGAACGCAAAGGAGATGCTTGTAGCTTGTGATACTACTGGTGTAAGTCGTGAAGCTTACACATATGTTTTCAAAAATTTCAAGTTTACTATTTTGGGAAAGTATAAGAAGTCTATGGTTCCCCTACCCACACCTTGGTCTATGAGATGTGCAAGGCAAGAAATAAACCAATGTGCAAGAGAAAAGGGTACCATTGCATAAGGTGCACAAGGACTTGGAAGAGAAAAGAAATATGGTTTGCAAACCTTTGAGATGAATGCTTTCAAGAATGTCTACTTAGATTTTGAGAAACTACAACAAGCAATGGTCAAATTCTATGGCATGAGAGAAGATGGTAAGAGGAAATCCATCACAGCATTGCACTTTACTTAGTTCATTTCCTATACCACGTTTATCCTAACTGTTTCTCTCTTTTGTTGTACAGAATGCAATGGCAAGCTCATATTTGTCATCAAAATGGATGTTGGTGAAAGAACACAAGTTAGAGAGAGTGAGCATCTAAATTATGAATAAAGACTTAGCCTTTGTTCAAGGGAACGAGGAAGTAGAGCAAGATTTCTCAGTTCAATCAGAGAAAGATATATGGTGGCTTGTAGCATTTGAGACTCCGAAAAGGATGCGTCAATTTTACAAGCAAAAACCTATGAGCAGGTTTATCCGAGTGTGTTTTTCAAGAGATTTAAAAGATTGTATTTCTTTAGGAAACATGGTTTCTAACACTTTTATTTTCACTAGAGCTAGATCCCTTTATCATAAAAATATATAGAACAGGCACTCATTCATTTTTACATAAATTTTCTTATTCATAGACATCCTTTGTACCCCTGTTATCACCTTAAAAATGTGTTGAAAAGTAATTCCTTTAAGAAACATCCATCATATTCACTCTCAATGTAATAATTTTATATAGATATAATTACTTATCAAACACATTTATATCAATATGACAAGAGCTTTCTAGTGTTTTAATAGCATAAATAACAAGATATTTATGGATTTGTTTCTAAAGAAGTTTAAATTACTATAAATAAGTATTAAGTTGGGCTTATATATCACTCCCATAAAATACATGTAATATTTAATACTATATATGTAAGATTTTTCAGAATATAACCCCATAGATGTGCTCAAATGGGGTTTTTTGATCAATTTGAGTGGTTTAATGATTGTAAGAAAACAATACAATGTCTATGCTCAATAGATAATAGGATCTCGTATGCAAGAGAGAAAACCGGATAGTATGGAGAATCAAAAATTTGATTATTGTAGATCTGATACAATAGATGGCGCTGCCTCCCAGCCGTGTGCTCCTGTGAAAGAAGCTTCGATGGTGAGCTAGAAAGAGTAGAGGACGGAGGCTGGATGCTAAGGAATCAGGGTTGCTATAGCTAGTGATGAAATGGGCTTCAAGCTTGCTCTTATATAGCCACTAGTCGTAGTCGGTTGGACCTAATTGGGTGCCCTCGACCTAGTCCGCCCAAAACGGTCGACTGGGGGTCAGTCCCAAAATAGGCCACCGACACACGATAGAATCATGGCGTAAAATAGAGCAACTGACCTACGGTCACTGTTCAGTCCAGAGCCCCAAAGCCATCCAACATCATTTGGGGCTCTAAACAGGCCTCGCAACCAGAGAGTGGGCTGCCCTGAGAAATGCTCTGTCTACCCTCAATGCGGTCAATCATGGGATGCCTTCCCGCACTGTATGTAGCCTAGTTGGTAGTGTGCCAACTCCATCCAGCCATCAGGCCACACATGGCCCCCATCTGGTGTCCAAACCAAGACCTACCGGATAACCGAGCTACTCAAATGCCTTCTCCTCATATGGGGGGCTTACAAGTAGAGTTAGCTGGTTCCCGCATAGTTACACGAGAGTGCAGCATTGATATCTAACAATGATTATATTTGGATATTGGATGTGAAAGGTATGCCACTGTTAAAAGTGCTGTCCATGGTAGTTTCACCAGCGAAACTACCTTGGAAGACCTACTTCAAAGGGATTTCGCTTGGGCGAAACTACCTTGATGGCTTGCTTCAATGAGGTTTCTTTGGAGGCTTTCATGAATCTAGGTTGAGAGATGGTTTTCAATGTCACCCCCTATTAAGTAAAAGTTGTAAGAAGGATCATAAGGGAATTTTCATAGAGAAGTCTACGAGCTACATGTGGGTTCCTTTTAAAGCCATCCCATTATGTCACTCGCCATTCGAAAATATTCATGTAAAGATTTGTGTATAAAATAGGCATTGCTATAATACTTTGCATATTTCTAAGTGAAACTATGTTTTGTTCCGATCTATTTTTGCCATATTTTTACATAGTTGGAAGCTTTTTTTTTTCCTTTGCTCGGACGATCGGAAGATTTTTATCAGAAAATGCTCCTCCTCAAAAGAGTGCCATGAGACATTGAAGTGGGTTCTAGATAGAACAGGAATCCCATCAATGATCTGAAGATGAGGAAGGGCAAATACTAACAGTAAATGGCCATGAAACATTGTGAGTTGAATGGCATCTAGCTGCCGATTTGAAAACCCTCAAGTGCTTGCATGGTAACCGTTGTGATACAGGGGAAAATGCAATGTTCACACGTCTTTATTGCATGTGTTCGCAATGCAAGCAAAACACTGTATACAATGGGAGAATGGCATTCTATCTTACAGCCAAACTGAAGCTCCCAATCGCAACAAGAAGGATCCAAAGTGGGATCTCATCTTGTCCATCCCACTATAGAGAGTACACATATGTACTTTACATGCAAAACTATGCGTACTTAATAAGTTGTTGTATTTGCATCTTGTTTATGCTTGGAATTTAATTCCTCAAGAAGTATCCACACAGTGCATTGTAGAAGCTGAGAAGTTTCTCTCATAGATGGGATTCCATGGAGGACATGTCAAGCTTAAGCAAGATAAGAAAATGTCTAGGGCATCATGGAATCTTCTTGCCAAAGTGTCCATGGGTGGAGCGAAGGCAAGGAGATTCCTATCTAACCCACAATCTTGACATAGACAAACATACATTGTCTCAAAGCATCTTGGTTTGGGAATAGTGGAAAGCATTGTGTGAATGCATGACCAATAAGGCTTCTCATCCACAAGTAGCAACTTTGAGAGCTAAAGTATGGACAAAGGTAAATGTATTGATAAAATTGCTTCGCCAAGTTCAAATCGATGAGATGTATTATGAAAGGTTCAGGATGGCTATGAAAGAGTTATGCAATTAATGGTGAAAGCATGGGGGGAGTTGCACATTATGCATTACATGGTAATCTAGTCACCATCGTAATATTTGGCACTTTCTTTATTAAAAAATTTTGTTGCTGAAATGATGCTCGTCATATTTGCAGCATATTGTCTATGCACACGGACCATGATTTGTATAGAATTGGGGCCCTTTTTCCATTTGGAATACACAAGGCATGGAGAAGTCATACTATAGAGCCAAGGCAACCTACTTCAAGAACTCAAGGCATGATGGTGGTGTCACTCATGGCAATGCATTTCATGAGATGTTCGATTGGTTTTTTAACATTTACTAGGTAGGAATTTGAAGTCTAAAAAAGTAAAGGCATCAAAACTTTCAAAAGCAGTTCAATTGTATCAAACAATAGAAGGCATAGTGCTTGGAAAGAATCCATAGGGAGTCAGGAGTTGCATGTTGGTTGCAAGCTAGAGTGAGAGAAGGGAGTAGATGGGTCCAACCAGCAACATAAGATATGGTGTTATTGTATACAATTATGAAATGAATATCTTACTTTTTTTACCTTAATTTGTGTCCTCACTCTTGGAGTCCAAGGTCTGTGTGAGGTAAGGAGGTTTGGGAAGGTGGGGATAGGGTGAGGGGGGGGGGGGGACGATGGAGGGAGGGGAGGAGAGCGATCGGGGGGGGGGGGGGGGGGGTGGAGGGGTTAGGGTGGGTGGCAGTGTGAAACCCTAAACACAATCAAAAGGGGTGTAAAAAGATGATGGGCCTATGTAAAAATATTTTTAAATCCCTAACTCTCATTATCTGATGGCACGAGTGAAGAGCACTACTAGACCCATAGGACACCGCCTCCACCCTTCCTCCTCCACCTCCACCACCTCCATGGCATCTACGCACATGAACCTCTCTAGGTCTAGTGCCACCTCACCTAACTCTCATGAGCCCTCCCCCAACTCTCATGAGCCCTCCCCCAACTCTCGTGAGCCCTCCCTCAACTCTTGTGAGCCCTCCCCCAACTCCCAAGAGCATGATCCTTCCCCTAGGTCCCGTGAGCCCTCCCCCAACTCCAGTGAGCCCTCCCCCAAGTCCCATGAGCCCTCTCCCAAGTTCCATGAAACCTCCCCCAACTCCCGTGAGACCTCCCCCAAGTTTCGTGATCCTTCTCCTCTGCATGATCCTTCCCCTCCCTGTGAGGCTTCCCCCAAGTCCCAAGAGCATGTCTCAAGCATGTTCCCTCCAACAACTCCTGTGAGCATTAGCCAACCCCCAACTCCGATGAGGGCTCCTATGAGAGGACTCCCCTGAATGAGAAAAATGTTTGTGAGAACCTCCCCGATATCAAGAAGCTTTTGGAGAGGATTCAGCAAACCGCAAGAAAGAGTACCATCATCACTGTCTCGGTGATAAAGCCCATCATGGAGGTATTTCCTATGCCCGTGCAACCATGGGGGTTCAAGATAAATCAAACGGGAGGATCAAGGCAAGAAGTTCAAAGTAGACAAGAGGCCATGGAGCCATGTTCGGGTACCTATAAGGCCTCCAACAAGAGTCAGGAAGCCATATAGGACTTAGAATACCCCCTACCCTTGAAGACACATTCTTGTATCTAAGGCCCAAGGGGCGATCTTTTTTAATAAAATATATCTACATTTTGTACACTATCGCATTGTTGTATGAGTTCTCCATGTTTATAACTAAATTTACTATTCATTTCAATGTTACTTTTGAATTCTATCAAATCTTGGAGGAATTTCACCATAGCACAGAAGGCAAAAGTGTCCAGGATGTTGCGAGGAGCCTAGAATGCCCTAAACCTACCACGGCATGAATTCGGGCATTCTGGGAATTCTAGAATGCCCAAATTTGTGCCATGGTGGGTTTAGGGCATTTTGGGCTCCTTGCAACATCCCATATACTTTTTCCTTATGTGCCACAATGAAATTCCTCCAAGATTTGACAAAAATGAACATTGGAAACCTAGAATTGGTGAAAATCATACTCAATTGGCTAGAAATGCATTAAATTAACACAATTGAAACGATGTAACAAATATAGCATCAACGACTTAAAAAAAAAAGAATGGAATAAATATTATGAATTCATGAAAAGAAGCGATGAATTAAAACAAATAAGAAAGACATGTACTCATTAAATTCATGTATTCATTGAAATATATGTTTATATTTACAAGAGGCCTCATAGGCTATCTTCCTTCTTAGCTAGTTCTAGTACATTGAGAATAGGGGTATTTGAATCCCCTAGTGGACTCCTAGATGTAAACCTAGCTGCTATAGCACTAAGATCCTCCTCTGCTGCTGCCAACGACGTAGCTATTGTTGTCAATGCCCTACCGAATGTTTGATTCAAAATCATTAATAGCAGTAGCCAGGTGGTGTACCAAAATCACCTTGTCGACATTCCAAGTAATTTTGGAGTATCCACCGATAGTGCATGCCAATGCCTTGCATTTCAGTAGCTCCATAGGCCCTCGAGGAAAAACTTGTTGTGCAAGACCACGAGGTGCTTTGCGACTTCGCCGAGGTAATGGGCCAAAGAATGATCTTGCCCAAATGCGCTGCAAACATTACCCCATCAAGATGAGGATTCATTGACCTCAAATTCCTCTTGCAACAATTCAACAAACATTAGAACACCAACAAAACAAATTATACTAGAAGAACATCAAAATACAAAATATTGTTCAAACTTACCACTATAGAGTTTTTGGCTTATATCCCTTTCTCATTTGCAATGTTGATGGAACCAGGTGCTATGTCAAGTTCCATTTGAGAGGTGGAAGCCTTCTCATGTCATATCTTGGAGGTGGAAATATATAAACATGTCTGCATCCCTCAATGAAACCAGCATAGTTAGGAGGAACTCTTCCATTATCTAATATTCGAAACCTGAAACCTCGAGATCTTTGACAACATGGAATCCAGATAGGACTCCAAGATCCTTGTCCTCTCGTAGTCCAAAAAGAACCTCTATGTCATGCAGGAATATGTACTCTTCTCCATCAATGTGATGAGGGGGGACAAGGACCATAATTTCTGGGTCAGAAGTCTTCGCGATGCATATTCTTGCTCTACTCTTGCTGGGGGATCTTGAAGTATGCCCAATGCTTCAAATGCTTCCATGTCCTCTCTTGCATGGTCAAGACTCTCTTTCGTATACATGCCTGAGTCTAGGGATGAGCATATCAGTAGTTCTACTAGAGAGGGTGCTAGAAGCGATGAGGTTCTTCATCTAATTCTCCTTCTTAGAGAAGAAAGATGAATGTAATCTCCCATGAAAGGAATTTAGTGCATGTATTTCCCGTGATCCCTGCTTCTAAGATGCCATTCACTTCTACTGTCCTAAACCCTTCCTTTGTAAGATTATCACAAAAGTGGGACAAGTGCTTCACAAACTTGGGTTTGTCTAGGAATAGATACTTGATGTAATCTATCGGAACCCATCTCTTTGAAGAGTCATCAAGAGTATATGCAAAGCTAGTGAGATTCTCTTGCATGTAGTGGATGAGATCTGTGAAGTCATCCTTGGTCCACATATATGTGCCTAGGACATCTAAAGTCCTATCAAATAAAAAAAATAGCTCTTCCTTGTGACCTGCAAATGCAGTTTGTGAGATGAAATCATGGAACACAGCTCTAGCTAAATCCAGGGCAAATAGCAGGTGGGAGTTTCTATGGCTTTCTAAAAGTGAAAGTGAGAATGTAACATGAAAATGGCTCTTAACCCTTTATATATATCAAAACCCTAAAAATTAAAACAAATCATAAAATCCCCAAATTTTTTGAAAAACATTTACCATGAACTTAAAGGAAAAAAACATCAAAAGAAATAACACGTCAATTTAATCAATGTCCATCATCTTTTGAAACAAGAACTAGGATTTGGCAAAAAATTAAATGCTGCACTAGTCAAACACATTGTTAACAATCTTCAAAGTTGCGGGAGGAATGAAATAAGCACTATGCATGCACTTTTCCACACGTCGGGTGATCTTTCCATCATTTAAGGTAAAGTTGAAGGACTCTGACATGCCGTCCTCCATGATCAATAGGTGTTCTCGCACATCCCTTAAATTCCATTGCGATGTGACATTCACATTCTTGACATCTCCCTCATCAACATCAATAGACAAACTTACCCTAGTGTTGTCTTCATCATTAGAGTCTAGGAGAAGCCATCGGCCATTTGTTTTCTTCCAGCACCTGTATTAGAAAGCTAAACACAACATTTGGCATGACATAATAACCACATTGTCTTTACACGAATGACATTGAAACACATCACCCTTTTGTTCATGTGACCTAGTTCCCCATTCATCCCAAGTAAGTCTTCAAGAGCATTTTCATCTACATGCTTGTAGGAGTACCACATAGTTTTTGTTCTATGCATATGTATATTCTGAAACAAAGAAGCAAAAATGTGCAAAGGCATAAACCAAGATAACCTTGCCCATTTGGATCCAAATGTGAACTTTATGGCCATGCACACATCCTTTGAAATCTTATCCTTGTATGATTGCAATGTCCTCAAGTACACAATGTTGCAATCCATGTCTTGAGGTTGTGGTGGTGCAATGGTTTGTAGATGGCCATAGCATGATGATGTCGTTGGAGTGATGTATGTTGCATTATACCAATACACATTCTTCTTTTGAAGGAGGCCAACTTCTCCCCTACATGCATTTGCTTACCTAAGTCCTCATGAATCACATGCCTATGAATGACTCAATTGGTTCTCACTCCTCAGGTACATAGATAGAAAGGCTCACAGTGTGATGGCATCCTCGATTGAACTTCAAGATGTGTCCCTTCCACTCATGCAAGATATCACCTTTCTTGCTCTTGGGAAGCTAATGTGGACCTTTGGCCAATCCTTTCATCAATACTATCTAGTCATTCAAGCTTAGGTGCAAGGGATCCACTCATCCAATGTATTCATGGTGTTGTGGAAGACACAAGAGGTCACAACATTGCATGGTCTTGTAGCCTTTCTCATCACCATGCTTGCAGAGGTTGCAACAGCAAGAATGGGACTCCTACACAAGGCAATGCAGCTCTAGTAGAGGCACAATAGAGGGAGAAGGAGAGGGACAAAGCAACACCAATAGAGGCATAGGGGAGTGAGATGGGAGAGGGAGAGAGAGAGAGGAGAGGCAGGGGGGGGTACATAGCAAATGGAAGAGAGAGAGAGAGAGAGAGAGAGAGGAGGTGCAACAAGTAGAGCAAGAGAGAGTAGAGAAAGAGGGGGAAGAAGACAAATGCAAGGGAGGACATTCTCAAATTTAAAAAATGTAGGGAATGGCAGGCTGGACCAGAACAATGGGGGCAGAGGCCCTAGAAAGAGGGGGGAAGAAAATTTCACCACAAAGGTCCACAAGCTCTTTGAAAGCGGATTTGGGATCATGTGGGGGAGGTGCACCTAGGAGGAGGGTCAAACATGAGTGAAGGGGGGGGGGGGATGGTTTGGGTGGTCCCTAATATAAGGGGAACAACTAATAGGGGCCCTCTATATGCCTGCCCACCCTCCACCTCAACATACCATTGCCCCACTTCTTCCAGCACTCTCATTGGTACACCTCAAATCCCTCTCTAATCCCTTGAAATTAGGAAACACAAATTGGAGGCCCTTTTGAGACCCCATTTCTCCCCTAATGTATAATGCGATGCTTGAAAATCTAATTTGACTTTATATTTTGTTTTAACAGATGCAAGCATTAGTTTTTCAACTAAACAGTGTGAAATGAAGCCATGGGTGCTTCCATCAATGAAGACATTATGTTCTTTTTCATGCAATAGTGTAGTCATACATAACAAAGAGATATGGAAAAGAGATGCTCTTTTACCTAAAGAACACTTACCTGAAGGGTTGTAGTCGACATCTTTGGTCTTGTTGTCCTCATCTTCATCCTCTTGCTTGAAATGTTCATCATGGGATCCTTCAGCAATATCATCAAAGTAGTTGATCCACATAGGGTTGCTACATTGACCATTGCCATTGGTATGGCCATTGGTTTGTCCTCCATTGCCTCTTTTATTATTGGTGGCATCCTTTTCTTGAGTACCTGGATTACATGTAGCAAGTAGGTTTTTTAGGCATTCATATGAGTAGTGCCCTTTCTCATTGCATTTGTAACATGTGACAAGTACATCAGTTCTTCAATTTACACGTGACTTAATGGCAGGCTACGGAAGGAGCAAGAGAGTGAGGTAGAGCTATGCTCGGGGGAGGGGCTTCAGAGGCTCTGGAGCCAGTTGGTTCTTGCATTTTCTTGTTCAAGCTCTTGGTCTCGTTTGAACTGGAGGGCTCACTGTGTTAGGGCCTTAATACTAAATGAGAGGTGGGAATTGAATTCCATGTTGGAGCTGAACCAAACTGGGGTGAGTGGTGGCTAACATGTAATTCAAAATGCTATCCTTGGGCTCAGGATCCTTGGACAAAATTTTGTCGGACAACCTTGCCTCAATTCTAATTTTGCATTTTCTATCAGGAAATTTATTCCTAGAGCTAACCCTCCAGTTGGAGGGTTAGCTATATGCTGCCAGGTCGGAGGATGAAACTTATGGCACTGGTTGGCAAGACAGTTGATGAGACATGTGTCAGTGGGATGGATTGAATTGGTATGTCACCAAGTCGGTAGGATAGCTTTAAAGCACCGGACAGTGGGATAATACAATGTGGCGGAATAGACGAATGACACCGAGCAAGGGGTGGATGGTCGATGGGATAGCTTACCTTGGAGGGATACTAAGAAGGCACTGGTCGGTGGGTTACGTGCCTCCGGGTTAGTGGTTTAGCCTTATGGCACCTAGTCAACGCGTAGTAGACTGGTGGGATAGCTGGCTAACCAGCCCCTAACAATTATCTAATTAAGGCAATTGGTTAGGTTATTGACGTGCATCAATCGATGGGTTGGGGGTGTATGGCACTAGTGGGATAGCTGGCCTATGGCACTGAGTCAGTAGGTTAGGAATTATCTGGGAACACGAGGCATTGCTGACTCTTTTTCTGATGATTCTTGGTGGATTTTCAAGTTTTGTTCCAGATTTGTGTGCATACAGGTGTTACAAACAACCTAAACTACCTATAGAAAACAAATAACGCAAAAAAACAATAACTTTTTCTACTCAAATGAGTGATTTTCACAAGTTGGACTGTCATACACCAAAAACCACTTCGAAATTTGGCTCAACTCTTGATTTTTGAGTGTTTTCAGTTGGCTTTGACATTCCAACAAGCTTAGCAATCACACTAGCTACCTTCTTATATAAACGAACATAAAAAAACAATAAAAAACAAGCTCAAATGCATGAAAATGGCTCTATGGACAGAAATGAAAAAGCAAGCTTGTTCTACTCTAAAACTCACACTTTCTCCATTCTTTCCCACTCAAAAATCACTCGTAATCTCCACAAACAAAGCCTAAAGCATTGTACAATGGGTGGTTTACAAAAGGAATCAAATGCATCACAAGAGCATACCTCTATCTCCCCTGCAACAATGTGCCAAAGATGTGTTCTCCAACAACGGCATCAACGATGTGTTCTCCTGTGGTAACTATTGTCTTTGTGCCAACATGGACTTAAGTAGAATAGAATGTATGTGTAGAGTAGCGGCAAAGCTCCGCTTGTACTTGCATAAAACTAGAAATAATCCCTCTTAGAAATCCAACTTGCATGTTCTACATGCAAGTTCTACATGCAACTCCTACATGCAAGTTCTACATGCAACTCCTACATGCAAGTTCTACATGCAACTCCTATATGCAACTCCTACATGCTAGTTCTACATGCAACTCCTACATGCAAGTTCTACATGCGAGTTCTACATGCAACTCCTACATGCAACTTCTACATGCGAGTTCTACATGCAACTCCTACATGCAAATCCTACATGTGAGCTCTACATGCAACTCCTACATGCAACTTGCAACTCCTACATGCAACTTCTATATGCAAGTAGAGAATGTCTTACGATTCCTACATGTAGAGAGAGAAGCTCTCCAACTTGTATAAATAACCCATAAGCCCACACTCTTTGGGGCATTGTGTTGAGTTCTACTTTGGTATTCCAAGCAATTGTCTCAAGTGTCCATGCTTCCTTGCACTCCATGTCCAAAAGCATGTCCTAACCTTGCAACTCCTCCTCCCCTCTCCTCCAACCTTGCAACCCATCCTCTCCCTCTCCCCCTCCCTCCTCCTCCTCCCTCCTCCCTTCTCCTCCTCCTCCCTCCTCTGTAAAGAGAG
Organism: Dipteris shenzhenensis; assembly: GCF_047967505.1. Classification (NCBI taxonomy): domain Eukaryota; kingdom Viridiplantae; phylum Streptophyta; class Polypodiopsida; order Gleicheniales; family Dipteridaceae; genus Dipteris; species Dipteris shenzhenensis. Next base: position 51,121,169 of record NC_141611.1, on the reverse strand, counting down.
TGGGAGAGAAGGAAGGAGTCTCACTTGCAGCTTTCTCACATACACAATGGGGGACTATACACAAAGGTGGAGGCTAAAAATAGTTTTCCTCTTCTTAGTTGTGAAAGCCAAAAGAACTCTAAGTACAAAAGAATAGGTGAACCCTATATGTGGGTCTCAAACAAAACTCAGCTAACTAAGGTGGCATACTAACTGAGCCACTAACTAGAGTACATAGAGATAGTTGTCATCCAGCTATTATTCATGGGCGGTGTACCAACTGCATCTGTAGCTAACAAGTCGTTGACATAAATGCACAACTATCACCCTAGCATATCATGAGGGGAGCTCAATATCTCAACACTCCCCCTTGAGCTCAATCCCAATTCCTGCACACCAAGTAGGTCTCTGAACTTGCATAGCTTCTCTATACCCAATGCCTTTGTGAATATGTCAGCTACCTAATCCTTTGTGCTGACATAAAGTAGATCAATAAAACCTACTAGAACCTTCTCCTGTGCATAGTGATAATGCACCTCAATGTGCTTTGTTCTAGCATGATAGACTGGGTTATTTGCCAAGTGTATACTGCTCATGTTGTCACAATAAATGACAACTGGCCCATCTGTAGATTGATGCATATAATAAGTAGCTTATGCAACCAAGCTACCTCACATGCAGCCATTGCTGCACCCCTGTACTCAGCCTTTGTGCTCGACAAGGCAACTATAGGCTGTTCCTTGCTGCTCCAAGTGATTGCAGCACTCCCAAAAGAGAACATATATCCACTTGTAGATCGTCTATCAAAAATACTATGAGCCCAATTAGCATCAGTGTATCCATGCAACTGTATCTGAACCCCAATCTCATAAAATAGTCCATACTGCAATGTGGACTTCACATACCTCAGTATGCGTCTAGCCGCATCCAAATGCAGTTTCCTTGGAGCCTGAATAAACTGACTTACCAACCCAATAGGATAGCTCAAATCTGGCCTGGTAAGAGTCATATAAATCAAACTTCCTACTATTCATCTGTACATAGTAGGGTCTTCCAGAAGCTCACTTGCATCTGCGCTCAACTCATTCTGCTCCAAAGGAACTGAAATAGGTTTACAGCCTGTCATCCCATTTTGGATAGCATGTGCAATTCATACTGCCTTTGCAAGAGCCATATCCCACTTGTGGAAGTAATCACCTCAATGCCCAAGAAGTAACGCAGCTCTCCCAAATCCTTCATCTCAAATTTTGCTTCAATAGCATTTTCACATGAAGGATATCTTCATCACTATCACCTGTGATGATCAAATCATCAACATAAATGACAAGTAGCATAATGCCTTTCTTTGTTTTTCTCACATAAAGTGAGAAATCTGCCTTGGAAATCTGAAAGCCAATAGTGACAAGATACTGTCCTATCTTGTCAAACCATGCTCTCGGTGCTTGCTTCAAGCCATACAAGGCTTTCTTCAATCTACAAACAAACTCAGGATGAATAGCATGAACATAACCTAGTGGCTGCTCCTGTTGGTAAACTGAAAGGAAAGGAAAGAGTGGACACAAACTCAGAATACTTGCATTATGGAATGAAGAAGAGTGAGATCCTTAAGTAGGCACCTCATACATGCTCACTGACATCACTGATGACTTCAGAGCTCACAATCATCTCCTCAATCTGCTCCTAGATTCTCTCAATCATCCTATGTGGCTTTCCACCACCTAACTGTGCTTGTGGGCACCTAACTGTGCCTCTAGCACTCACACATAGAAACCAAGGTGTGCCTGAGGCATACACCTTGAGATATCCCATCAAACCCCCCCTCAAGGGAATGCCTCAGGCTATGTCAAGGATACATCTAGTCTCATAGTTTCTCATGCCATCTCATGGTGGTCAAGGATAAATCTATGGCTAGGTTCTCATGCTAGCAAGGGTTCCCATGGGTGTAAGGTAAACAAAAGGGATACAAAAAAGACCTTCCAATGGTTATCTCCCCTGCATGTACATGCACACAATGTCTGTAGGAGGTACCATGGAGCAAAACATACACATGGCCTACATCATAAGGTGACCAGAGGTGTTTACAAAACACACAAAACACAATAATTTATTTCATTCATTTTGGAGGACTATCTAGGCTGAGTACCTTGACATAAAAAGAGAGATCTGGAGCATAGATAGAGATGTTTTAAAATGCATAATCTTCAAAGGATGCCTCATCTTGTGGAGGCTCATCAACTGAAAGTAGATTTGCATTTTCTGTCTTTGCTTTGGCTCTGCAAAACTTCTCATTATGGTTGTTCTTGCCACAATGCTTGCATGGATTAATTTTGAAGCAGTCCTTTGAAAGGTGATTTGTCTTTCCACAGTGATTGCAAGGGGTATATTTGCCCTTCTGGACTTTTACAGCATAAACAGTGTCATTGCCTTTCCTGAGCTCCATATGCCTTTCTTCTTCTTGGAGGGCACAGATAATATCTTCAAGATTAGGATTAGGAAGATTTTTCAAAGTGGTAACTATGTGATCATATTCTTTAGGCATACTCTTAAGTAACACTGCCATAGCATCATCTGGAGTAATAGGAGAGTTGATAGAAGCTAATTGAGTCATAAGACTCCGCATATAGTTGACATGAGCTACCAAAGTAGTGCCACTAGCCATCTTCAATTCAAAGAAAGAGACTTTAAGTGATAGTTTAGAGATGTGAGAGCTAGCACCAAAAATCATGTCAAGCTTCTGCCAAGCTTCTGAAGGAGACTCCAAGTCAGAGATATGGTGAATATAATCATCTCCTAAAGCAAGAGCAATGATACCATATGCTTTTTCTTCTCTAGTTGGGGTCATGTCGGAGTTGAGGATTCTCCAGCATTGGAGGCCGTAGAAGAAGCGGTAGGAGTAGGTTTGACAAGTCCCCATAGGTTCTCCCTCATCAATGCAAATTTCACCTTCATCTGCCATGTGTGGAAGCCTTTTCCATTGAACTTCTCTAGATTCATTAGGGTAGCCATGAGAGGGTCTAACCCAGATATTGGGCAGTGTCTATCTCTCTTACAAGGCAAAAAATAACTGAAAGACTTCCAAAATATAAGCACTTGATGTAGCAAAGACTAGTGACCAATATTCAATCAATGATGCTTCTTCTTACATGCTTCATAGAGATGGCTAAAATGAATACTTTTCAATCAAAACCAGGTCTAGCAATTCAAAACAAAACTGAAGCCACACTTGTATTGAAGTTATTGAAAGTTTCAAAAAACCAGAAATGCTAGAGTAGCATTTTATGTAGCATCATCTTCAAAAACTTGTCCAAAACTGTCAAAACCAAAAGGCTGAACTTGGAGGGCTTGTAGCTCACTCTTCAAAGCAAGGAAAAGAGGGCTTTCTGAAGCAAAAGAAAGCTCATATACCAAAGAGGGTCCAGCACAGAGGTTGGACGATATGGTGTGCGCTTTTGCCCGGGGGAGTTGCTACAGGCTTAACCTGAGTTTTGACGATTTTTCCTTCGTTACTAAACCAAATGAGCTAAAAAATGACTCAAAATCTTTGTCTTGAGGTCGCCCATCCACTCCTAAGAGGGCTCAAGCAATGACAGAGCAGGTAGGGAGTATTGAGCAATAGAAGAAATGGCAAAAAATGCACTGTTTGGGGAATGGCAGCCAACAGAGACGTTTTTTCTTCAATTGCTTGTAGGTGGAAGTTTGCCCATACTAGAGGAGTTTCCAGCTCAGAGGGTTTGGGCAATGGTCATTTGTAGGTGGAGAACCAAGCTCTCAAAGATTTTGGGAAGAAGGAGGAAAATGGAGAAGAAGAAGATGAAGAAGAAGATGATGATGTGGCAGAAATGGGCTCAAGGGGGATCAAAGGGCTCTGATACCATGTTGGTAAACTGAAAGGAAAGGAAAGAGTGGACACAAACTTAGAATACTTGCATTATGGAATGAAGAAGAGTGAGGTCCTTAAGTAGGCACCTCATACATGCTCACTGACATCACTGATGACTTCAGAGCTCCACAATCATCTCCTCAATCTGCTCCTAGATTCTCTCAATCATCCTATGTGGCTTTCCACCACCTAACTGTGCTTGTGGGCACCTAACTGTGCCTCTAGCACTCACACATAGAAACCAAGGTGTGCCTGAGGCATACACCTTGAGATATCCCATCAGCTCCATATAGACCTCTTCTTGCAAATCACCATGAAAGAAAGCATTGTTTACATCCATCTGATGTAAAGACCATCCCTTTGATGAAGCCATAGCAATGACTGATCTTACGATTGCCATCCTTGCAACCGGACTGAATGTTTCTTCATAATCAATGCCATATGTCTGTGCATACCCCTTGACAACTAATCTTGCCTTATATCTGTTCACATAACCATCTGCATTGTGCTTCACTTATAAACCCACTTGCAGCCAATTGCATTCTTGTCTTTAGACAAAGCCACCAATTCCCATGTAGCATTTGCTTCCACGGCAGCCATTTCTTCATCCATGGCTTTCTCCCTCTTTTCTTTTCCCATGGCTTGCTCAAAAGAAGTGGGTCATGGTTCATGTATCACTTTGACCATATAGGCATAGTGAATGGCTATAAATCCATCATATTTCAGCCTCTTCATAGGATACCTAGCTCTGGTAGACCTGTGCAAAATAGGCTCACTACTAGGTGCTCGAGGATTAAATCTAACCTGCAAGCCCTGCTCAACCATTTGACCAACAGAAACCAAGTTCTTGGTGATATTCAGGACATGAAATACATCAGATAGGTATTTCTTTTTTCCATCCTACATAGACAAAGGAATTTTACCAATTTGCACAGTAGGATGTGTAGTATCATCACCAGTCTCCACAAATCTTGGTCTTTCCATTTTCCTTGCATCATCCTGCATCCATTCTGCATGACCTGTCATGTGGTTTGATGCATCTAAGTCAACATACCACACATCATTACTTTCTTCTACAGCTGTCATAGAATTGGTCATGTGTGTTGAGATATCTGGCTCCACTCGTGATATGCCAGGGTGACCGTTGTGCATTTATTTCACTGACTTGTTAGCTACAGATGCGGTTGGTACACTGCCCATGAATAATAGCTAGATGACAGCTATCTTTATGTATTCTAGTTAGTGGCTCAGTTAGTATGCCACCTAGGTTAGCTGAGTTTGGTTTGAGACCCACATATAGGGTTCACCTATTCCTTTTGTACTTAGAGAGGTTCTTTTGGCTTTCACAACTAAGAAGAGGAAAACTGTTTTCAGCCTCCATCTTTGTGTGTATTCCCCCATTGTGTATGTGAGAAAGCTGCAAGTGAGACTCCTTACTTCTCTCCCACTCTCTTCACATGGTATCAGATCTTGGTTCGTGGAAAGGAGCTCAAGAAAGCAAACCAAGTTCGCGGTGTCTTGGTAAGAGGGTCAGTGTTGCTTTCTTTTTTCGAGTTTGGGAGCAAATCTCTACACGTAGCACAGTCGGAAAGTGCAAGAGAGCACTGTCTCAGATTGGGACGCCCTTTGTGGTGTGGCGAGAGGACCATACATTATTATTTTTTGATTAGAGGCCATTTTAAGGCCCATTTTGGTGGCGGAAGTTTTCCACAAGCACTCAGAAAAGTGCCCTATTTTTTGCTGTGCGACCACTGTTTCACAGGTCGGGGAAAAGTTACCGCAAAAATTGCATCATATGCCTGTGCATAGAGATATTGGGAGTGACAGAATCATTCTTATTGCCTATTGATGAAAATCATCACTAGGAAGTGACTATGTGGTCAAATACGACTTTCATTAGTTTTGCAGATTTGCCCTTGTGAGGCAGAAGTTGTGTTTTTTGCAGTGACATAATATTTTGCGGTGTTCTGTAATGGCGTCTGATGCTCTTTCACAGATAGTCACTAAAAAGCTTGACAAGAACAGCTTCCAAGCATGGAAGTTTAGAATGACGAATTTCCTTAGGGGAAAAGGCTATTGGGAGTTCATTACTAGAGCTGAACAAGAACCAGTTATTCCTAATGTTCCCAATCAACATGAGTTGTGGGAATTTAAAGGCTGGCATGAGAGAGCCATAAAAGTTATGTATTGGTTGTCTATCAGTATTTCAGATTCTATGATTGTGCATATTCAGGATGCAAGCATGCCGAAGGAGGCGTGGGATACTTTGACAAAAATGTATAGCACAAATATGCAAGCCAGGAAAATGCAGCTCAAGCAGGAGTTGCATAATGTGCAGAGAGAAAATATGACCATCAATGAGTGAAGAAGATTGCAGATGCAATTGCTTCTATTGGGTCGCTAGTGGAAGATGATGATTTATTTTCAATGACCTTGAATGGTCTAGGAAAGGATTATGCACAATTCTGGACATCCATTGCCGTCCATGAGAATTTCCCTGATTTTGAGGAGTTGATTGCTCTTCTAATTTTTGAAGAGTAGAGAAATGGTGGTGCATCTTCTTCAGGAGGAACTTCAAAAGAAGTTGTCTTCTACTCAAATGTTGGAAGAGGTAGAGGCAGAGGTAGAGTGGGCCGATTTGGAGGCCATGGCAAAAATCAGAATATGCAACAAATTCAAGAATACCATTCCTATGGAGGAGGACATGGTAACTTTAGAGGCAGGGGGAGCCAAAGGGGTCATGGTGGATGGCAGAGAGGCCAAAATGCAAACAACAATGTTGAATGCTACTACTGTGGTAAAATGGGTCATATGGTTAAAGACTGCTATAAAAAGCAGAATGACATCATGACTAGAAAATTGCAGCAAGGCAATCATGCATCCTCTAGTAGACAGGGTGATGACAGAAATGAGCATCTATTGATGGTGCAGCACATGACCAATTCTGTGACAAGTGTAGAAGAAAGCAATAATGTGTGGTATGTTGACTCAAGTGCATCAAACCACATGACAGGTCATGCAGAATGGATGAAGGATGCAAGGAAAATGGAAAGACCAGGATTTGTGGAGACTGGTGATGATACTACACATCCTATTGTGTAGATTGGTAAAACTCCTTTGTTTATGTAGGATGGAAAAAAAAAAAACCTGTCTGATGTATTTCATGTCTCGAATATCACCAAGAACTGGGTGTCTGTTGGTCAAATGGTTGAGCAAGGCTTGCAGGTCAGATTTAATCCTCATGGATGCTTTGTTGAGGATATGAAAAATAAAGGTCACTTGATAGCAAAAGGGAAGAAGAAGGGCAGGATGTTTACGTTGGATGTGGACATGCTTGAATTGAGTGCAGCAATGTTTGCACATGGGACCAGTGTATTTGCAGATATTGATATCTGGAATAAAAGCATTGGTCATGTTAATGTATAGCAACTTAAATTAATGCAGGCCCAAAATATTGTTGCAGGATTGCCTAAGTTTGAGGTTGTAGAAATGCATAAGGTATGTGAAGCCTGTAAATTTGGAAAACAGGCAAGGAAACCATTTCCTAGACATGTTCAAGAGAGTAAGAGGCCATTGGAATTAATCCACTTTGATGTGTGGACTACTAAAGCTGCATCTATTGGAGGCTATCATTATTTTTTCACTTTTATTGATGACTACAGCAGAAAAGTTTGGGTGTATTTTATGAAAAAGAAAAGTGAAGTGATTGGGCATTTCAAAGCTTTTAAAGCTATGGTTGAAAAAGAAACAGGCCTACAAATAAAATTCCTAAGGTTAGATTGAGGGGGAGAGTACCTCTTGAATGAGTTTGCAAGTTTCTTGCATGGATACACTGATGCTGATTGGGCTGGTAGTATTTCTAATAGACGATCTACCAGTGGACACGTGTTCTCTTTTGGGAGTGCTGCAGTCACTTGGAGCAGCAAGAAATAGCCTACAGTTGCCTTGTCAAGCCCGGAGGCTAAGTACAGGGGTGCATCAATGGCTACATGTGAGGTAGCTTGGTTGCATAAGCTACTTTATGATATGCATTAGTCTACAGATGGGCTAGTTGTCATTTATTGTGACAACATGAGCACTATACACTCGACAAATAACCCAGTCTATCATGCTACAAAAAGCACATTAAGGTGCATTATCACTATGTGTGGGAGAAGGTTCTAGTAAATTTTATTGATCTAGTTTATATCAGCATAGAGGATCAGGTAGCTGACATAGTCACAAAGGCATTGGGTGCATAGAATCTGCGCAAGTTTAGAGACCTACTTGGTGTGCCGGAATTGGGATTGAGCTTGAGGGGGAGTGTTGAGATATCGAGCTCCACTCGTGATATGCCAGGGTGACCGTTGTGCATTTATGTCACCGACTTATTAGCTGTAGATGCGGTTGGTACACCGCCCGTGAATAATAGCTAGATGACAGCTATCTTTATGTACTCTAGTTAGTCGCTCAGTTAGTATGCCACCTAGGTTAGCTGAGTTTGGTTTGAGACCCACATATAGGGTTCACCTATTCCTTTTGTACTTAGAGAGAGTTCTTTTGGCTTTCACAACTAAGAAAACTGTTTTCAGCCTCCACCTTTGTGTGGATTCCCCCACTGTGTATGTGAGAAAGGTGCAAATGAGACTCCTTACTTCTCTCCCACTCTCTTCACAATGTGCTGCACCATAAACAGATGCTCATTTTTATCATCACCCTTTACCACAATAGTAGCATTCAACATTGCTGTTTGCATTTTGGCCTCTTTGCCATCCACCATGACCTCTTTGGCTCCCCCTGCCTCTAAGGTTACCACGTCCTCCTCCATAGGACTGGTTTTCTTGAATTTGCTGCATCTTCTGATTTCTACCATGGCATCCAAATCAGCCTGCTCTACCTCTACCTCTACCTCTTCTAGCATTTGAGTAGAAGACAGCTTCTTTTGAAGTTCCTCATGAAGAAGTTGCACCACCATTTCTCTGCTCTTCAAAAATTAGAAGAGCAATCAACTCCTCAAAATCAGGAAAATTCTCATGGATGGCAATGGATGTTCGAAATTGTGCATAATCCTTTCCTAGACCATTCAAGGTCACAGAAACTAAATCATTTTGGCATAGAATTAAGCAAGCCAATATTACACCTATGGACTCATATTCCATTCATCATGACTACCTATTCTACAAAACATTTCGATACTTAGTACTAGAAGAGTGCTTTAGCGACCCTACATGGGGCATAGAGATGTTGGTGTGACATATTAGACGATAATTCAATATGTTTTTTGGCCCAATCTTAAAGTTGATGTTGTATCTTTTGTTTCACAATGCCTTATTTTCCCAAAATTCCAGAGCTACAAGGGAAAATATCAAGGTTTGCTTATACCTTTTACGATCTCTGACATTTCATATGGGAACAAATCTCTATAGACTTCATTACTAGATTTCCTACGACTAGCTCATGTTTTGATATGATTTGGACTATCATTAATAGATTTAGCAAATAGTCTTACTTTATCCCATGCAAGAAGACCTTGAACGCCATTCATGCTCCTCATCTATTTATCAAGCATATCTTTTTACACCATGTCCTTCTAAAAGTAATTGTGTTAGACTGGGATAGGAAATTCTATAGTAACTTTTAGACCGCACTCTTTGACAATCTTGGTATGAAGTTAGACTTCTCCACCACTTTTCATCCCAAGTCCCAATCGCCAACTGAGGTCACTATTGTAACATGTTATGTGCTTACGTGTATGGTCAGCTAGGCAAATGGGACAAATATTTACACATTTTACAATTTGGTGACAACAACACTAAGCACTAAGCTACAAGAAAACCTCCATTTCAAATTGTCTATGGTAATACCATTCCTACTGCATTGAAAATCTTAGGCATTGAGTAGAGGCTTTTGACTTATTTCATTGAGGATTTCTCTAGCATTTTGGCTACCCTTCGTAAGAACATCGAGCATGCTTAGGCTGTCTACACTATACAAGCAAACAAGGATAGAAAGAGAGTTTTATTCATTGAAAGTGACATAGTCATACTATGTATTGAAAAGCACCAACTCAAGAGATTGAGACCCATCTTGTAATTAAGCTTTCCCCAAGAACCTATGGTCCCTTTAAGATTTTTGAGCATATTAATGAAAATGCCTATCAGCTAGTAATACCCCCTAATTAAAACATTCACAATTCTTTCCATGTGCACCAATTGAGACATTTTCTATGAGATCCATTGACTCGACCTGTTGTAGAGGAAGCAACCTAGATATCGAGCTATTAGAGCCCAACTCAAGAGATTGAGACCCATCTTGTAATTAAGCTTTCCCCAAGAACCTATGGTCCCTTTAAGATTTTTGAGCATATTAATGAAAATGCCTATTAGCTAGTAATACACCCACATTAAAACATTCACAATTCTTTCCATGTGCACCATTTGAGACATTTTCCATGCGATCCATTGACTCAACCTGTTGTAGAGGAAGCAACTTAGATATCGAGCTATTAGATCCCGATAGAAAAATCACTTGAATGAGATGTGGCAACTCCTATCCCATGTACCTTGTTACATTCAAGAATCACCCCGTTTTGAGGATTCTAAGTGGATGCTCGAGTAATATTTTTTTCAGTACCCTGATTTATTAACTACCTTTTTGTCCTACAATTGAGGGCAATTGCGATTTCAATCAAGAGCTATGTTACGAGAATTGTAATTATCCCATTGTGTGCACCACCACTTACGTTATTATAATATGTGTGGCATGTGTTCACCATCCATGTGACTTTATAAATGTGTGGCACGAGGTGCACCATCTGATGGCATATATGCACCATCCACCTATGAATTATTGATTTTGTATCCTTCAAATATTGAAAGGTTGATTAATTCCAAGGTTATTCTATGCTTGAAATATTTCAGATTGATTTTGTGAATTTAGGGGAAGAATAATTGATTGGGTGATGGCATTTGGCAAGCATGAATCACTCTATTTTTGGCACTTAGGCACAACTCTAGTGATGCAGGGATGAACAAGGCTAAGCCTAATTTTTGACATTACAAATGATCATGTACATATTTTAATTTTTTAACATCAGAGGCTTAGCCTAGGTGTATTAACTATAGTGGGAAAAGCAAGCTTTATTTTTAGAAAAATCCAGCTATTTTGGAAGGGTCTCATGGGGCTTTTGCCGAGTTCATGCATAGAGGATATGTACATGGAGCTTGTATGAAGTTTTTGCTCGAAGATATCCAATCAATGAGAAAATCAAATACAGACAAGGTGGAAAGAGAGCACCACTCCTATGGTGGGAGGTTGCACCCAATACACTTGTCAAGCCTCATTCGTTTGTGAGTTTTGAAAGTTCGTGTGTATTTCTTCTTGTAGTCTTTGTTGTATTTTCAAGGAATTTCAAGTTTTATGAGTGATTATCGTCGCAACCTTAAGCTTCTATGTGGTGTAATTTTTCATGTCTAGGTTTCCTTCAAAGCCAAACATGGGGTTTGCACTCTTACTATGGGTTGCATCCTTGAACTAGCCATAGGTTTGGGGGTTCTGAGAGGGCAAGGTGATTGGCCAAGGGTGGACGATGATCCTAGAGCTAGTAGTACAAAATACTATATGGAATAGAGCTCTAAGTTGTTTTGGTGAAGGTGATTGTGGTTTGCTAAAATGGATTGGGAGTCATCTCGGTGGCATCATTGACTAGGCCTTTGATAAGTGAACCAAACATGATGACTAGGGCTAGTTGGTCATGAGTGGTTGCACCTTTAAAGATATTGTTGGAAATTTTCTTCTTGCTCTAAAATAGAAGAAAGTGTCTAATCTTGTCGTGGATCCTAAGGAAACTCACTAGTTTTCTAGTGTAAAACAAGGCTCTTCATTAGATAGGAGAATTTGCTTTAATATACATCAAAGTAATATTGGATTTCCTTTTATAGCATTATGTACATTAGAGCAACATCATGATTGTTGGAAATTTTCTTCTTGTTCTTAAAGAGAAGAAAATGTTAGATTTTCTTATCTAAGCATGTGGTGGATCCTAAGGAAACTCAATGGTTTTCTACTGTAAAAGAAGACCCTTCATTAGATAGGAGAGTCACTTTAAAATGCATCAAAGTAACCTTGGATTTCTTTTTGTAGCATTATGTACAAGAGAGCTACATGATTGAAGATCTTTGAATTTTGACTAGAAGTATCAATAAATATTGCCACAATTCAATCTGGTACAATAATGTAAACAGATATTGGATCAACTACTCATAGAAGGGTTTGATTAACCTTCCAAAAAGATTAAGAGATCATGTAGTAGTACTTTTTGTCTTTCAAGCTTTATATTGGAAAATTAAGACGACTTACATTGGAAAATAGCTACTATCTTAGAGAGTTTGTGGGAGATGATGGAGAGGGATCTCATGAGTTTGACACTATTTAAACCATGGATTGGAAAGACATTTTTGAACACCCTCAAACTACTACTAAGGAACTTTTGGAGTTTATTCATGAAGAGAAATCTTTCTCAGTTGTTCACAACTAGTTTTTTTTATTTGTTGGAGAACGTGCTTCATGTAGGGAGCAATAATATTTTCCTTTTTTTTCCTAGATCTACAAGTACAATGAGCATTGGATATCAACTTAGAATACTCTTCCAAAATGGAATCTCTAATGTTTGTACTTGTAAATGATGATTTTCCACCAAATGTAATCCTTATGAAAGTTATCAGATTATGCGCTTATATTTCTAAAAGACTATATTTGCACTGGCCTTCCAACAGCAGGATACCCGCATCAGATTAGAGAGCCAACCAATGGATGGTGGGTAAGACCCCGATCCACAAGGTGAATGCCAGATGCCTCTACAAATGCTCCATTGATTGTGAATCCCATTTCAGTGATCTTAATTGGAGGTGGAACCTCAAACGTGGGCCGGCTTGGTGGAAAGGAAGGTGTGCGACAATCTGGCGGGGATGCCCAGTTGTTGGTAAGGCAAGGTTCCTAATGTGGAAAGTAATGAACATGTGGCTACCAGTTTAGGGCGATCTGGCAAAGCGCCTTCAAGTCAATCCCATGTGTGGGCTTTGCGGGAAATCCCCCGAGTTTGTGAGACATATCTTTTGGAATTGCCCTATCATGCAGGAGGTCTGGCATAAGGTGGAGGTTGCAGGTAGGTCTGATGCCGCTCATCTATATTGGTCCGAGGTGGAGGATAGCTCTATTTGGAGACACTCATAAGCTCCCATTGACACTAGTGGCTTGTTGGTCCCTTATAAGGGTGGCGGTGTTTTTGGCAATGTGGGAAATAAGAAACAAATCACTATTTCAACATCAAACTCAGAAAGGGTTAATGGCCACGATCATTGCGGAAGGGTGGGAGCATACTTGAAGGATTTTAGCATGATCACCAGTGATGAAGGACATGGTTGTTAGCTCCACACTAGAACATCTAGGGAGGAATATTGTGTCATGTTAGATTTGGCTGTGTGCAACACTGGTCCCGGGCAAAGAGCCCTTTTGGACCAATTTTTGTATAAAGGGTCTTTTTTTTGGAACTAACCACCCTTGCAATATGAGAGATTTCATCAATGGAAGTAGAACAAAAGAAGGTGAGAGAGAGGGAGAGGCAGAAGAGAGAGCCACACAAGTTTTGGTGGGTGTAGAACACCCTAATCTTGTATGTCATCTAGATATATATATGTTTTGAGTATTGTACATAAACAGGGTAAAGGGACAGTGGCCTTTAACCCCCACAACCTCCAACTTAAAGTCCAATGTGCCTTTAAGGGAGAACAACTAGTGAGCTTACTATCCAATGCACATCAATACATGAAAATACTCAAACCGAATGACTAGGTAGACTCTTTATTGGCATATCTATAGGGTTATCATCTGTATGAACCTTGACAATCTCTATGTGCTTGTCCTCAAGTACCTCCCTGATGAAATGATACCTGACCTCAATGTGTTTAGTCTTTGCATGGAAGACTTGATTGTGTGCTAGATGAATAGCATGCATGGAATCACTATGCAATGTGAATACACCTGTATGAATCTCCAAATCTCCCACTAGCCAATCAAGACATATAGCCTCCTTGCAACGTCACTACTACAAAACTAGGTAGAAATGGCAGCCCAAAAGTGACATTCATTATTAAATGGCACTTCTTGCCGCCATTTCTACATGTGCCATTTTTTGGAAATGGCAACCAAAAGTGCCATGTATTTTTGCCATTTCTATGTCCATAATGGCAACCAAAAGCGCCATATATTTTACCATTTTTGCATATGAAATGGCAACTAAAAGTGCCATATAGTTTTTCCATTTCCACATACAAAATGGCAACCAAGAGTGCCATATATTTCTACCATTTTTATGTCTAAAATGGCAACTGAAAGTGCCATATATTTTGCCATTTTTACGTATTAAATGGCAACTAAAATGGCCATATAGTTGCCATTTCCACATGCAAAATGGCAACTGAAAGTGCCATATATTTTTGCTTTATTGTCTTAAATGGCAACCAAAAGTGCCATATATTTTGCCATTTTTATGTACGAAATGGCAACTAAAAGTGCCATATAGTATTGCCATTTCCACGTGCAAAATGGCAACCAAAATTGCCATATATTTTTGCCATTTTAATGTCTAAAATGGCAACCAAAAGTGCCATATATTCTACCCTTTTTACATATGAAATGGCAACTAAAAGTGCCATATAGTTTTGCCATTTCCACAATCGAAATGGCAACCAAAAGTACCATATATTTTTGCCATATTTAATGCATGAAATGGCACTACAATTGAGACCAACTGTGAAAGAAATAGCAAAAGGTGACATAATAGTTATGTTTAAAATGGCAAAAGGTGACATAAAAGTTATCAATTATTATATTCGAAATGGCAAAAGATGACTTAAAATTTGCATTTCATGTTGAAAATGGAAATAAAGTGACACAAAATGCCGGTTATTATGTTACAAATGGCAAGAAATTGAATCACAATTGCCATTTCTTATTTTATAAACAATAGCATTCAAAATGGGCAAAAAAATTTAACTTCTACTAGCTTTTAAAATGGGCCAAAAAGTTACATGGCATTGGAAAACAAGTGAATACAAGTACTCGTGAGCAGTGCCTTCATATTGGTTCTGCCCGATGAATGAATGATTAATTTGCAACACCTGTGATGGAAGCCCTTCTATAGGAAAGTTCGAAAGATTTAAAACTCTATGTGTGTGTGCATGAGAGAGAGAGAGGGAGTGTACCAAAATAGAAGGGGCCCACTTGGCAAAGTGTGTAGGACACTTTTTAGCAAAAATGTAACTAGAATGCTGCCTGGAAGGTAGTGCTAACAAGCGAGTACAAGTACTCGTGAGCACTGCCCTTAGAGGGACGAGTTGATTTAGAAAGGGGCGAGGGAAGAGAGAGAGAGAGAGAAGAATAGAAAGTTGAAACGTGGCCTAAAATAACTGGAGGGACACTTTCTAAGAAAAGTGCAAGGTGAGCACTGTCTGCAGGGCAGTGCTAATGAGGAAGTAGCTCAAGATTCAAGAACAAGAAATGCATAAGAGGGCATTCCCACGTTATACTTTTGGATTTGCATTTTGGTGATGTTAGCCGTGAAAATAGGCTCACAAAGGATTTCGGGATTGCCCAGCCAATACGTCGCAAGGTACTGCGATTGGATTTGCTGCAAGGAGCATGAAACATCAGGCATTAGGTCATTGGGAGCCAATTTCTATAGCACTACCGAGATGTTCCCATGAATCATTAACGTAAACTCTGCCTATTTCTCCGTTCCATCACGGGAATGTCCTCTAAGACTTGACAAAGTTTAGGAGTTTCCTCCAGGGCCCCGCTTAGACATTCATTGATTTGGCAACTTTCATTGGCTCAGGGCATTCGAAATGTTTGCATTCCCTATTAACGCGGCTAAATCCACGATGTTTGCATTCCTTATTAACACGGCTAAATCCACGATGTTAAAGGATGCCCTTCTCTATATGGCGAATTCGAGGGAGAAGTACTGATTTTGTGAAATCTGCATTTCGTGGCCTTGCATTGCCCTACGTGGGAATGCTCTCTAAGAGTTGGTCGCACTGTAACGGAAAAGAAGGGAGCTCGGTTGATAATAACTGGGTGGTGAATGTGGCACTTTGTGGCAAGAAAACACAGAGTTCAAGACCCCATGCTAGAAGGACGTTCTCACAAGGTAACGAAGAAATAGGAAGGATCACCATTTCATATCATGGGAACATCAAGGTGAATTTTTAACTCTCAACTAAGTTCCAAGCAAGGAGTAGCTAAAATCATGGCAGTTCATTGGCTGGACTCTCCCGAAATCTTCTCTGAATCGATTTTCATGGATAACTTCAGCAAAATCCTTGAAGTTAGCCATGAAACCAGAGAGTTCTCTTTCTACCAATGAAGAAGGCCATCTTCAAGGATGACGACTATTATTTGCCTATGCGCAGAAACAAGGAATCCACTTTATTAACATGGGAATGCCCTCTAGGGTAGACATTCGTTAGCAGCTCCACAATTCATGACTGTCAGGGGCCATCCCTCATCCAGTGGTGGTTGAGCTATTGCTCCAAGATTTGTTCCTTAGAGCCCACATACGAAGCAGAATCAATGGAGCAAGCAAGGCTGGTTGCCAAGGGTGCCTACAGCACCATCTGGATTGAGCTAGAAATGTTGGTAACCGTTTTCGAAGTTTGCGTGTCTTGGATGGAACGTAATTGTATCAAGGAGGATGAAGTTCAAAGCGCTAGTCCCATGGGGAGGCAACTCTTTTGACACGTTCATCTGCCCTCAAGTTAGCAGATGCATGTTCCACTAATGAAAATAGTGCCACGAAAAACAATCACGTATCCGTCCAGCCATGGTCCACAAATCAGTGGAGGGTTACAAAAGTCGGGTGGCATCTAAATTTTGCCAAAGAAACGCTCAAATGCAACCCATTAGCTAACACTAACCATGGGATTCAATTGAACCTAGCTCCTTCATGACATCTTACTGGGCAATCTAGCTCTATTGGTGATATTTGAATATATTTCTACATTTACACCATTATAAATGGTCCAGTCATTGTGAAAGCAAACACGTACAGAAAATGAAGACCTTCTGCCCAATTTGGAGGACAAGCAATGGTAGGGATGTGTGGTGAGTTGAGGTGTTGCAAGCTCAAGGCAAGTCCACATACTTGGTCCGTCAAATGAATCGAGGCTCTCTCCTTAACAGCAGCAACACATGGCAATAGCTAGAACTAATTTCCCATGTGAAAGAGGCCCTGCCTCGATTCAAGCATCTCCTTCTTTTGATGAGAGCAACTCACAAGCGCTTTTAATTCATAACATTTTGCCTTTCAACTTCCAATTTATAGGTTGTTGCACATCGCGAATCCTTACTAACTTTTATATTTTCTAGATGGTGGTGAGTTTTGTTTTCCAATATCTTGCAATTCTCACCAAATAATTTCCTCCCACGATTTGGTCTCACTTGTTCTCGTGCTATCATTGGTGGACTTGCAAAGAGTGTGAAGTTATATCTAAGTCTAAGTGTCACTTGCCACAACAACATGATAGAACATTAGATTTAGATCATGGAGACCTCTTGAGTTAAGTGATTTTCTTTCCTTGTACTCGCACGTGCTCATGATGGAATACGCACATGCCTATAAGCCCATGGTACACATTTTAGGGTGTGTTCACACACACACACATACAACCCATTGAGCTCATCAATCTCAAATTTCTAGCTCTCTCAATAATGATGAGGAAACCCCTTGGATGCTTAGCTAATTATCCATCGAACACAAAACCATGTGACTGATAACTTTCTCTTCATTATGTGTATACATAATGCGAGCCCCTATCTTTTTACTATAATATAACTACTAGTTTGTAAACCTATCAAGGTGTGTAGAGAAAGCAAGCAAACAACATCGGTGGACAAAATAAAAGAAGCACTTTTCATAGAATCATAATCATCACTTAAGAAATCAGTTGCAAAGGCACTACCTACAACTAATATTCAACTACTATTCTTTACTATAACATGTGAATATTCTAAGAATATTTCCTTCCACATCACATACACATATGTTTATCACTTTTGACTCTTATATCCGTGATGAATACCAAAATATTAGTTTGAACCTTCAAATCAATGTCACATTCATACTCATACTTTGCAAATTAGTAAACTATATTACAATTTTATTTTATAAGAAAAGTGCATTGTTGGAGCATCATGTCCCCCATTGTTTGTATAAGTAGGCACCTATGAGGCGCATATGTCCATCCTTTAATGCAATCCTTTACCATTCGTCCTTACTAGCCTCCTTGGGGAATGTTCCCATGGAGAGATACTTGATTATCTCTTAGTGCTTGCCTTCAAACATCAACACCACAGACAAGTTGGTATTAGAAAGACTATCATCAATCTCTTCACTTGATTTTGTATGTTTGATATGAGAAAGGTAATCATCTCCACAATGTGATGAACCCAAGCTTGTGGAGTATTTTGAAGTCAAAGTTTTAGAGGAATAGCATCTACCGAATCAATTGAAGCTTCATTATGGTTTCTCTAAGTAAGTACAATAATGCATGACAATCTACATAGAACACAAAGGGGTGCCCAATAGATAGTGCCCAATGTACGCTAACCTTAGGGCTTCCTGCTCGATTGTTGAACACTTTATTTTGCATGATGAGCACACATAATAGATTGGGAAATCCAAGTTCTCTTTTGATTAGACAAAACGGACCCAATGGCCATGCTTGAAAGCATAATGTGGAGGATCGGTGCTTGCACCATCTCTTGTAGGATTTTCAATGCTTTGCTTCATTCTCGACTCCATTCAAACTTCATATTGGCTCCTATTAGCTGATGACGTGGTTCAACAACACCTACAAACAACTTGAAGAATCATCAATAGAAGCTGAGCCATCCCACAAATGAATGCACGTGTGCTTGGCTCATTCATTTTTTGTGGTATCTATCTTTGAAGTTTTGGTCATGATGCCCTTACCAAAGATTGTGTGCTCCACAATCCACCTAAGAACACACAGAGAAGACACTTGTACGGGTTGAGGGAGATTCGGGTCTGTTTTACATTTTTGGAAGACTTTCCTCATGCACCTCAAGTGAGCTCAACTTTTCTTGTAGATCAAGAAATCATCCAAGAATAATGTGAGGAAATCATTGATGTACTCATGGAAGGTCTTTGCCATGAAGCACTAATGTCACCGATGCTTTTTTTAACCCGAATGGAATCAGTTTACTTGAGTATGCCCCTCATTCAGTGATCAAGATTGTCTTCTCTTGGTCCTCTTTAGGTAGCATGATTTAGTTGTACCCATTGTACCCTTCCATGAATGAATACATTTCATGGCTAGATACCTTCTCTATGATCGTGTCTGTGAACAATAGCAAGAATGGGACTTTGATTGTCTACTCGTTCATCTTCCTTTTAATCAATGTAGACTCGTAACTTGCCATTTCTCTTTGGCATGACAACGATTGGGAACAACCAATCGCTTTAGACCCTTGCTTTGAGCCCTTGGTCTTCACCAGTTTGGCATAGTTGGGGGCTCATTGGTATCTTTGTTGCTAAGTTGGTTTTACATCTAGAATGAGGGGGATTCATTGTGGGATGAAACTTAGGGGGACCCACTTGAATTCCACGCATTCCTGTGCAAATGCATCCTTGTACTCCTTGAAGAGTACTTTGGCTTATGTGAGGAAGTTATCGGGAAGATCCTCTTTGATCTGGATCAACTCGGTGATCCTATTGCTACCGCCATTGACTTGGCTGATTTAGCTTGCTAGTTCTTCTTGAACCTTCTAGTCCCCTTCTTTGTCATTGGTGAAGCCCTTAGGAAAAACTGTGTGACCTTTTCAGATTCCCCCATCATTTTGATTGGCACTCGTAGTGCATCAATCATTATGATTGGCATAATATTGTGTCTAAGGCATAGCCTTCTTTGAACTCCAGACATGGGGTTGCAATCCTTCTATATAGGATCACACTCTTACCTGGTCATGGGGCACTTTGGCACCCTTCGGCCATGGTTGTCATAGTAGTATGGAGTACCCTTCTTCACTCTCCATCTTGACCCACAATGAAGGTCATAGCGAAGTAGGCTCCACTAATTTTGATGTAGACATCTTTTAGCATGCCCATGACCATGACAAGCCTTTGACCCACCATTCGATTCTAAATGCCAAGGGCTTCAAATTCTTCATCTTTAGCATCTTGTAGACTTTGTTCCAAGTGATGTCTATGTCTACGCCTGAGCTTTCATTAGCTACCATACCCTTCACTGTATGGTTTTAGACTTCAACATCGATCACGAGTACTTCTTCATCCTGGACCATTTTCTTGGTCACTGCAAATGTTGACACAAGGGATGTGACTATGGTTCGTTGGTCCATCATTGGACTCTCGAATAATTTCATATAATGGGGAGTGAGATCTATTAGTTGGCTGATCAGAATCACCACATTTTTCTCATAGAACTTCTCTGAGGTTGTATATGCCTACACCATTGACCGTTTGGTTGTATTGATCTATACCTACTCCAACAAGTAGGATATGTTGCCCAACTCATTTATTTGTTCTTCTCCATTGGCCTTTCCCTCTCTGGCTGCCAACCTCATGAATCTTCCACTTCAACAAGTGATTCTTTCTGTCTCATCCCATGGCTGATATTTGTTGTTGCCTTCTTTTCCTCCTTAAACCTTTCAGTACAATTGTTGCTCTTTCAACTTCTTTTGTTATGTCTATCTTGTCCTTGTGATCTTGTGAGCACCGTTGAGTCCACGCCCATTATCACTAACTTGCTTAGGGTGCATGATAGCCTTGATTGCATGCTTCATGCAGCATGTTGAATTGCTTCAGTTGTAGTTGGCATTCACTTTTTAGTGTCCTTCTTTGCCGTAGAAGTAACATGCCACACTGTTGCTCTTCATTATTTTGCCTTGGTAGGCTTTCTTTGGCTTTTGCTCCACCTTGTGGAAATCTGTTGTTTGCTTTTTC
Source organism: Dipteris shenzhenensis (assembly GCF_047967505.1). Taxonomy (NCBI): domain Eukaryota; kingdom Viridiplantae; phylum Streptophyta; class Polypodiopsida; order Gleicheniales; family Dipteridaceae; genus Dipteris; species Dipteris shenzhenensis. Next base: position 51,100,290 of record NC_141611.1, on the reverse strand, counting down.
TTGCTGTCTATTAAGCAGTCTTTGATCACGTGGCTTAATGGGTGTATATGTCACACCACCTAACCAACTAACACACACCACATGACCTTTGGTTTTGCATTTTTGGCACTAGGTCTCTCCCTTCTCTGGGTTCCCTCGAATGCCCATCTCCATGAAGAGCTTATTAAGCTCCTTCTTTGCTTCTTGAGATCCTCCTTTTCTATTTTGGTATCCTTTTTGGCCATTGGTTCTTCTTCTTCTTGTTCATCACTCTCTGGTTCTTAGATAGGTGCTTCTTTGTATTTTAGGGCTCTTTGTTCCCCTTTTTTAATGCAAATTCTCAATCAAGCAATTCATCATGCATCTTTGTGGGGTATCTCATTTGAAGTTCTGAAACTTTATCCTTATCTTTAGTCCTCTTGGTCCATTCGCTCCTTGGTATGGTCTATCTAGTGGGCGGCTGGCTGAGTGACTTTGGCTCTATCATCTTTGAAGTATCTATTGTCTCTATCACCATTGTTGTCTCCAAAGATTCTATCACGTATGTCACAGGGTGCTCAATCTTGATCAAATTCAATCACCTCTTTCTCTGTCCATCTTGAAAGTGCTCTCAATGGAAGCAGAATAGAAGAGGGTGAGAGAGAGGGAGGGCCAAAAGAGAGCCACACAAGTTTTGGTGGGTGTAGAACACCCTAATCTTCTATGTCATCCATATATATATGTGTGTGTTTGAGTATTGTACATAACCAGGGTTAAGGCATAGTGGCCTTAACCCCCACAAGCTCCCACTTAAAGGCCAATGTGCCTTTAAGGGAGAATAGCCAGTAAGCATACTATCCAATGCCTATCAATACACGACAATACTCAAACCGCTGACTAGGTAGACTCTTCGTCAGCATATCTACAGGGTTATCATCTGTATGGACCTTGACAAGGTCTATGCGCTTGTTCTCAAGTACCTCCCTGATGAAATGGTACCTGACCTCAATGTGTTTGGTCTTTGCATGAAAGACCGGATTCCGTGCTAGTGAATAGCACTCATGGAATCACTATGCAATGTCGGTACACCTTTATGAATCCCCAAAACTCCCACTAGCCGATCAAGCCATATAGCCTCCTTGCAACCCTCTGTGGCTGTAGCATACTTGGCCTCTGTGGTAGACAAAGCAATGCACTTCTATGCGCAAGACATCCACGACACTGCACGACCTGCAAAGGTGAACACATAACCAGAAGTGGATCTCCTTCTATCCACATGCCCTACATAGTCTGAATCTGTGTACCCAAGTATAGGCATCTCTCCTCTACCAAAGCATATGAACATCTCCTTGGTACCCTTCATGTACCTCATGATGCACTTAACTGCCTCCCAATGCCTCTTTCATGAATTAGCCACATACCGACTAACAACTCCCATTGCAAATGCAATGTCTAGTCTAGTAGCTATCATAGCATACATAAGACTCCCAACCGCTGATGCATAAGGAACCTTGGCCATCATGAACCTCTCCTCATCTAATTTTGGGACTATTTGGTTGACTGAGTTTCACATATGGATGCAATGGAGTACTTGCATCCTTCCCCCCCTCCATATTGAAATGTTGCAATACTTTTGTAACATACTCCTTCTGTGAAAGCCAAAGGAGTTTCCTACTTCGGTCACGCGTGATGCGCATACCAAGAATATGACCTGCAGGTCCCAAATCCTTCGTGTCAAAGGCCTCATGCAACTTGGCCTTCAATGCATCCAGCTCATAAGTGTTCTTTCTAGCCAACAGCATATCATCCACATAAAGTGCCAAGAGTATCAGGCTATTATCCTTAGCCCTTTTAGTGTAGAGGCAGTGATCAATCTCACTTATTCTGAAACCTTGGGACCGAATGAAAGCATCAAACTTCTAATACCATTCTCTAGGCGCTTGCTTAAGGTCATAGAGACTCTTTTTTAGCTTGCAAACCAAATGCTCTTTGACCTTTTTTTCAAAGCCTTCCGGGTGTATCATGTAAATTTCCTCATGCGGATCCCCATGCAAGAAAGTTGTCTCGAAATCCATCTGCATAAGCTCCATATCCTCTGCTACCACAAGTCCAACTACACATCTAAGTGTGGTCATATTCACAATCGGAGAGAAGATTTTATTAAAGTCCTCACCCTTCTCTTGCGTGAACCCTTTAGCAACCAAACGAGCCTTGGTACTTAGGCACATCATCACATATGACCTTCATCTTGTAGACCCATTTACATGGCAATGCTTTCTTTCCATGTGGCAAAGAAAACAAGTCCCAAGTCTTATTCTTCATGAGTGAACTCATCTCTGATTGCATAGCATACTCTCACTTGCGCTGATCCTCGCGCATCATAGCCACTCTATAGCAAGAAGGCTCCCCACAATTAGTAAGCATCACATAGTTTGCCCCTGGAACAAATCTATCAGGCGGTCTAGACATTCTAGTTGATCTTCTCAAGGGCCTTTCAGCTTACTGTCCTGCCTGCATATCAGCCACATTTGGCTCATCATTTCCATTAATAGATGATCCATCATCTACCCTTGATTGTGTACCTGTGGGAGTACCTAATGGCACCATTTCCTGCATAGTACATGGACAACTTGCTGTCAATCAACATATGCATGTGGATTCACATCCTGGAAAGTAATTCTTCTCATTTCCACTTCTCTCATGGGTGTCTTATGCATCTTATTCTCATTAAAGACCACATCATGGATGCATATGATCTTTTTTGCTTCTAGATCCCATAGACGATAATCCATCCCTCCACTTTCACCACCATAACGAAAGATGCATTTCCTAGACTGAGGATCTAGCTTCTTTCAAAGTTTCGGCACATGTGCATATGCCTCATAACCAAATATAAGCAAATGAAAGTAAGAGGGCTTCTTGCCACTCCATGCCTCTTCAGGAATACCACCATCCAAACTCTTACTAGGTGACCTATTGATGACATGCACTACAGTCTTCTTTGCCTCAGCCCAAAAACTGCCATAAAGACTTGCATTGGAACAAATACCTTTGGAACAAATAGCCTCAATTGGATATGATTAGAAGTTACAACAACTTTTGAAAAAACAAAACTTAGAAAATGTTTTTTGAAAAGATGAATGCACTATTTGAATATGTAGCAAAGCAAATATTTTCTTGCATTCTTGATGAGAAATGTCTCATAAGTTCAATTTTTTTCTAATAGACATGCACTCTAGAAATTTGGAAATTCAAAAAATGAATAATATTATAGAATGCAAAACATGCATACTAAAAATCTTTAAAGCTAGGTAGACATATTAAGTAGCATTACTTAATTATTATTATAGAATGCAAAACATGCATACTAAAGATCTTCACAACTAGGTGAACATATTAAGGAGTATTACTTAACTTATCACATTGATGTCCTATTAGGAAGCAGAAGCAAGAGGTAGAATGGGGAAGCGGAAGCGGGAAGCAGAAGAAAAAGCACAAAGGTGTTTATAGTCATACAATACCAATAGTACCAAAACATACGTAAAAAAAGAACATATACCAACCCTGTTGTATGACAGCTCTAAGGGAGGACTAACTGTCATATGCTAACTTAGTGTACTAAATGTCCTATTGCTTTAACAACACAACCTTTTAAAAAGAACCAAGGAAAATATACAAGCTTCTCACACAATAACTAGAAACAGCCTCACACACACAATTCACAGTCAAGCTTCTCACACAATAACTCATATCGGATCGCACACATAGTAGAGAATCTATGAACACAGGTGCTTGTAAGTGCAATAACAATCAACATTTAACAAGATCGGATCTTAACAAGCCAAAGGTACAGACACACGTATTTGTTCCAAGAAAAGTCATTGGCAGACAGGAGAGGCTTGGGGAGGAGCTCGTCAACCGATCCCTAGCGAGACTGACGCTAGCACACATAATGTGAGGGAGAGAGGAGTGCTTATCAGCTGATGGGAGACCATGGGAGAGGAGCTCATCGATGAATCCATAGAGATATGGATTGGCAACAACTGTGAGCGAGAGAGAAGAGAGATCAACACCTGAGAGGAGAGTAGGGAGAGAACCTCCTCATTTGAAACCCTAAACCTAACAAGAGTGCACGTGTGAACACCGCATCCTAGTACAATAGATGCTCTTGGATACAAAGGACAAAGCAAACAAGTTTTTTAGCATTCGGCTATTAAAAGGCAATTTCAGCTTGAAGCTTAAAGCTTTATCCATAAAAGGAAGTTTGAAACGTCCAACTCAATTAACTTTTTTCATGTGGAAATTCACAAAGAAGAATCCAATTTTCCTCTATAGCACTCTCTCTCAAGAGGCATTACTAAAGAAGCTAACCCAAATACTTAAACTAACCTAAGTAATTGATAACTAAGCTAACTTAAGAAACACTAACTACATCTATAACCGAACCGAAACCCATTAGCCAAAATCCCAACCATCTCTCTAGTCTAAGTAGAGCCCAATGTGTGGGCACCCAAAAAGAGTCATGGGTAGTCCTAGCATAGGTGCACCCCATTACACACCAGCTGCCATCGTGGGTTTAAAATATTGAGTGCCCACTCATGGGCACCCCCTTTACACTCTGCATAACTGCCATCTAAAGATGGTTTTGCAACTAAAAATGATTTGTGCGACCTTGAAACACAGTTGATTGGAAGATTTGAAAGGTGCCCATCGTTGGGCAACCAAGCTTGGGAGGAAGTGGAATCCACGTAGGATTGGAAGGTTTGGTCATGGGTCCTATTGGTTGAAATGGTCGTCTAGCTATGGGCACCTCTTAGAGTGTAGAGAGAAGGGTTTGCTGACCTTTTTGCGAGTCCCTATGCGAGGGCTGGGGCAACGGTGGAAAACTCGCAAACTAGAATGCTTGGCAAGCTGCTAAGTATATTGTAGGTAGCTAATAATAGGCGAGTTGAGCTAACGGCTTAGAATTACCACATGGCTTCATAGGATTTTAGAGTTTCATAAAACGCTCTAGTGCTTAGAATGTGTCACAGTGTTGGCCAAGTAACCACTCGTGTCGGGTGAACAAGTGAAGAGGTCAACTCACAAGTAAATTTGCTACAAAATGTGTGTGTGTGTGGTTGTCCCGTGAACAGGTCAACTCGCAAGGATATTTACTACAAAATGTTTGTGTGTGCTGTTGCTACGCCATAGCCATAGCCATAGCCATAGCGATAGCCACTAGCCGTAGCCATTGCCTATTGCTATTGCCATTGTCCATTGCCATTTGCTATACTTTGTCATGTTGAGTTGCCCTGGTTGGCCTTCTAGGTGCTTCTGACTTTGCCTTCTTGCATTCTGTAGCTTTTTGGAGCCAGCCCCTCGCTGATTGCATGCTCCATCGAAAGGGAGACTTGGTTTCTATGGAGGTACCAAATAACCCATCTCTTTTCGTGAACGATGGATCTTTCCTTGAGCGGTTCAAGCAGCTTCAGGAACAGGACACCTCTCGAGCAGAATCCGTTACTGTGGACGCAACTTCTGCTCCCGAGGGTTTGGAAGACACGCTCACTATAAAAAAGGGCACGTTTCTCCCGTCCGTTTTGAAACCAAGTCCTCAGAAGCCTGCTGCAGCTGTGCCCAATGGCAAGTTTGGATTCAGCTTGAAGCAGAGGTCAAGATTGCCCGCTAATCCATTGAAGCTAAGCCAGGAGGACGACGAAGAGGAGGCCAGTGGACAGCCTGTGACAGATCCACGATCAAGAAACCGAAATTGCGATGGGCAGTCTTCAAAGCCTACAGAGCCAAGTATCATACATCATCTTCTTCCGCTCTTTCATCACGTGTTCTTTTTTTTTCGCCCACGAGTTTCCTCATCTTCTATTGTTATTATTACTCCTCCAATCTGAAAAAAGGAAAACCGTTTTCCCTGGCGATGACGAGAAATGGAGATTTAGAAAGACCGTATATTTTGTGTTTTATAAGCATGCCACAGAGAGAGAGAGAGAGAGAGAGAGAGAGAGAGAGAGAGAGAGAGAGAGAATATCCTTTAGAGACGCTAAGCATATTGAATTATCACAGAATATTCAACTTGTGAAATACTCAGAGCATTTGTAAGAATTATAGTCTGAGTGTTTAATACAGCTCTACCACGTATTAAAGACTCAAACTATAATTTTCACAAACAAATGATTTCTTTATGTGCTTCCATATCTCCGTGATTTGGCTCCCAATTTGCTAGCGAGCAATTCAAAGAGATTGTTGTACGAGGCTGCAAATTCGTTCTGATGCGCGCATAGTTACTGTGACAACGTAGTACGTGAGCTTCATCTACCAATGTTCTCCTGCATAGCTAATCAAGGTTTATCTTTGGAAGTAGTTTTGTTCTCCTTGAACAACCTCTTGGTTGAACTCCTTTTATAGGTGGCCATTTCCCCTTTTGATTGAGTTCATAACTATCCATCATGTCCTTTTGTTCCAGACCGTTCAGGCATAGTTAGGGAATGGGAAGGAGAACAGGAACAAGAAGCTTGAACGACCTTTAAAAAATGGAAACAAGAACGCGGCATCAATGTCATCCAATGAATATGGCATTGGGAATGAGAACAAAAATAGGGAACAGGAACTCCGAGGAGACAAATATGAACGAGAACACTATTATCATAGATTTATGTGATGCGAAAACTTAAAAGAAATATGAAATAGATAATTTCTATGAAAATGAATTTCGATGTTTTCAATGATAATACAATATAATCATTTTTAAATAATAGATCAATTATCAATTATAATGATCATACTGCATAATACATAGACGTGATAACATAAAACGAGTCACTGAACCAAGTGCATTACAAAAATAACATAAAAGTCAAGAGTCAGTGAAGCAAATGCATTAGGAGATCGTCCAAGATTAAATGCCCTTGATGCTGAACGTAGAAAAGAAACTGCTGAAAACCAAGACCCAAAATTATGACTATCAAATATTCGGGAACGCCCATGCAAAACGTTCTGGAATGCGTCCACAAATGTTTGGAACGTCTAGAACAGGTTCCCATTGTCACATTTCCATTATGGCATTCCCCATGATGTTTGGGAATGTGGAGACCTTTGGAACAAATACCTTATGAATCGTGTTGCCTTGTAACTAAGCCTTTAGGGTAGTTTTCCACCAAGCCTGAAGTGCTCTAAAGTGTCCTCATCAAGTTTAGGTCAATCTTAAGTGCTCTAAAGCCTCATCAAGTTTAGGTCAATCTTTCATAGGACAATTCTCTATTGACCTATCCTAAGTCTTTGCATAGGATCTGTCTCAGCCATTATCCTATACTCTTCATTCCTTGAGACCTCGAAGTTTTTTGAGAAGAATGGGCGAACTTAAGCCCATTCTTTGCCTATAACTTTCAAAATCTAAGCTATAGATTATCTACACACTGAGTGTTTTAAAGATAGCTACCTTTTAGGATGGCTGTGGCACTGTGGAGACAGTCCTAGCACTTCTTTTGCTGTGTCCTCTATATCCATTTTTCATTTCTTTAACCTTTGGGACCCAGCCTATATGATTCCAGCTTTTTCATAAATTGAATGGATGTATCAAAGCAGCTCTTTGAAAGTGCTCAACGTCACTGTAGAACAAAATTTCTTCCTAAAGACCTATTCTAATTTTAGTTGTAATACTTCTACCCCATCTTCTTTCATAACAATATCAATCATCTCCATCGCTCTCTTAAGTTTCGCTACTTTAAAGAAAGAAATGTGTAGAACAGTCACCTAACTACAACGATCTAACCCTTGCTACCTCATCTTTTCTTCTGAGGTACAAAGGCCTGGCTCCCTGCTACTCCAATACACAGCGGAGTGAGGCATGACAGTGAATAGGTGACTTTCCCCCTCCAAGGGCCTATTTTTAGGGCTTGTAGCCCTTTGAACTGGCTAACCAGTCTATCAGCAATGAATAACTGGGCCGACCGGGTCTGCTCTTTCTTGGGTCAATGGACCTTTTTATGGTCTTGGTTCAAGCGCCTATTGCTGGGACCTTCTGGAACCTTTTGGACCTGCACTTGACTGCCTGCATTTTTCTTAGGCCTTACACCAGCCCTACATACTTGCACTATGTTGTACCAAATTTGACCAAGCTTCTGTAGTCAACTGTCCCTACAACTACCGACTATGCTACATGCATACTTCTCTGGTGGTTTCTGTGCTCTGGCTGGTCTCTTCAGTCTGCCGACCACTTCTCTCTCTGAACGACTAACTCCAAGCTCCGCTTGCAGCCCTACTCATGGGGCTTTCTACCAGGCACTTTGGGCCTGCCAACAGCCTTCCATGAGCCTTTAGATGTTGCCCGTGTGGCAACCCTTTTTCTCTTTCCGTGGCAGCTTTTTGAGTGAGACTTTGGTCTTCCCCCGTGTCCTTCTCATAGGCAGGGAGGTGAACCGCGACTGTCAAAATCCCAACGTCAATTCCATTACACAAATGTAGCCTTTCGAAAAAAGGAACCATTCTGAATGTAATACCCCAATTTTTCTTCCAGGAGGGGCATATCCAGCTTGTACTTCATTCTATACACGTTTGAAGAGATCATGTTTGGGATAAAGGCCCCTAAGAGAGTCATACAAGTCAAAGGGGATCTCTTTGAAGCAAAGTTGATTCACACTACTAATTTACTCAAGGCATCTACTATCTGAGTTCTTGCACAAGCTCCGACCATAGGGGCAAGTAAAATACTTCAGAGAAGAGTTATCTGCATAGACCACAAAGGTAGATCCATACATATAATGGCTCCAATTTTTCAACATGTGAATAATAGCGCATAGCCCCTTTTTCATGCGTTGGCCAGTTATACCGTGGTTGGTTAGCTTTTTTTCCTCAAAGGCCACAGGTATACCATCTTGCAAAAAAGCATAAATACACATCAAGCTCCTTAGTCCACATAAGAGTAATGCTATCTTAGCATAATTCCAGATGAAGGTCTGGAAGAAATTCACAAATCCAAGAAAGGATTTGACCTTGGTAATCGTTCTCAAAATAGGCCATTCATATAGCTTTCTGACTTTCTCATAGTTAATACAGACGCCATCAATGTAAGATGTGTCCACGAAATACAAATTCCTGTTCAAGAATTCACATTTACTCTCTTTCGCAAAGAGTTGCTCTTTGTGAAGTATGGACAACTCTATCTGAAGGTGGCGTCCATGCTGTAACAAGTGTAAATCAAGACATCTAGAAGACCACCACAAACTTTCTCAGATATGGACAAAATAGTTCATTTATCATCTGCTGGAAAGCTGCTGGGTATTAGTGAGTTCAAATGGAAGCACCAGGAACTCATTATAGCCAAATCGCATACGAATGTGGTCTTATAGACATTTTAAATATTCTTATTTGTCGATAGCCCGTTCTCAAATCGATCTTTGTGGAGCCGATCGATGAGATTGTCCATCCTTAGCTGTCCTTGATCGTGAGCCTGCTGAGACCTTTGTAGTCTATGCGCAAGTGCATAGACATGCCTTTCTCCTTAATTAGAAGCATTGGGGCACTCCAAGGTGGCTGCTATCAAATATAGAATTATGACTGTAACTCATAAACAAAGTTGATTCAATTATAGGAATTATATAAATAATGCATTATAGCAACACCTGAGCAGCAATTGAGGTGGTTTTGAAGGTCCAAGAGCATTGAAGAGCTGTGCTCCTCTCTAGGATTGTCACAAACAAAGAAACAGCAAACAAACAATCAATATTAACAACAAATTTCTGAAAGCGTACATGCGAGAATCCACAATTTACAAGCAACAAAATCCACGGTAAAGAGAACATGCATGACTTCCAAAGAATTTTAGAAGAGAACTCAAGTCAGAAATAGACAAAATCGATTGCATGTGTGTGCAACACATGCTTCTGCACTTATGCAAAGCAAAATCTCAACATACTTGGAGATTTTCACGAGAGAAAGGACGAAAAGATGAGAGCGCAAACCAGTGGCTTTATTTTCTTACAAAAACAAGTTGAATATGTGCTTCAGATGCAAAACAGGCTGCTGAATAGTGAAAATCAAGTCCAAGGCTAATTCTTTGAATAAGGGATAGCAAAGGATAGATGAGAGCAGATTGTAGAGGGCAAGAGATTGACCGAGAGCTGTCAAGAGCAAGCAGAGTTGGTCAAGGCTGAGGAGAAGTACCAAAGCTGGTAAACTGGCCGAAGTAGAAGGTTTGCTGAAATAGAAAAGTTGTGAAATGAATGGAGGTGACAGCAGTTCTCGAAGGTGCACATGCAGGGGTTGCATTTGTTAGAAAGAGACTTTGGCGTGGGGCTGAGAAAAGCAGACATGCAGGCCTTTACTGAACTGTAAGTATACTTACACCTCGCGTGCAAGTCTGCACATGGCAACTTTTCAAGACCAACGTGCAACACATTCATTTAGAGCATGGTTGTTAAGACACTCGTGTCTTATGATACGACACTTAAGACACTTAAGACACGTGTCTTATCTTAAGACACCTTTAGACGCTCTAGTGTTTTTTTTTTGGGGTGGGTGGGGAGTAATAACACACATTGAGTTTGACTTAGCCATGCTATCATTGATGGTGACTTTGGATCTAGCAGTGGCAGTGACCTCATAGATTCAGATTAGGATGAATCGTTAGAGATTTGAGTCTTGAGAGTCGAAAGCTTTCTTTCAATTATATGTATCGAGATGCAGTTTTCATTCATGTCACATGTGACAAGATTCAATTGTCAGTTTAAACCTTTCAGTACTCAAAACTTGTGAGCTCTTCAGTGGTGAGTCTTAACTTTAACTTTTAAGTCTTGAGTGACAAGTCTTGACTCTTAACTACATTGTACAACTGCATTGTTTCTTCTTGCATTATTTAAGTGTAGCTTATTGTACGCAGCTAGCTATGCTAGCAAGTTGTACATTTGTATACTTATACATATATTAATTAAATATTTATTATTATAACCACAATGGCGTGTCTTACGTGTCTTATCTTTAAGACACTTTAGACACTCGTGTCTGAAGCGTGTCTAATGTGTCGTGTCTTAACGTGTCTTACAACCATGATTTAGAGCAGTCGCCATTCAAACAAAGGGGGACAGTAAGTCACCACAACTAGTAGCTCATAGTTAGGAATAAAGCCCAAATAGGAAAACCCACTTATCCAAACATGCAAGTAGGTGCATGCAGCACCAGCTTGAGCCCTTTGAACGAACCAAGAAAAGGTCTGCAAGATGTCGTTTTCCTCCAGCGAACAGATCATACCAAGGTCCAAAGCCCAAGCGCTCTCAGCCCCCACCAGCGTAAGAAACTACTGGCCAACAATGTCACAGCAGCCGTGCTGTTGTATGCCAGAACCACCGCAAACACAAGCACCAACTGCTTGTGCTGCGTAACCTGTACAACTAGAGGAATTGTGCGCAAACACAAGTGCTGTCCAATGGAAACAGCCAAGAGTGCTTCATGCGTAAACAATTCATTCTGCGACAACATAAATCCTTTTCGTGCCAAATCCAAAGCAGTTGTTTGCAAATAGCAGTCGCATCAGAGAGTAATTGTGAAGATCTACACTTTTCGAAAATGCAAATGTGTGCAATGCATGCAGAATTTGAATGCCGATTGGCCCTCCAATGGGGAAGAGCGCCCTCGTGAGAGTACTTGTTTCTTTTTCGACCTACATGCAAGGTGGGAGAGAGATGACGGATGAATGCAATGTGGTAGAAAGAATGCTACGTGAGATTCACAATGAAAGGGTGATACCCTTTCATTAATGTCCCTTGAGATCACTCAAGTTCCATCTTCCCATTTACACCTACCCTTAGCCTATGACCCATGCACCTACCATTCAATGCACTCTAATGCACCCTTTCCCTTTCCTATTGCCCCTAGGACCTAGACACGTGTGTGCACATCTTTATTACTAATCATTGGCCAATGTTACATAGTTTTGGCGGTACTATTTACACCGCTTGATCGATCATAAATACAAACATATAACCGCACCATCAAATTGGCGCCTAACAATAATAAAGTTCTAATGACTATTAATTAACTAAATAATCATTTCTCTTGTCATGACAGTAATCTTATGCACAACTAAGGCAAGCAATTCGTAGATAGCAAACCTATTGCACAATCTCCGTATCTAGAACAAGACAGACGAAAACAAAATCAGATTTGTATCTATCTTGACCGAAGAACTGCTATCAACAAAACAAAACGAATTTTGTAGCCTGACAATGCCTAAAAGCTACCCACGATCACATAGACCAAAAGGAGCACCCAGGAGTACTACTTCTCCTGTGAAATTGCAGAACTACTTGAATTTTACATCCTTAAACCGAAAAAACCAAAAACCAAAATTGCAACCCTTAGGTGTGTATAGGAAGCCAGCAATACAGGTGCCCATGTAGGGAAGCAGACCTTGCACCGGTGGTAGTATCTGTCGGATTATTGTTCCAGGATCCTCTGTTTGAGTCATGTACCAAGACTAGCAGTTGGATTGCGAAACCAGATGACCTAGTGTACCAGTACCAGACCAGAGGAGTGTACCTAGCACCTGTGGCCTGGGAGCAACAGTTCCAGGTTTCCAGTTATCGTGCTCAGGTGGTTTGCGCCAAGAAGAGGCTTCTTTGACAGTACCTGTGGCGGTCTTCAGCAGTGGAGTATCACACGATGGATTCCTCTAGTTGTTCCTGCGGCACACCTAGCTCCCTGGCGTCTCTGTTCCATCCAAGAGCTGAGAGGGGGTGTGAGAGGTCAACATCTCCTGATGTCACGTAGAGAGAGAGGGCCTTGATTGTGGGTGTGCCTGTGCAATGAGTGAGGGTAACATAGAGAGAGAGGGCCTGTGTTGTGGGTGTGCCCGCCCTGTGAGAGTAGGCTTTCCTCTGCTTCATGCGTTGCCACATAGGCCATGGAGGTGTCCGGGAGGGGTGCAGGGCTGTCTGGGCAGATATGCCCTGTTGTGCTGCATGGGTATGCCCTTATAGGTGTCCTAGATGAGGGCTGGAGAGCAGAGGGTGGGCCGACCTGCAGGTTGGCCACCTTGGTTGGTGTCAGCCCCTCATAGGCTAAGGGAGAGCCCCCCCTTTATAGGGTTGTGGGCAGCCCTAGTGCTGGGTCGGCCCACACATGCTGGTCGGCCCTACAGCAGGGAGGCGGCCCCTTTTAGATCAGCCGACCAGGCAGGGGGGGCTGCCTATATATAGGCCCCCCATTCTCATTGTTTGGTAGCATCTCTTGGAGCAGTATAGCCACTGCTGTCCAATGCCTTGTGGAGCAGCATAGGCTGCCTTGTTGAGCAGTCCTAGGGCAGGAGTGTGGAGCAGTCTATCCACTCTTTGTGTCTCCATTTCCCGTGGTTGTTGAGCTGTCTGTTTGAGCTCCCGAGCAGCCTGTTGTGTCATGGGCATCCACAAGCCCACGACCATGCTACCTGGTCCCAATGTAGGCAGCTAGGTCAACTGCCACACAAGAATCCATATGGCCATGCAGGCAGCCCTGCACAGTCAGCAATCAGCACACAGTCAACAGACAGTCAATGCCATAGCATCGCAGGTCAATAAACACAGAGGTGATTTTTTGGTCAACATTGTCTTTTTTGACCGACCTGGTCAACGCTGATGTTGACCAGCCGGCCGATGATGACCAAATCGGCCAGGCTGACCTAACAGCTATAAAAGGGCAGCCTTTGGCCCTCATCCTTCGTCCACTCCTCAAGCCTTTAAGCCTTCAGAGTAGCAGAGCCTAGGCCTCCCCGCAGCGGACCAACAGGGTAGCCTCAGCCTTTTCAGGGATCTAGTGAGGATTCATCTCCTCTAGGTAGTCTAGTCTTCCAGTTTTGCAGTGAGGGTTTCAGCCCCTAAACATAGTTGTATTCAGCCCGTTGGGCATTCATTATTCAGTTGTATCTATTTCCCACTACATTCTCTCCCTCTGATTCTCTCACTTACATCCACATCATCACTTTGTGTATTGAGTGCATCATCTTGCAGTTGCAATTAGTATTGAGCAGGAGAGAGAGTGAGGATAGTTTATCTCCCACTACATTGGTATCAGAGCTTCAGTTTTCTTTCCTTAGATAGGGAGGTACAGTTTAGGGGCAGCTCTATTGTTTCATGGTCCGGACAATATCCGGCAAGGACACCATGAGCACCAGTGAGTAGTCAACACCGGGGGGGATGAGGGTTCAATGTCTCAATCGCCACCACCACCCCCACCACAGAATCCTGTAGACACTTCCATGTTTGCCATGACAGCCATGTCGCAGGCTATGATGTAGATGTAGCAACAACAGTCCGAGTCTCTCTTCACCCGCATGACCCAGCTTCAGGAGATGCGGGAAGATCGTGAGTAGGTCGCTAGAGAACGTGAAAGGTTAGCTCGGGAAGCAAAAGAAGAACGCGATCGAGAGGCTCTAGAAGCAAAGGAACTCTGGGACCGAGAGGCTTTGGAGGCCAAGGAAGCTCCAAGAACGTACCACTCGAGAAGAGAAGGAAGAATGGGATCGGTAGCTTCTCATTTCTCTACTTTGACGAGCGGGGGAAGACAAGGAGAGACTTCCACCTCCAACCAAGCCTCCTTTCCGGGGAAGCTCAACTTCACACGATATGATGGTAAGCAGGAACCCTTAGTACTGACTTCGTGTCTCAATCAGCTCAAAAGTTATTTTTGAGTGATACCTCTACGAAGGACGAGCGGTGCATCCTAGCATCCATCCACCTCACAGGCGAGGCGGTCACCTGGTGGCTCAAGTGGTAGAAGGACCACTATGATGCAGAATAGGAGACACCTTTCTACAGCTGGACAGAATTCGTGAAAGATCTGCGATCACGGTTCCTGCCACCGCAGTACTTGGATAGGCTCTAGAGTTAGTTCTACGAGCTACACCAGGGAGACACCGAGACGGTGAATCATTATGCCAATAAGTTCACACATGTGTTTATATAGTTGCAATTGGAGGAGAGTCAGAAGCTGAGCAAGTTTCTCCATGGGCTGCATACAAACATCCAGTGGTCTGTTAGAAGTTTTAGGCCACGAGATTATGTTACGCGCGTCCACAAGCCCATGGTCATGCTAGCTAGTGCCAACGTAGGCAGCCACGTCAACTGCCATGCAAGGATCCGTACAGCCATGCAGGCAGCAATCAACGCACAGTCGATAGACCGTCAACGCCACGCCATCATAGGTCAAAAGACATAGAGCTGACTTTTTTAATCAACGTTGACTTTTTTGAACGACTTGGTCAACAATTGATGTTGACCTGTCGACCAAGGTCAACGGTCGGCATTGACCAAGTTGGGTAGGCTGACCTAACAGCTATAAAAGGGCAGCCTTTGGCCCTCATTCTTCATCCACTTCTCAGGCCTTCAAGCCTTCAGAGCAGCGAAGCCCAAGCCTGCCCGTAGCAGACCAGCAAGGTAGCCTGAGCCTCTTTAGGGATCTAGTGAGGATTCACCTCCTCTAGGTAGTCTAGTCTTCTAGTTTTGCAATCACAGTTGCCAGTCGAAATGGAACGGAGTTTCCAGCCCCCGCCGAAACGGAAACGGAAGAAATGGCAATATGATACAATTTATATACATAATATAATTATCAATAGAGTGCACATTATACATAATACAATTATCTATATTGAAGCATCAATGCATCATGCATGCTTCTATGATTCTAAATTATGAATTATGCTTCAACAATCAACATGTGTCATGACTAACAAGTTTGACGTTACAAGAATCTGAAATTTAGAAGTTTGCACACAAGTTGAAACTTGAAACTTGAAACTTGAAAGCATCCAATGTCCATAGATGATCATGATTCATGATCCACAAATTCCATGATCATGACTCATGAGTCATGCAAGACTCAAATAAAAGCACCCATGGATAATATTAAAAAAAGCAGCTGCCACCTGGCACCAAGGTCCAAAGTATACTCTGTATTGTATCTACTATCATAAAAAAAGAAATAACATAGTCTAGGATGCATCATGCTGCATGCATGATGCATATGAAGTGTCATGACTAGGAGTAGGCTAGCACTGTAGTCTGTATAGTCGTAGTCAAGGACCAGGGTACATCACTACTGATCATCTGCATCATCCATGGACTCCTCGTCATCGTCATCCTGTACCTCCTCAGATGGGCCTGAGGCATCTGTGTCACTGTCTGAAGAAGAATCATCAACATCAGGATCGGGACCATCGGGTGCAGCTGAAGTTACTAGCACCATCTCCAGATGGTTGAGCCTGCAATCGTGTGTGTTGTGCTGCTGTGGCAGCTCCTCATACAACATGGAGTATATGTCCAACTCCTACGGTGGGATATCTGGTATGGCCTTCATCTTCTCCACGTCCACCTTGTCTACATTCACTTGGCGAGGTTCGGGGCAGCGAACTCAAGGAGACGGAGGTTGCAATGACAAAACCCCAACCGCTCCAATTGAGCCGTGCTCAATCTGTTCCTCTTCTTTGTGTGAAAGAGGGCCCAAGTGCTTTAGTTCCTCTCACAAGGACGGGAACTGCAGTCCTGTGAGAGAACACATATAGCAAGGCGTTTTTGCCATAATCCATTTAAGCAGAGATAAGTATCAGGACTTAATAACTTTAAACATATTTGTAGTAGATAAAACTTCAAATTGCTTAACTACTAAGTTCTAACTAGTGACGTTGTAATTTGTCTCTTACCAAAGTAGGAGTTCAGTTGCCATATTTCTCCTACCAGGAGACAGGTTGCAACTGTGTCTCTCGGAGCCTAGCCATAGGTCGACCAAGGAGAGGCTGTGATTGTGGAACAATAGAAGTTCATCCTCCATTCTTCGTTGCATCTCCAAGTCACCACCCGCAAAATTCATAGTACATACATAAAACATATTTGAAAATTCCAGGCTCTAGCCATAAGCTTTGATAGCAAATTGCAATAATTATACATATTACAAAAGTAAAAAGTCTTACTCATCAGGCGATAGGGAAGTGTTTCTGTTGAGAGCCTCGCCAATCTTGTCCATAAACTCGTACAAGAGCCCTAATGTGCTTCCCTCCATGTCCGTGATGCAAAGCACCGTATAGATAGGATTAATCGATTTGATTAATGCCTCCGCCTGATTCCACCAAGACTCATCCATGATCATGCGGACAAATTTGATAGACTTTGCTTGGCCTCTATCATCCCAATCTCCCCACTCGTGAGACACAACCGTGCACAACAAGCCTTGGCGCACTTGCACAAGCCTCTCCACCACTATAAACATGTAAGCAAACCTTGTGGCTGGAGGTTTCAGTAGCTCAAGGTCACTGTAAGCCCGATAGATGCTAAGGACTTTGGGTCTCTTTGTGACAAACTTCATGATACTGCGGGCTGTGGAGAAGATGGCATCAATCCAAGGTATCTTCCCTAGGTCCTCGATCAAAAGATCAAGGCAATGTGAGGCACATGGTGTCCACACAATCTTAGGGAACTCATCTTCTAACATGGCACCCATTGACACACAATTGCTACCATTATCTATCACCACCTGCATTACATTCTCAGCACCTATCTCCATAATGGCTGCCCGTATATGCTCCCAAATATACAACCCTGTAATCATTGTACCTGCAGTGGAAGCATCTATGGCTCTCAAGAACATGGTCCCCTTGCAAGAAGACACTAAAATATTGTACACACTGCTTTTGCGTGTCTCTGATCATCCATCGCATAAGAGTGTGCATCCATATTTTTTCCAAGTCTCTTTCAAGGGCTTCATTTGGTTTTCCACACATTCCCTCTCTCTTCTTAGCTCTCTTGTCCGCAAGGCCTCATATGTAGGTCCTTCCCATTCATACCCAATGCGGCTCACGGCTCTCATGGCCTTCCTCCATCGTGTAGTCTTCGCCACATATGAAGAGCTTTGTGAGCTCACTAGTGGCCTCCCTCACTGCTTGCTTTTGCAAGCATGTTTGAATGCTAGACCTTTGTAGTGATTCTCTTTTTCCCGCACTAGCATCCACACTAATTGATCCATGTGGCAAGGGTGTTCTTGTAGCACTAGGACCCGCACTCGATGTAGTTGATGCCCCTCTTCTTCTCTTTGTAGAACCCAATGTGCTGGCATCATCCAATGGCTCAGTGTCAGTAGCCTCTTCTTCATCTTGCAGCCCTTGCCCTCCACTTTCTGCAGCCAAGGTCGCAATGCGCACATGCTTTCATTCTGTTAGGCCACCTTTCATTGGAGTAGGGACAAGGTAGAAGTGGAGGAGGATGGAGAGGTTACATGTAAGAGAGGATGGAGAGAAGGAGGATGGAGGGATGGAGAGTAGGTTGCCAAGCTGCAGCTTGCAGGATGGAGAGAAAAGAGAAGGATGGAGGTCCGAGGGAATCGAGATGGGAGTGCGAGAGCGAAGGATGGAGGGATGGAGAGAGCTTAGAGAAGGTGGAGAGTGTAGCAAGGATGGACAGAAGGAGTGCAATGGGTGGGAGGCGGCGAAAAATGGAGCCAGGCGGCGAAATCACAATTTTGGGGGTTTCGCCTTTTTTGTTTCCTGGAAGAAATGGCCGTTTTTGCCAAGAAACGGCCGTTTTTGGCAACTATGTTTGCAATGAGGGTTTCAGCCCCTTCATATAGTTGTATTCAGCCCTTTGGGCATTCATTATTAAGTTGTATCTATTTCCTCTTTGGATGTCCACTACATTCTCTCCCTCTGATTCTCTCACTCACATCCACAGCTTCACTTTGTGTATTGAGTGCATCATCTTGCAGTTGCAGTTAGTATTGAGTAGGAGAGAGAGTGAGGATAGTCTATCTCCCGCTACATGTTGGTTCCGAGGTTTTCCCCCAGTTGTAGCGGGGTTTTCTCTAGAGATCACTTGTAGTTCTCTTGTGCCTCTCTCTCCTTTCTCTCCTTCTCAGGGTGGTGTGTGTGTGAGGCATGCTCTCTCTCTCTCTCTCTCTCTCTCTCTCTCTCTCTCTTTCTTTCTCCCTCTCCCGTTCATTTCCGCTACACTTCTCACACCATCTCCCATTGTTTTTATATTTATATTTTTTCCCATCCCAGTGTCACCTTTGCTTATAGGATTGCTCATTTATCTCCCTTGCCATGTTACGACTAGCAGTTGCTTCTCTAATTTGGTTTTTCTTCCCTATTTTACACGTGTCATTATCTAGGCTGATCTATGCTTCATTCTCATGAAGCCAATGCCTTGCTTCTTGGATCTCAATGTCTTCTTGGTGCTTTTTGGCTAGCTCACAAGCTAGCTGGCTGCTCCTAGGCATTGCAATCTGCTTTTGAAACTTCAAAAATGAAATATTTTCATACAGAAATGGCATCCAAAACGCCTCATTGAAAATTAAAGAAACGACACCCAAAATATTTCATTTAAAATTAAGTACATATTCAAGGTGATTTTATATAATCATATGATCTTTTAGATCTAAATAGTTTGGAGCTGTCAAATTTGTCATTCATAGAATTACAAGTGTAACTCATAAACAAAGTTGATGCAAAAGTACTAATATGAAACTTTATCAGAAGCAACAAATCATAAACTTTGACCACAACGAATTATACTTAATTCAAGACCCAAAAGACTATATTCAATGGAAGATAACAGATTCAAGCTTTAATAAAGATTAATCCATGCATATTGAAGTTTCGACATATTCTAGAACAGGTCACAAAACCATACATCAAAAGTTAAATCATAACCTAAATAGAGTTTTACAAACTCCAAAAAACTAATGTTTCTATCTTTTGAAAAAAAAGTTCCCCCTAAGGTGAACTTTAGAGCATAAAACAAAGGTTTCAGGTTTTAGACCAACTAAAACGTGGTTCTTGGCAACATTGCGTGCTGCTGCGTCAAAGTACCTGATTGAAGAAACTTGTGTTTTATGGCTGGTGTACATGACATGGCTATTTGTAACGTACCGAGAAGTATCCCTAACTTGGCTTTGATACCATTGATGTAGGAAATGACCTCTGGTTGGCACCTTCTATTGTTGTGTAGGCTCATTGAGCATGTGGGAGCACGCTCCAACACACCTACCCGCAAGGAGAGAATACCAAGCCTTAAAAGGGTACCTGAGCTTGAAGTCTTTGGACTCCCAATGTTCCTATATCCTTTCCCTTCTAGGCATCATCTTTGCTTATGAATTTCTCATTTTTCTACCTTGGCTAGTGGCTTCTTCTCCTATTTTGTTTCTTTGTCCATTAGCACTTACACTTCTCTATCTTTAGCTTTTTGATCTTCCAAGGGCCATGCCTTCAAGACTTGTTAATGCTTCATTCTCAGGAGCCAAGGCCTTGCTTCTTGGATATCTCACAAGCTATGTAGGTCTTCCAGGTGCTCCGTGGCATCAACACCTATCTATGTCTTCTTACAACAAGACTTGACATTAGGAAATCCTAAAGGCACTCTGTCAAAGGCTTGGAGCAAGCTTGGAGGGAGCATGTATGTCAAATTCAAAGGAGGGGCTGGGGGAGGAGTATTGCTACTGAATTAGAGTAGTGAATGCTTAGCAGAGCAGTCACATTATCTTGTATGTGCATTAGTAAGGTTGATCCATGTTGATAATAGTTCCTGTCACAAAGAGATGAGGTTTTATTGACTAGTAACATGGGGAACTTTGTATGGTCTAGGCGCTTGTTCCTCTCTTCTTATTTTTTTGCACATAAGTGTGAGGGCTTGTAGTTTAAGTACCAATACGGTAGGCTATACCTTCGCCATGTGACTCGAACTGAACATGTTGCCGTATGTGTGGTGAACATAGGGCCATGCCATATCACATTGATATTAGTGGCGTGCACTAGAAACATTGGACTTGTCACACATTTTCGTGCCTTTGAGCTTTGTGATGGGAGATAGTGGAGTCGGTCCTTTGTCAGAGTTGGGGACATTAGTGTGTTGCTCAATCAATTATCAAATAGATTCGATGTAAACATCGATTTAACAGGATTCCATTGTAACATGAACATCACATGTATATCGGGGTGAGAAGGATGTCACATCTCCTTTCTAGGATTGGTTGCCTAATCCTGAATATCTATCTTTGTTCCAAAGATATTGGAGAAAGATGATGACCTGCCTGAGTCAGATATACAGCCCCCTATGGCTGACTGTACTGCAGCTGCCAAACTGGCTGCTGCACTGGCCAACCCCTCCTCGTGGCCTTCCCTGCAGGCACCTTTTCCTGGGTTACTCCCAGTTCTTCTGCCTGTCACATGGGTCTATGGCTGGGCATAATTCAGCCCAACATCCAGCCCTAAACTTGGGTGAACTTTCATGAAAAAAAAAAAACTTGGGTGAACAGTCAGCCTAAGTGCTGACTAGAGTGGCCTACATGGCTGCTCTGAAATAAACTCAACAAGAATATCTGAATGTTGCCCACATGGCAGCTCCATTCCATACCCCTACTGGTGCCAATGTGACACAATCTACACTTACATATGGGAACTCGTAGGTGTTGACCCTATCTCAGGTTGAAGTGGCGACATTATAGAATGGAGAATGCGAAATTTTAATGGTTGAAAGATCGTCTTCCCCTTTTTGGAACTTGTTGAGGAAGCTGCTTAATTATAGAGGAACACATGATATTCTTTTGTTGCTGCTGAGATAAGCAGGGTCTATGATATTATAGAGGAACACATGATGCACCTATTCAAAGTTGAGAAAGAAAGAAAAAAAGAAAGAAGAGAGAGAGAGAGAGAGAGATTGCAATCCTATGCTTTGTCTTCTCATTGGTATTAATTGGGTTTGGAAGTGATATGCAGTACCAGCTCCACCCGCCGATCCCGAGGTGAAGAAAAGAGCAGATAAACTCGCAAGTTTTGTTGTGAAACATGGCAGGCAATTTGAGGATTTTACTCGTCAAAAAAATCCTGGAGACACTCCATTTCGGCATGTATCTTCTGATCCTGTAGAGAATTGAGCATTGCTATGTGTGTCATCTTGTGCACCATGGGATACATAACCTTGTGGGTGAACATTATGACATTTAAAACTGCAGCTTTTGCCTGAGTTTGTGCATGTTTCGGATTCATCTGAATACACATGTCAGATTATCTAAATTATTGACAAGACAATTATATTATCACGTTTTAAAGTGTCCTCTTGCAAAAACTCATGTTCAGAAAGGTTTGGATTCTAATTATAAGTGGATTCTAGACTGGGGAAGGTACATCTACATTCTAAGCAAAAGGTGGGTTTCCATGGAGCAGCTTCTTGTTCGACGTTAACTGCCCGGATTACAAATATTACAATTACTGTATCAGTGTGGAGGGAAAAGCTCTTGCAATGGAACATAGTGCAAATCAAAGTAGGCTAGCTGCTGGTAAGGTTTTGTGGCTGCTTCTTACATAGTGCCTGTGTGAGCTCGTCTTGGAGTTAAATTTCTGGATAGTCTGCTCTGTCAATGCTGTGGGCTTGTACGACTGAACCCTTTGTCTGAACCTGGAGGGCATCTTATACTTGTTTACTGATGAGGCAAGGAGCGTTGCTTTTTCTGACTTAGTAACATTTTAATGCACTGGAAAATTTTGCATGTTTCCTTCCAAGGAACAAAGCAACGCCCCCACCCCCCCCCTCTCTCTCTTTTCTCCATATCTTCCTCCCCTTTGTCTCACATATTTATTTGTATTTGTTTATTTCGTTGGAAGATTTTTCTGCGTGCATGTCAGCTCCTTTCGTTCATCTCTTTAGTTAAAATTTAACTGCCTCGCTTGATAGGCAAGCTCTGGTGTTAACTACTGGCTGGACCTTGCTTTAGAGTTTCTTATGCTTGTGTAAACCTTTGGATGTTATCGTTTGTGGAATTTAAGGATTTTGGCATAGGTACATGCTGTTGTGTAGGATTTTTGGCATAGGTACATGCTGTTTTGTTTTCTTTAACTATGAGGTCGGGAGTTTTGATGGTGAGGCCTGGGTTAAAGAGAGATTTTTCCAGACCTCTCTTTTAAAGTTCAGAGCATAGACAGCATGAAAGCACCATCACGGGGTTACTGTGTCATCGATATGATTGGAGAATGGTGGTCAACTTCCCAATTGTCAGCTCCCAAATGAGGAGAGCGTGGGGGAGTCACACGTAAAGATGTAGGGGATTCGAGGGACAGAGGGGCTGCCACATGAGCAGCACATTGGCTGCCATGTGGGCAGCATGCATGGATCCTTCATGGATTTATCCTTCTTGAATTAATTAATGATCGACCATAGAGGAAGATGTGTCCACGGGACAGCCATGGTGCTGACCATGTCTTGGGCAACACATGGTCACCCTATTGACGTGAAGAACAGCCAAGTATTGGGCCTGTTGGAGGGGCATAAGAGGCTGCTGCAGTGCCTATTTGTAGATAGAGTTTGGCGAGGGATATGGGTGCTATCATCCCTTTGAGACTGTCCTGACTGGCCACTACTTGTCGACCAGTAGGGCAGCAACAGCCAGGTTGGCGAGCAGGTCGGCAAGTACTATGGGCACCGCCGAGTCGGATTGGAGGCCTCAAGGATGTCCTGACTGCTGCCATGCTCCCTGTCAATCAAATAGACCAGTAAGGTCATTTTGATTGAAAAGCATGCCTCCCCTCTTGTCAGCCAGGCCACCATCCCCCAAGTGAAAACTTGACAGATCCTCTGCACCCTGGCCACAACTTGAGAGAGCCCAACCAAATCCTCTGGGCCCAGAGCCAGCTCCACAAGCAGTGTGCTATAGTTTCCAAATTTCCTAACGAAGAACAATGACAGGTCCCGTCGCTCTGCATCTGCACTAGCCACTGGCTTTGTCAGCCAACAGCTAGAAGTAGTAGATCTTCCCTTGGCGAAGGGCTGGGACTAGAATCCGGTAATAACTTCAATGGAAATCTGCTGCCCCGCTCAATGGCACTTCTGTGAGGGGCTCGAGCCAACGCCGCCAACTGCAGCTGTCTGCAATATGACTGGTGTAAAAGAATAACTTCATGCCCGCTATTGTGTTTGGGCTGTTAAACCTGGATGGTCAGAACCTCTTGTTAGGGTCCACCTGAATCGCTCGAAGTGGGCAGGCGTCTCAGAGCCATAAGTGTCACTAAAGGAGCTCATCCTTGCGAGCTTGCAAACCGGTTTGGGGTTTAGTTTAATTTTTTATTTTCTTAGATGCTCATTTGGGAGAGACTAAAATGAAATTGTATAGTCTTCACAAGGAGACGTAGCTTGAATGAAGAGAATGTGGACTACTTTTTGATTAGCTTCTCCTTTAGTGCTAGCCTTTATCACGGCTGAGTCCGCCGTTCACCTTCGGAGTGCCGACAGAAACTCAGTACAAAGACCTTTATATAAATGGACACCCAAGTATGTGTGGGTATGTGGATTTGTATGTGTGAGAGCGTATGCTATACTATGGTCTACACCCACCGTTGGGAGCTGATGACGTCAGTGGGGATGTCATAGTGGCTAGTCCTTGCTATGTGTGTTTTGAGTGACTATCATGAGTTTGAAACTGCACTGTGTCTTTAGAGGAGAGTTTGGGCATGTTCTTGGATTCATCTAGATATATGCATCTGCCGTATTAGCGGACATGCGGATTTCACCTTGTGAATTTTTCGTGAATGTTGCGGCCTGCTGATATGCATTGCCCCATCAACTAGATTGTCTAAGCATTCTTTATTTTGGGAGGGTTCCCAACCTCTCTGATCCTCTGCCAAACCAAAAAATACAAGGCTCTGTTGTCACCTGGATCTGTATTTTTGGGCTTTGACTCTGGTAGTAGCATGCCTCCTTGGGCTACGAGATAGGAGTCTGGATATGGATCATTGTACACAGCCCCAAAGAGTGGTACCCTGGTCCTGGAGACTAGCCAAAGCATCGAGATGGTGTGTTGCATTTGGGGCGATGGCTGCAGGAATCTCCTCAATCTTGCGACAAGCATCCCCTAGATGTGGTAGCGCTTGAAAGCATTTCTCCATTTGCTGAGGCACCAAGCTCCCAGAGACAGGGCAAGTCCATGATCCCACTGTGCTGAGCTGATGTGAGTGCAGTAGCCCAGCATATACTCCTCTGGATCCCAAATCTCTGGATGCCAAATCAAGGGCTGGTGCTCAAACTCCTCCCTGCACTCGGGCGGTCCGAATGAGGCCAGTGGAGAGGTGTCGCCACACCCTCATCATCCTCCGCATTAGAGGCTACCCCTTCCCGTTAGGGGGGCCTCTGTGAGAATCCATTGGTGAGACTGTTACCTTTGACCCTTGGTGCGAGGATGTTCCCTAGAAGCCCTTGTTGGAGCTGGAGGTTTTAGGGCTTTTTGCTTTGATGATTAGCTTGCTCAGGGGGATCTCTTTGCACCTCTGGATCAACAATGCTCAGAATCCCCTTTGCTTGGGGAAGGATCACTGTCTCGCAAGCTACTCTCTCATGTGAGATGTGCGTGGAACTGAAAAACAATGGAGAGAGAGAGAGAAAACTACTCATAAGACTGAACTGGAAGGCAGAGAAAACAAGGGAGACTTGCACAAGGATCTCAGGAGAAAACGCTTCCACTGCTGGAGGAAAACCTCAACTCCAAAGTGGACCAGTTGCTGTACACTAAGATGAAAAGAATGGGGGAGAGGTGCCCTGTATATAGGGTCCTCCCTTGCCCTAGACAACCGACTAGAAGGTGGGGGATTGGTTGACTAAATGGGTCAACCCAGGGCAGGTCTGGCTGACCTGCTGGTTGGTGATAATGGCCAGCGTTGGGGGCCTGGCTGACCCCCCAACGAGAGAGTTTTCCATTAGAGAGAGCAAAAGCCCTTGTTTCGTCAAGGCACGCAAGCCCTTGCTCCGTCAAAGCGACAAGACCTCCTTCTAAGGCATCTTCAATTCTCTAGCTCTTCTTGTAGAGCCCCTTCTTCTCTCTGATTCCATCAAGGTGGCCTGGTGACAGCCATGAACAGGCCCCAGGGGTGGGCAAAGCAGCCCTGTATCCTCTTGGCATCCCCCATGGCAGTCTTGGCATCATCCTAGCCTGGCACGACATGGGGCTGGGTAAGAACAGCCCTGCACCCCTCTGTACACCCCTCATTATAGTCGTGGACTGAGCAGCCCCCATGGCTCTCTCCCTCTACCTCTCTTGGGCGGGCAAACCCACAAGCAAGGCCCTCACTCAACCTCTCATGGGCGGGCAGACCCACCACCAAGGCCCTCACTCTATGATACAGGAGATGTCACCTTTAACGCCCCCTCTCAGCTCTTGGATCATGGATCATCTTGAGGGATTTGGAATGGTTTCTAAGCAGTTCTTTTGCCAAGGGCTTGGTGAAGAGGTCCACCTTGTTGTCCTCTGTCTTGCAGTAGGTAAGCTGGATAACATCACGAGCACCTTCTCTCGGACTTAATGGTATGCTTGGTCTGTGCGTGGAACACCGGGTCACAAGCAAGTGCAATGCAACTCAAATTGTCACTGTGGATGATGGTCGGGGACGTTCAGGGGAACCCAATCTGCCCAAGTAAACGGCCTCATAAGTAGTGGAACAAGCAGCACGGTACTCAGCCTCGGTCGAAGACAAGGCTATAGTGGGTTTCCTTTTATTGCTCCAAGTGATAGCTGCTCAGCTGAGTTCCAATTTGCATGAACGAACTCAGTAGACCAATGGAGTAGCACAGATCCAGGGTATTAAGGAGCTAGATCAATGAACTGATCGACTGTCGATACTTGCTTGCATCCATTGGCTCACTAGGATCATACTTAGACAGTTCTGTACTGGGGTCCATGGGTGATCAGACGGCACAACACTGTGTCATGTGGAAAGCTTCCAGAAGCTGCTGAGTATACTGCTTCTGTGACACACAGTAGCCTTCCTAGCCCTGCCAGATCTCCAGTCCCAGGAAGAAGTGTAGGAGCCAGAGATCCGTCATTTCAAAGGCCTGAGAAAGAGCAGCCTTTGTCTCGCATGGAGAGCAGGTGAAGAGACGAGGCTTCATTTGAATCTCACAAAGGTCAATGGGGACATCCTCTCCTCTGCTACAATCATTTCATCATTAATTAGCCACTTTGTTCGGGTTGGTGATCGCCCTAGCATCTGACTCAACACTGCAAATTGGTGTGACTACTACCTCATTCATGATCTACAATCCCGGTTTTCTTGTCACTTCCAACTTGCACCCTTCGGTTCTCAGTTTGCCTTGGCTATCTTCACATCATCATGAATTTTAATACTTCTCTCTCATTTTCTAACCCTTCCCCACCATCTTGCTCTTTCCCAATTGCTCTTGCATCCTTGGTGACTCCTCTACCTTCCATGTATACTCTCCATCTATATTTACATCTACGATGGCGGGAGTGCCCTCCACATGAACAGGCCGTGCCATGTGCAAACTTTGAGTGCAAGAGCTCGTTCTCATATTGGATCAGCAGGCACATCGTAGCTAGGTTGGCTTTGGCCATAAATGAAAATAGAAAACGGGCTAAGGGGAAGCCTTGTTGCACTAAGTCGTGTCAACATCTGGTTGGAGCTGCGTGCATAAAGAGCCGAACTCCCGCGTACCACTTGCTTCGAGAAGCCCAGTCGCCTCATGGTCCCGTCCAAGAAGACCTAATCTGCCCTATCGTACATTTTCTCAAACTGTAGGAGGATCTCTAGGGCTGAGACTCCTGTGGGGACTACCCAACGGCCTTTGAGAAAGTAAAGGCGTTGTCTAGAATACTTATTTCTTGGATGAAATCTATTGTGTGTCGTGGAGGATGTTTGTTAGATGCGGGCACAACTAGAAGCTCAAGACCTTGGCCAAAGTCTTATATGCAGTGTGCAAAAGAGTGATTGGGGGCCATTTTCAGATGTCTATCTGGTCTCTCCCCTTCAAGATCAAACAAATCCAACCGTGTGGGCAAGAGACTGAGCCAATTGTTTGGAGTCAAAATTCCCCTAAAAATCCAAGTTATCAGGTGGCAGATGCTCCCATGGGAGTGGCCATCCTCGTCGGGGCATTTTTTCATTGGGAGGGCCTTTAGCGTGTCAAGAAGCTCTCATTAGTGAAGATGGTCTCCAATTGGCGCATCATGCATTAACTAAGAAAGAGGTGCCTCTTGCTTGTCCTCCTCAAACTCCGATGTTGAAATCCCTTCCACAAATCCACATCAGGGAGAGAATCCATGAGCTGCTGCCAAAAGGCCCCCCTCTACTTGCAGCGCACTATTGCATAAGCATTCAGGATCCCAAGCTGGATGTCCTCTTACCAAATGCCCGTTCACACCCCTAGCCCCCAATCAGCTCCCCTTGATCGAAGATCTTCGAGAACAAGGCTTGCCCAATGGACATGCATAGTCCCTCGCTCTGGCCTACCGTCTGGACTAGACAGCAATGATATCTCCTGATATTTGTTGTGAAGAACATATGCTTCTGAAGCATCAAAATGTCCAATGAACACCCAACGGCTTGTTTCAACTCATCTCATAATCAATCACAGTGGTTGCTCATGCGCACAATCATGGAAGCCTTCCATCTCATGGGGAGGAAAGAGGGATGGAGAACGCCACCCTCTTGCAGCTGGGAGCTTGTGACAAAAGCTCTGAGTGGCCCACCTTAAGGAATGATTTCGAAGTGAATCTCTCTCTCTCTCTCTACACACAGCTAGGGCCCATGACAACATGTCGGGTTGGACCCCCCCCAAGGTATTTTATTTCTTGAAGAGAGAATCTGTTACAAGAGTTCAGCGTAGAGCCGCCTGATACAAAATCCAACGTGAATCCATATTACAAGAGCTTCAAGCTCATTTCAAATTGGCAACATGCCACTTATCTAAAATCTAGACTACTTTCCCAATTACATGCCACTAAGGGCAACTCTGGAGTCTTCGAAGCACTTGGTCACGTGAACCGCCTCCCAGACTCTGATTAGGCTCCCGTAGCGCTTAGGAAAATAACTCTTCCTAGTACCTGCAACAATTAATTAAAGCGCACCACCATGGCATCCATTAATTGCTAGCGCTTTGCATGCAAACAACACATTGTGGACTAGTTCTAGTCACGGTGGGCGTCCCCACTGAACACATGTGCACACATAACAAATGTAAAAAAATATATTTATTCTCTGGTTGACCGAAGTCAACGCTCTTGATCATAATTAAGGAGCTTTGACCAAGGGTCGATGCGCCTTAATTATAGCCAAGTCTCTCGAACCGAAGTTGGCACATCTTGGTTAACCGTGGTTAACCCTCTTGGCGCATGTCAAGTCTCGTTGACCGAAGTCAACACTCTTTGACCGTAGTTAGCTCTGTAGTTCTCTGGTTAACCGTACTTAACCCTCTTGGTAATAAACCAAGTCTTCCCGCCGATCGAAGTCAGGTTTACTTGACCAGAGTCAAGTATCTTTGACCGTAATCAATTCTTTGACCATTAAAAGAACTCTTTGACCATAATTAACACATATAAAACTCTTTAATTATGATCAAATAAATGGTCAACTGTACTTTGACTTAGGATATTTACATTGTGGTGACATCCCCTCGGCTTCTATTCAGTTGACCTCAACTGAAAAGCTTTGTTGTAAACATCCAAAAGCTGTGGATGATCGGATAACATGTCTTCGTCCATCCACTTGGCATCTAATGCCGTATAATTCTTGAATTTTACAAGATACCTGTAAAACTCCTTGAATGAGGGCCTTTGCATACAGTATGGTACACGATTTGCTCTGGTTGAAGGACCTCCTCCAGCTCATCCACTTCTGGTGGATCCTCTGATACTGGCTCTGTAGGCTCTGGCCCCTGGAATTTCTTTAGAAGGCTCACATGGAATGCATTGTGAATCCTCCAATGCTCTGGCAATGATAACGTGTATGCAACCTCATTTATTCTTTTTGTAACCCTGAAAGGGCCATAGTATTTGGGAGATAACTTTGCATACTCTTTGTGTTTGCCTTTAAACTTGCGGAGCCTAGCTTTTTCAAACTTCAAAAGTACCCAATCCCCTTCCTTGAGATCTAACTGTCTCCTATGCTTATCTGCAGCTCTTTTATGTTTCTCTTGAGACCTTTTGATTGCTGTTCGGACTTGGCTGTAAGCTGTCTGGAGGTCTCTCACAAACTGATCAGCTGCAAATATTTCATCCTTGGTCCTCAGGACAGGTGGCAAAATCACCTTCCCATAAATGACCTCAAAGGGGGCTTTCCCTGTAGAGCTGTGTACTGTATTATTATAAGCAAACTCTACCAATGGTAGGTACTTTTCCCAGTCTGAACCTTGGTCACCCACGTAGCATTTCAGCATATCCAATGCTGTAGAATTTGCTACTTCACTTTGACCATCTGTCGGGGATGGAAAGAAGAAGAAAAATTCAAATTCGTCCCCATGTTATCAAATAAAGCTCTCCAGAATAGACTGGTCATTCTGGGATCTCAATCACTGACAATGGACTTAGGCATACCATGATGCTTAAAGATCTGTGCCATGAAAAGCTTCCTTTATGGTTTTGCGAACCGGAATGAAATGAGCTTGCTTGCTGAATCTATCAATGATAGTCCAAATCCCATCATTCCTTGACTTTGATCTTGGCAAATCAAAAATAAAGTCCATTGTAATACTTTTCCATGGTGCCTGAGGCACAGGATGAGGCATAAGTAGGCCAGGTGCCTTTCGTCTATCATACTTCACTTTCTGACACGTAAGGCATTCAGTAATAGACTGATGTATATCTTTCTGCATCCCTGGCCAAAAGAAATACCTCTCTAGTGCTAGAGTTGTTGCTGTAATTCCTCTGTGTCCAGCATAGGGAGGTGCATGGCATTCCTCCAAAATCTTTTTCCTCATCTCCTGGGTGATGCATAGGCAATCATCTTTCATTAGATACCCATGTTTCAAGGAATAGTGACTGGTGGATTGCCCCTCTTGCATTTGCTGTAAAATCTCACCAAAATCTGCATCACTAGCATATTGCTCCCTCATGCTTTCTAGGTCCTGATGATAAGCAATAGTCACATTATTGACCTGGGGTCTTCGGACAAGGCATCTGCCACTCTGTTCCGAATTTTCGGGCTATGGACAATCTGAAAATGATACATTGACAGCATATTTTTCCATTTCATATGCTTCTCAGAAAGTTTTGTCTGAGTTAGAAAATATCTCAGACTTTGGTGATCTGTTTTAACAGTAAAATCTGCACCCAAAAGATAATGCTTCCATGTATGAATGGCATGAATTGCAGCCAATAACTCTTTCTCATAGATTCCCAGATATCTTTCAGCATCATGCAATCTTCGGCTCTCGTAGGCTACTACATGTCCATTCTGATGTAATGCAGCCCCAACACACTCTCCACAAGCATCGCAATCAACATCAAAAGGTTGATAAAGATCCGGGACTACAAGAATAGGCTCTGTAGTCAACTTCTCCTTGAGTGTATTGAATGCTTTCTTCTGTGATATTCCCCATGTGAAGGCTGCATTTTTCTTAGTAAGGTCATGTAATGGAGCTGCAATATCAGCAAGATGCCTGATAAATCTCCTATAATAGGAGCAAAGTCCCAAAAAACTACGGACTTCATGCACAGTTTTCAACTTAGGCCATTCTTAGATGGCTCGGATCTTTGCAGGATCCATCTGTATCCCATTCTTGGATATTATATGCCCCAGGTAATGGATCTCTTCCAAGAAAAATTCACTTTTCTTGCTATTGGCAAAAAGTTGATGATTTCGAAGTTCTTGAAATACCAAAGCAAGATGTTCCCTGTGCTCTTCTTCTGTCTTTGAAAAGACTAGGATATCATCAAAGAAAGTACCGTGAAATGCTTGTACTTTCGGAAGATGCGATCCATCATTCTATTGAATGTGGCTGGAGCATTTGTCAACCCAAAAGGCATCACTAAGTATTCATACAACCCGAATGTAGTGCGAAAAGCTGTCTTATGCACATCTTGTGGTTGTATCCTGACTTGATGATAGCCACTCTTCAAGTCTATCTTGCTGAAAACTGAAGCCCCATTTAACTGATCCAGCACATCATCAATGCGCGGAATAGGAAATCTATTCTTGATGGTCATTTTGTTCAGTGCGCGGTAATCGACGCACATACAGAATGAGCCATCTTTCTTCTGTACTAGCAGTATAGAGGAACAAAAAGGAGACGAGCTGGGCTGAATCAACCCTTTGGACAGCAAGTCTTGTACCTGAGCCATAATCTCCTCTCTCTGAGTCGCACTGACTCTATAAGGTGGTCTGTTTGGTGGCTCACTACCAGGCATTAACTCTATCTGATGATCTTTTGGTCTCTCTGGGGGTAACTCCCTTGGCAAAGCATCGGAAAAGCAATCTTTAACGTTTACAAGAAACTGAAATTTATCTTTGTTTGCATCATTCATTTATGATTTCAGCATGCATATCATTTTCTTTTTCTTTTACAAAAACCATGTACGCGGAAATTGCAGACTTTATTGCTTTACCACATGTAACATCTAATACAATGGGGATAGTCTCCCCTTTATTCCTGGCAACTAAACGCTAGTTTTCCCTTTCCCCCCTATGGATAAAACTCAGCACCCTCTCAGGGTATTCTATCGTCACTTCCTTTCGATGGAAGCACGGTGTACCAAGTACAACATCATGCTGCTTGAGAGGAGAGATTAAAAAGTCCTCCTGATCTACATAGTTCTACACATGGACACGAAGCTTTCCAATCAAAGGAGTAACTTGCACTGGATTCCCTTGAAACATTTGATCAGCATCAAGAGCTCTGCCTAGCTCTTCAGTTTTTATCCCTAATCTCAGGGCTAAATCTTCAGATATAAAATTGTCTGTAGACCCTGGATCAAATAGGATTAATGCTTGCTGATCTCTTATCTTTCCCCATGATAGCAAAAGCTCTTTTTGTTTTGGGTCTGAGGTACTCCCCAAAACATCTAGGACTGCTCCCACCATTGGCCTCGGTGGTACTTGTGGCTTTTAGAACCTGAAGGCTTCTCAGGGCACTGGGCAGCTACATGCCCTCTTTCCCACACTTAAAGCATTTCCCATCTCTTCGAAACTCAGCTATCTGTTCAGGAGTGAATGGGGATTTGCCTTTATAAGTCTTTGAAAACTGAGTACCCCTCGGCTTCTGAGGTTGAAACCCTGGGGTACTCTTTCTTTTCTGATTTTGAAAAATCAGTTTTCTTTCTTTCAGCATGTCCTGCATGCAAGGATAGTATTGTAGATGGATCTTGTAACGGCACAAGACTAGCTACTAAAGCTAAATGCATAAGGTCTTGAATGTTCTTTGCCCCCAAAGCATTCACTACTGCCTGGATTCTTGGACTGACCTGCTCTGTACTTTCTCATTCGGGTTCCTTTGGAGATCTTTTTGAAAGGTGCAACCTGCAAATAAGCATCCCAAAAATTTTGGTTGTACACATCCACTGTATCTCCTGCATCCATATGCGAACTGTCCCAATCTTGAAGAACATGGTCTCTAAACTGTTTAGGCATAAACTGTTGGTAGAAGGCTTTCTTGAAGTCCTTCCACCTCTTTGGGGCTGACCCATCTGTGGTCTGTGCACTCCACCATGCACTAGCTGTCGCTGTCAAGTGCAAACTGACCATTCTTAACTTGGAGGATTCTGAAAACTTTTCTGTACCGAATGCAGCATCAAACTGCCTGATAAACTGCAATGCTTTGTCTGTATGACCATACTGTCCATTGTAGGTCATAAACTTGACAGATTTACCTCCCTCTTTGAATTCCTTGGTCTCTCTGGAAGACTTACTCTTCCTGGACTTCTTGTGTTTCCTTCTTTTCCTTGATGGTTTATCTGATAAAGAAGAAGATACAGAAGTCGAACTCGAGGTAGACGGTGATGGACTAGGAGATCGGTGATGATGCCTCGATCTCTTCCTGCTATGAGACCATCCCCTATGAGATCTCTCTTTCTTTGGCTGTACACGAGAGTGTGCCTCTGGCATTGCCACGTCATATGCTGCATTAGGCATAGCTTCTGCTTGAAACAAATGCTGAGCCCTTGGATCCTTTCTGAGATTTTCCATCTCTTGTATACGAGTGCTACCATCTGCTCAAATTCTTGCTGAGTTTGTTGCACACTTCTCTGTCTTGGATGTACATCCCTATCTTGTGAATCCCACTGGATAGGTGATTGAGCCATTTTCTTACAACTCGTCTGAGATCTGCAAGTTTCTCACACACACTGTGTATGCAACTGATGCACACTGCCTTCGCTTTTCAAAGAGAAAATTTACTTGAACAAGAGGTGTCTTGCATTCACAATCTATGCTAGTACTGGGCTGTCAGCTCAAGGCATATACCCACAAAGTTGCCAAGGCATCAACAACTATATTGCCCCTTTTCTGGCTGCTGCAGAAATCACTCAGAATGCATCTGATTCCCTTTTTCTGAACACAAAGGCATGCATTTTCTCTTTTTCGGCAAATCTCTGATTTTTCCTCTGATCTCTGCTGTTTCTGACAGTAGATACTTTCTCAAATAAGTGAAAACTGCTAGCAGAAACAGTCTCTGTAACTGTCCCTTTTTTTTTTTGGGGAGAGTAACCAGATGGGTAACCGGCTGGTTACTCTAACCAGACTGACTGGTTCTGGTCTGGTTAGTCTGCAACTAGACTAACTGGACTGGTCACAGTCTAGTTACACCAACCAGACTGGTCTGGTTAGGCCAGATTAACTGGACCAAGGTTGAACTAACTGGGTACTGGTTCAACTAACCAGAGTTAACTAGCTGTAGTTAACTTGACCAGGGTTTCACTAACCACAGGTCAACCAACCAAGATTTAACTGTACCAGGGTTAGCGGTCAGGCCAGCACCAAGTCACATGTGTGCCACGTCAGCATCCACTCAGGCCTGCAATTGTCTGCCACATCAGCAAGCTCTAGCTATATGTCATGTGTCTTTTTGCCACATCAGCATATGACACGTCACTACCACGTGTCAGGTGACCAGGTCAAGGCCACGTCAGCCACCTGCATGCGTTGCCACGTCACCACCGCGGGTGGACGCCACGTCAGCACTTGCCACGTGTCACAAATATGCACTGCCACGTCATCTGCTGAGTCAGCATCCACGTATCTGACACGTGTACTCTTGGTAGCTCCTTGGCCACGTCATTTCTTGCGCCACGTCATCAAAAGCCAAAGGTTGAAGCTTTGGGCAATCAACGTTGCGCGTCGCACCTCCTGACAGGACAAAAGCATTTCGTTTGTTGTTGTGTAGGAGATCCCAGGCCTACCAATTAATTCCGTCAGATATGCCCTGCTTCACGAAAGATTTACAGAGGTAATTTCCAGGATGGCGCCAAGCATATGTAATTCGTATGATAACAGGTGTGTCGCCTCACAGACTACCCTACGTGTAGTTCACCGTACAAACACCCGTGGAGACTCCTTGTTTCGAGTGACTCCTCTAGCAGGGATTATCAGTCGAATACTCATCGGTAGCGATTCAGCCCACGAACAAAAGCGTTGATGCCTTCAATCTTCGTCATCGCTTGGGGCAAGGTCTGTAGCGAATCATCCAAGAAGGAGAAGTGCCGCCTGTGCTACACGCTACGCTCACACCCACTCTTGTAATTCAGGCCTTAGTTTTACCGACGTGCGGTTCTTACAGCCTTCAAGCTTTAGATCGTCACCCCCTTCAAAAAGAAGGTGAGCCAAGCTCTGATACCAATGAAATACTAACTCTCTCGTGAAACCTCACGCTCATAATTTACTGTAGAAACACTCCCATAAGAGCTCTCTCTCTCTTTCTCTCTCTACACACAGCTAGGGCCCTGGACAACATTTCGGGCTGGACCCCCCCGAAGGTATTTTATTTCTTGAAGAGAGAATCTGTTACAAGAGTTCAGCGTAGAGCTGCTTGATACAAAATCCAACGTGAATCCATATTACAAGAGCTTCAAGCTCATTTCAAATTGGCAACATGCCACTTGTCTAAAATCTAGACTACTTTCCCAATTACATGCCACTAAGGGCAACTCTGGAGTCTTCGAAGCACTTGGTCACGCGAACCGCCTCCCAGACTCTGATTAGGCTCTTGTAGCGCTTAGGAAAATAACTCTTCCGAGTACCTGCAACAATTAATTAAAGCGCACCACCATGGCACCCATTAATTGTTAGCGCTTTGCATGCAAACAACACATTGTGGACTAGTTCTAGTCACGGTGGGCGTCCCCACTGAACACATGTGCACACATAACAAATATAAAAAAATATATTTATTCTCTGGTTGACCGAAGTCAACGCTCTTGATCATAATTAAGGAGCTTTGACCAAGGGTCGATGCGTCTTAATTATAGCCAAGTCTCTCCAACCGAAGTTGGCACAACTCTCCAACCGAAGTTGGCACATCTTGGTTAACCGTGGTTAACCCTCTTGGTGCATGCCAAGTCTCGTTGACTGAAGTCAACACTCTCTGACTGAAGTCAGCTGTGTAGTTCTCTGGTTAACCGTAGTTAACCCTCTTGGTAATAAACCAAGTCTCCCAGACCGAAGTCAGGTTTACTTGACCAGAGTCAAGTATCTTTGATCGTAGTCAATTCTTTGACCATTAAAAGAACTCTTTGACCATAATTAACACATATAAAACTCTTTAATTATGATCAAATAAAAGGTCAACTGTACTTAGTCTTAGGATATTTACATTGTGGTGACAACTATCATGAGATTGAAACTGCACTATATTGTGTTTTTAGAGGATGAGTTTGGGCATGTTCCTGGACTCACCTAGGTATATGTACTATGTAGATGTGGAGTAAGTAAATAGACCATGCACAAATCTGAGCTGTAGAATCAGCAAAATATATTTCTGTCCAATGTGGATGCAATACAGAAGCTATGTCCACTGTACCACCCTCTATCAGTGGAGTGCTGACTAGATATGGACCCCTGTACATACACATGGTTGTTCTCCTACCTTCCTTGGCACTTCCAAAACACTTGGCCTGCAGTGCTCTCCTAGACCTTGTGTGGGCCTCGTATGTGTGCCCCACAATCACACTTTACTGACTGATCCTCCTGGGCAGCCTCTTGTAAGGCAGTGCTTGCTGTGGATCCTTGACCTCCCTGCTGCTCTGAATGCAGCCCAAACGCACAAGTCTCCTATAAAGTCTTCTACCTTTGCTGCTCCCATGCACCATGAGCGAGCTCTTCCACGCTGTGTAGATCTGCTCCTTCATGTGCTCCTGGAACCTGCAAGTAACTTGAGAACTCTTCTTTGCTGCAAGTTGCCTTTCTTAAGCATCCAGACTGCTCCCTGAAGTGGTCACAAATGCTCAAGCCCTGAGCTTTCTGAAGTGGGAAATGCCCCAGCCAAGGGGGCCTTTTATAGACAGGAGTCTCCAGCCCCAAGCTGGTGACTGGGTCAGCCAACCAACCGACCTGGTTGGCCAGCCAACCAGCCCTACCAGCCCACCTGGCTGGGCCCTATAAATCTGATCTCTCTCTCTCCCCCCATGTTGATGACATATCATATGATATGGTGTTCTCGTTCCCGGTCCACATCCCCCCTTCCTGAAGTGTTCCCTGTTCTGGCATCCGATGTTCCCGTTCCCGTTCCCTGGTACCTACAAGAAGGATACTGACATCCAGTAGGAGAGCATGGTCACTTGTTTGGACTTGTGGTGGAGCATCCATATTCAGCCTGTTTTGGGCCTCTCTCTCTCTCTCTCTCTCTCTCTCTCTTTTGTGAAACATTTCTTCGTAATTATTTACATCCGCTGTTTGTGCATGTGTGATGATGCTTGTCAGACCCTAACACTCACAGGCTTTTAATTTAACATGTAGGATAGGTGTAACTGCTCTTTTGTAATTTAACATGGCTTTAATCATATACTGGGTGAGAATGGGCCAGGATTTTCGATCCTCACAGTAAAACCTGCACTATTGATTTGCGTTGAGGTGTTCATATGTCGTGGTTTTAGAGGGTTCTGATTTTCGTTGGATTTTCAAATATTTGCTAAGAATTTCACAGCAGAAGCAATCAATCGTTACAAATTTGTGCAAATATCTTTTGTCTAGTGCTGTTTGGATTTGGGCTTGATTGTGTGTAACACGCTATGCAGTTTTTGAAACCTTAGTTATTGCTTGGTGGGTGACAGGAGGTGGCAATGTAGAAGTGTCTCGCTCCAAAAATTATCAACCTAAAAAAGGATCGCATCAAGGGTCAAGTTACCAAACTCCAGCATCAGCTCTTTATGCTGGTACTGAAGATGGAGAATGGTCTCCACAGCCTGTGAGCCATAGGGAAGCTGCACAAGGTTAGGACTGGGTTGGGTATTGCCATCAAAATTTTAAAATTCATGTGTGGGGCTAAGAACTGTACCATGTACCCTGCCATCATGGATATTTTGCTCACAGTTGCTGTCTTTTGGCCACAGAAATTCCTATCCGTGCGGATCCTGTAGCAATGATGGAGTTTTACATGAA
The DNA here is from genome assembly GCF_047967505.1 of Dipteris shenzhenensis. NCBI lineage: Eukaryota > Viridiplantae > Streptophyta > Polypodiopsida > Gleicheniales > Dipteridaceae > Dipteris > Dipteris shenzhenensis. The sequence continues at coordinate 51,062,036 of NC_141611.1, read as the reverse complement.
AAAAGCAGCACGAGAAGATCTTCACAAGCCTCCTAAACGGTCCAGGGATGAAATGCCTCCCCCCGCATCTCTTCAGGCACCATGTAACAAGCCATCCTCAAATTTTTGACTGCCCTCTCTTCTCTCAAGGTTCTGCCTAGGGATGCTGTTCTTATATTATGTGACCTTAAACCATCTTTTTTTTTTTTTACAACATCAGCAAAGCTTCCTAAACAAGGTCATCATATGGGAGATTACATACCACAAGAGGAGCTGGAAAAGTTTCTTGCTAAATGCAATGATGCTGTGGCCCAGAATGTAGCAAAGGAAGCAGCAGAACGAGCCAAGATTCGGTCTGACAATGTGGGCCATAGGCTTTTATCCAAGATGGGATGGAAAGAAGGTGCACGTCTTAGATTTGTGTTTGTAGCCTTGTGCAATATTGTAATGTAGTATTGAAGACTCAAATGGTTTCATGCTTACATACTTATGCCCTTGAGAAATCTGCAGGAGAGGGCCTTGGTAGTGGAAAAGGTGGACGGGCAGATCCTGTTGAGGCTGGAGCAGTGAAGGTAAACAACTTGGGTGTGGGTGCTGAGCAGCCTGGAGAAGTGAGTGCTGATGATGACATTTATGAGCAGTACAAGAAACGTATGATGCTTGGTTATCGTTTCAGGCCTAACCCTCTTGTAAGTTCTCCAATATTACATGTTTTTGCTCTTGGTGTGATTTTTAAATGTAGTTCTGCTAACTACTCCAAGATCAGACTTTGGGGTGAGGGAAATTTTGAGCTCAAGCTGTGTACACAAAACCTTACCTTTCCATGGTCTGCTATCCATACTGTCTCACACACCACTTCAATCTTTGATATGTTACATGAATCTGTTTCAGGAGTGTGGCTGGTTTTATTTGAGGGGGTGCTTTGGGGGAATATTAGGCACAGAAAAGGCAGCTGTGAATGCATTGTCAAATGCGGTGCTCAGAATGTTATTGTTTGATGTTGAAACATACATATACCTTCTCAATGCAATTATTATTCGTCACCTCTAATCCATTAATTGCTTCAATTTGTCTAGAGTTAACCAACACAGGTGAAATTCTAAATCATCTATTTGTCTGCAGAATAATCCAAGGAAAGCTTATTACTAATGGCAGTCTCATGGAGGTGTTGGAATCACATAAATTCGGACCTCTCTATTTTAAATGGAGACGGGCTAAATCTGAAAATGGAACCATCTGTCCTATGGGATTGTCCTGTTGAAATTCTGATTGCTAACTGCAATCAATTGGCATACTTTGTTTAGCACGAACATGCTTGCATTTAGTGTTCTTTGCCTCATCCAATCTTTACTTGGAATGATTGTTTTTTCTGTGTAAGCTCCATGTAAGAATGTGCAAGTGTTTGTTCCAGAGGATGCTGGTGCGCTTTTTTGTTACAAATTTACATGGAGTGTTTCATTCCAAAATCTTTCTTCTTCTAAAATCATTTCTTTTGTAGTGCTTAATTTGTTTATATGTAAGCATGAGTTGTTGCTGATTGGGTAGGTTCAGCTTTATTACTTCTGATGTTATACATGGGTCTTATTAGAGTCAGATAATGCGTACCTTCCTACAAAGAGTTGAATTTCGTGGAAAGAGTTGCAATTGATGAGACGTTTTAGTTTCTGCACATAAATTTTTTCTTATATTGGACACTAGAATGCTTTTTCCTTCACTGACTACATTTCTGCATGTCTCATCTGTCGGGACAATTTCTGGTCTTTAGTGCGATTACTTGGCAGGAGCCCTATGGAAAATTTTGGGACAGGTATCCTGAAATATGAAGGATCAGCCTGAAATAACAGCTTTGCCAAAAGGGATTCTTCTGCATGCATATATTTTCCTGCTTTCCTTCCTCCCAGTTTCCTTGTCTTGGACTAGGCCAAGGGTGTGTTTATCTTTATCTTTCTACTTTCCTCCCTTCCAATTTAGTTTTCTTGAACCAGGGCAAGGGCTATGTTTTCTTTTCCTTCTTGAACTAGTTCAAAGGCTATGTTATGATATCTTACTTGAAATGGGTCTTGCTTGGCCTTGAATGTAACGGGGTCACCTCAATGGTTGCAAAACACCCGTGCTACTGTGGAACCTTTCATGTTCCTTTCTTTTTTGTGCCAGCTTGGCTCATTATATTGGTTTGCTATTTTGAGTTTTGCACCTCTTATGTTCAATACCAACTAAAAGTTGCACTAGTACATTGTATTTGTAATTTGCAGTAGGGTACGTGGGTCACCCAGCTAGATGTCTAGATGTTATACAGAATATTCAATGTGAAATCATGTAGTTTTTCTGTTGCTCACGAGCCTATAAAGCCATTCGAAGGGTGGTTTGCAAATGACTTTTAAGCAATGATTAGAATGTGGTGAATCAAGCTCCTTATTACTTTTTCTATCACTGTAATGGACGTTCAATTTTTTTGAATTTCGTCCAAGTGGTGATCAGCTGTTCATTTATATCAAATATTTTAAGCGGGTGGCAAAATCCCCAACAGCTAAAAATTATTTTGGACTTGAACAACAAAATCCTGAATTTGTATGATTGAATATATTCTAGTCTTACAAAAGTATATCCTTGTTACTTTTGAGTGAAGCAATTCTTTAGGCCCTTGCCTTGAATTTCCCCTAAGGTGTGGAACTGGCTTTTGTACTTGTATGCTTTTGTTGACTCTTTATCAAGTAGATTGGACTTTGTTCAATCACACTCTTATTATGTCATACAAGTGTGTTGAACTCATTGTGAACATGTTATTGGCTATGGATATGGAACTCATTGTGAATATGTTATGTGAAACTCTATGAATATGTGGTTGGCTATGTGGGCTTAATTCTATTGATCGTGAAAATGCTTTACTTGGTAGATACCATACTCAAGAGGACTTTTGGTTGGTTTGGATTGCACTTATTTTAGTGTAGAAGTTGATTCACCCTCCCTAGATGTTTGATACAAGAACCACTTCTTTTATAGGTGATGTTTTAGTGTGTCAACATGGCTTCGTTATTGTATCAATCTTGGAAACTCTTTATTGGTATTTGAAGCCATGCGATCTAACCAAATATGGTGGCAGTATTACACATCCAAAGAAGTTTACACAATTGTTGAGTATGCAAGTTTGATAGATAATTGTACAAGAGGTAGTCAATAGCACATCTTGATTATCAACTTGCAAGTGAGGTGAATTTGAAGTGCCCTTCGGTAAGCTCTCGTTCTCCCTCTAAAGATATGAAGAGGTACTATTGTTTTTTCGATTGCTTTTTGCAATGCTTTAATTCATCTTCTCCATTGCAGTTCTTTTTGCCCCACTATTCATTGCCTAGCCTTCTAAGCCCCATCTCCACGTCCAAGCTTCATCTGCAATTTCTCATCATCCTTTCTCTCTTCAATTGTAGCTTCTTCCTCCACCTCCCTTCAACATCTTCTCTATACCATGGCTCCAAGTATGCTGTCACCTACCTAGATTCCAAGTTTTACCTCCACAATAAAGCTCACAACCTCAAGAATCCACAAACCTCAATCTCCAAAAGTGGGTATCATTTCCTTGCTATGGCCTATAGGCCGCGTAGCTCTAAAGTTTCACAAAAACGTCGCTGAGGGTACAATGCTAACTATCATTCCTATATCTATCCAAACAATAATCCGACTTCCAATAGATATTTCTTTCCAAGTTTTGCTTGGAATGTCCTCAAATTAACAAAACTCGTGTAATTTCACTTATGGACATTGTATTGCTGTTGATTTCTCTAGAAAGGGAATCTCTCCAGGATCGATTGCTTCTCAAAGTAGCATGTTATCTATTGTTGACAGCACTATCATTGGAAAATGTAAAGCTTTAGAGTTGAACAAAGCTTGAGTAGTGTTTTGGTTCTAAAATGTAGAGTGTCATCCTTGTGGAAATGATAGTTGAGATAGTCGCTCCTACGGTAATCTGCGTTTTCCTCCTATACTTCGCTAAAATATCTTGCACCAGGAAGATGGCGAAATAGGAATTTGAAGATCCAAGATTACATAGTGATAGAGAAATTGGTTACCATCTAGAACATGGTGACACTTCATAATGACCACCATTTATTGACCCTGCACCTATTTCCAACTTTTAGCTTGGAGAGGGAGATTTTGGGCCTGTGTGTGGGGTCTGTGTGTGAAGGATGACTCGCAAGCGGTCACCTAGTTGCCATTAAATAATTATCGACAAATGCTTGGCTAGGAACTCGAGGATTCTTGAACGAGGTTGTTCATATTGATGAATATTGTTGTTATCACTTTCCTAATCTTCTATGTGAAGGTTGTTTGATTATAATCAAACATCTATTATGCCAGAGTTAAGGATCAACTTCAATATTTTAGATTTACAAATGGTTCTTTTGTCAAGAGTGCAATATAAGAACCTTATAAGGATAAGTATCTACTGTATCGATCATAAATTGGTGCTAGTATACGAGTACATGCCAAAAAGATCCTTATTATATTCTCTATATGGTAAGGGAGTTACTCACTACGATAGGATTTTAAGAGCTACCTGGATTTCAAACGTTCAAGGCATTGATTTGATGACAAAACATCTTGTTTGCATAATATGCCAAGGTAAAAGGGAAAAGGTTGCACATTGATGTGGAGAACAAGGCTAAGGGACACTGTAGGTGCTGTACAATGTAGAGAGATGTGGCAATTTAGTTCCATTTGTGAAGAAAAGTTTGGGTTTGTACTTCTTGCTTCCAGATATTAAATCATGGATGGGGATGATTTTTGATATCGGGATATGTGGTTCGATTGTGGCCTATAGGAGAAACACGCAAAGTATTGTGTGTTGTGCATATAGTATGAATACAAATTGCAATGTGTTGAATGCAAAATGCTATGAACCCAAGGAAGGGTTCGTTCTTTGGTTCTATAAATTTTAGAGAGGAAGCGTGCAAATTGTCCTCCCACACAAATGTGTGGTTTATGTTAAATGCAAAGTGCTATGAACCCATCGAAGGATTTTTGGAGACAATGCGTGCAACCTCACGCTTGACACAAACATGTGTCTATATGCTAAATGCAAAGTGCTATGTGCAAAATGCAAATTGCTATGTAGTGTGCATCTGCTATCAATGCAAAGAGCTACATATTAAATGCAAAGTGCTATGAATCCCAAGGAAGGGCACCTTCCTTGGGCTTTGGAAAGGAAGCATGCCGACTCTCCCTCCACATAAATGTGTGGTTTATGCCAAATCCAAAGTGCTACGTGTCAAATACAAAGAGCTATGTGCCTAATGCAAAGTGCTGCGTGCTGAATGCAAATTGGTACGAACTCAAGGAAGGGCACGTTCCTTGGTCTCAATTATGTTAGAATTATTATTATATTCTAGGAGTGACCAATGTAATGTAATAAGTAGGTTAGGGGCACTTTTCCCTCTTTAGAGGTTTTTCCCCCTAACCACAATTAGTTCACTAACTATGGTTAGTGAAGGATAAGGTTTTGTCACTTAGCCAAAATCTTTCCCTTTTCTTGTATTCAGTCACTTCATCTGTTGCAAACCGATGTTCAGCTCTCTTGCTCTCTTACTCTCCTCTCTCTCACATTTGGTATCAGAGCATCTGCTTCTCTCGCCGGACTTCTACCATTGTTCGTGTGTGAGAGTGCTCTTAGATCCTGAGCTCCTGCTTTTTGGACTAGCTCCCACATCTTCTACTTCAGCTCCCAAGCTCACGTAGCTCAACCTACGCGCCAGCCTCTAGGTGTCGTACAACCTGCGCTCCTGGACCGTACAACCTTCCACTACATCATCTGTACAATTTGCATCAGCTTCAGTGCTGTACAAGTCTACACCATACAAATCTGCAGGTGCCTAATAGCCTTTCGTACTATTCTGTACTTGTCCCGTCCGTACCTCCATACAACAGCAGCAGCCTGTACTACCTGCTTCTACTGTCCGTACAGGTATCTATGTTGTATGTTCTGCTTCGTACAGGTATCTGCGTCGTACGTATCTATCATACAATCATACGAACTGTCAGTCATTCGTATAGTTGTGCATCAACAATCCTCAGTTGTCCGTACAGGTTGCCATTTTGTCCATACAAGGTGCATCAGGCGTACGTACAGTCGACTGCATCATTTGTACTATTGCTGCAAATTCGTACATAGTATGGATTTTCGTACATTTTGCAGGCCCTTGTACCTTTCGTTGGCGTCCGCAATTTGTGTAGGTTTTCCTCGCAGGATTTTCTTGCAAGATTACTTCGCAGGTTTTTGCTTTACAGGTTCTTCTCTTTGAAAAGAAATTGGGGCTTTTGAGATCTTTGCAGGCACATTGTATTTTTTGGAGTGCTCTTGTGCAATTTTTGGGCAGACATTGCAAAGAAGAGTAATTTGGGAGTTTTACGATTTTTTTGGACTCAGTTTGAGTCACATTTGAACACTTGGGAATTTTCATTTTGACACATTGGTAGTAGAATTTACTCCTTTTGCAGATAAATTGCGAATTGGGGCTTTCAGTCAATTTGCCCCTTTTTGAGTTGCAATTTCTTGCAAAAATTTGGGGCTTTTTGCTTTACACAGCAATTTCTTGCATTTTTGGGGCTTTCAAGCAATTTGCCTTCTTTTGGATGCAATTTCCCTGAAGAAATTGGGGCTTTTGGCATTCTGATGCAATTTGGCAGTGTACAAGCATTTTGGGACTGTTGCAGGCAATTTTGGACTCATTTTGAATGACATTGCAAACATTAGAGAGCATTTGCAGGATAATTGAAGTGCATTCTGAGCCTTTGACAGGTTGTGACAGTATTTGTCACTATGGGCATATTTTTCTTTGCAAATTTTACTTGTGCATTTTATATCCCAAGAAGGGATTTCACTTGGTCAGTTTGCTATATTTTTTGAGATTATCTGGTGAAAATGGCTCAGAACAACTCAAATGAGGTGTTCAAGGTTCTCACACAGGAGGATAAGTTGGATGGCACCAACCACTCCTTGTGGAGTTTCATGGTTTGCTCTTGATTGGCAGACATCTTTGGGATTATGTCAATGGAGATGAAGCAAGACCAGATACAGTGACTACACCTGTCACTCCTACAGCTGGAGGTAGGGGTAGAGGTACAAATGCAGCACAAGTGGTTGGAGCAGTCGCTCTAGGAGCTCCCACAATAGAGCAGAAAAGATAGGACTCTAGAGATGCACAAGCTCTTTCAGTAATTTCTCTTTCTGTCAAGAGGTTCATTATACCTCATATTCGGTCATGCAAGACATCTATGGCAGCTTGGGAGATACTAGAGAGTATGTTTGTAGCAAGAAATGATGCCAGGGTTTCTTTGAAGCGAGAACTTTCCCATACACATATGGAGGAGGGAGATTCCATGAATTCTCACCTCACAAAGCTTTAGGACCTCAGGGAACAATTGCTTGAATATTGATGAAGTCATTCTGGATTCAGAGATGATCACCACCACTCTGAACTCTCTTCCTGAGTCCTATCTCGGTTTCCACACCTCGCTGAATTTGTCATTGAGGGGGGGCAACAATCCTCTCTTCTTTCACGAGTTGGTGGGACTTCTGTTGCAGGAGGAACAAACTCGTAGAAATATGGCAACTCGGGCTGGCGAGCATGCTATGCTCTCCAAATTCAAGCCTAAGGGTAAAGGGTAGCAAAAGCCACATGCCAATCAGCCCACACATCAGCATAAAGCTGATTCTGGGTAGCCTTCTTATAAGGCAAAGGGTGATACAAATAAGCAGAAAAAGAAGGGCATCTGTCATTATTGCAAGAAGCCAGGTCATTATATTGGAGAGTGCAAGGAGCGCATAGCCAAAGAGAAGAAAAGGGATTCCGGTATGGCTGTGTCAGATGCATCAATTCCATGTTCTCATGATGGAGGAGATGTTGCAGCCAACTTGGTTGAAGAGCACTATGCCTTCCTGTCTTGCACTTCAGATTTTTCAGTGGGAAGTTCTGATATTACAGTCACTAATGTTGATGACCCATATGCTTTCTTGACTTGCAGTTACGATCCTTCAAAGGATGAATGCTCCTTTAGTGTTGATGAGACACTTCATACTTGGTATTTTGACACTGGTGCTTCAAAGCACATCACTTCCAAGAAGAGTCTATTTGTAACTCTGCATTCTTCACCCACCAAGAAGAAGGTAACTTGTACGAATAATTCTTCTTATTCAGTGTGTAGAGTGGGAGACATTATTCTCACATCCACTGATGGCACAAATTTTAGAATTTCAGATGTACTCTATGTTCTAGGGATAAAGAAGAATTTGCTTTCAGTGTCCTCACTCAATAGAGGAGGATTTTAGGTTGTTTTTGATGATGACAAGTGTGCAGTCAGAGACAAAGAAAATGACTATGCTTTGATGTTGTCTGGCACTTTGTATCGGGGTCTTTTTCAGCTTGATCTATATGAAAAAAGATCCCATCTTGCATTATCAGTTAGCACTCCCACTGCTGCGATGCAAAATGCAGAGTTATGGCATGCTAGGTATGGGTACATGAACTATGGTAGCTTAATGACACTTCAAAGGCATGATACGGTTGATGCATTGCCTCCCTTGGAGTCGCCTCCTCCTCATGCATGTGAAGGCTGCATTCTTGGCAAAATGTAGACTTCCCTTAAAAAAGGATGGTGCAGTGAAAGCTACACGGAAATTAAAGCTTATTCACAGTGATGTCTGCGGTCCCATGAGGACACCTGCTTTTGGGGGTTATCTCTATTTTGTTACATTCATAGATGACTTTACCAACTACACTTGGGTCTATGGTCTCAAGGCAAAATCAAAAGTGTTTATGCATTTTAAACACTTTGTGGCTATGGTCGAGAATGAGACAAGACTCAAGGTGCAGACACTTCGAACAGATCGAGGGGGGGAGTATATGTGTCATGAATTTGAGACAATTTTGAAAGAAAAAGGCATCATGCATCAGCTTACAGTGAGGCTTACGCCTCAACAAAATGGCAAACGTAAGCGAAAGAATCGCACCGCCATGGAAATGGACAGATGCATGCTCACAAGTAAGAAGTTGGCTCACAGGTTTTGGCTGGAAGGCCTCATGTGTGCCAACTATATTTTAAATCGGGCTCCTACAAAGGCTTTGAAGACAATCACTCCCTATGTAGCATAACATGGGAGAAAGCCTTCAGTGGACCATTTCAGAGTTTTTGGTTGTGTTGCATATGCCCACATGCTTGTGGAGTTCAGACACAAGTTGTCAAATAAGGCACTCAAATGCATTTTTGTGGGATATAGTTCACAAAGCAAAGGCTATCGTCTCTACAATCCTGCTATCCACAAGTTTTTTGTTAGTAGAGATGTTATATTCTCTGAAAATTCTGCACATACACATGATGAATTTTAGATTCCAGCCTCTTCCAATGATGTGTTTGGGGGATGCTTCCTATAGCATTTGGTTTCCCCGCTGAAACTCAAAATTTACATCAACCTCTGCTAGATCCACATGTACAGATTCAGCCCCCAGCTGAATTAGTACATTCTCAGGGTGTAAATGAAGTTGTCAGGCAAGAAATTCAAGAGATACACGCAGCCAAAATAGTCCCGCATTGGTTGCTTCAAACTTTCAGGGAGAGTAAGCTTGAAGCTCCATTGCCTGGTAGAACTCGTAGTTTAGTAAGGCATATGTGGGGGGCTCTTTCAGTTGAATCAACTTATGCAGGTACTCTTCTTGATGAGGAGGAGCCTGAGACATTTGGAGAAGCAAAGGATAATGTGCATTGGATGAATGCCATGCACGATGAATTGCAATCCATTCATAAAAATCAGACTTGGGATGTCGCAGATTTGCCACCAGGTAAGAATGCCATAAGTACACGTTCGGTTTTCAAAGTCAAAAGAAAGCCAGATGGGACCATTGATCGGTACAAGGCAAGGCTGGTTGCAAAAGGATATGCTCAGAAAAAGGGCATAAATTATGAGGAGACTTTTGCTCCTACATCCAGAATGACCACCATCACGTCAGTTTTAGCAATGGCTGCAAATTTTGAATGGAATGTTCATCAATTGGACATTATAATAGCTTTCCTTAATGGAGACTTGTTGGAAGAGGTTTATGTCAAACAACCTCCAGGCTTTGAAATTTTAGGAAATGCACATCAAGTATGCAAGCTGAATAAAGCTTTTTCATAGCCTAAAAATCTAAGGTTGAGTAATCTCTTTCAATAAGAGGGCAATAAGAATTTTTGTAACACCAATTCAACAACAATGTCCATAATGGGCAATTTTGTATTGAGGGATAACCTGTGTGTTGATAAAAGACACAAGATAAGGCTTTGAGTCAACATAACAACCCTATTAGTATTCAGTTTGATTGTCTTCATCTTCACAACTTGGCTTAAGTCCTTGAACTTCATTATCCCCAATTTTCCACTAGGAGAGATTAGTTGATGGAATACTATTAAATGTGAAAAAATAGTCCCAATATGATGCCCAAGTGATGATATACTTGCATCAATCCTTGTCTCCCCCCTACTTAATGCAAAAATTATCACCAAACTAGAGTACATCGTAGAATTGCCAAATGTGTGCCAGTTATACTAGTCTAATTTTTTGTCAAATTTGATTGACTTATGTGTTTTTACAAAACTCATCAGACATCTCAATCCATATGGACTTGGTGGATCAAATATTTTCATCAAAATCATGTCTAAATGCATGATGTAATGAAATGACATGGATGGTAAAAGTTGGTGGGGACAAAAAAGCTTTTGAGGGTTTTGACGGATTCAAACATTTTGGTAGTGTTTTAAAAAAATTCTTGACCCTTAGGGTCCTAACAACATTGCCATGGTGAAAATTGGTTGAAAAACAATGGCTTTAGCCCGTCATGTGTTATAGTGAATTTAGAGGTCACTTTTTTCAAAAATGCCTCCAAATGCATCTTATGGAGAGGGGATCTAGCATTATTTTTGCATCAAAATGCACCAAGAATGTTCTTGCATCTTCATGGACCCTTTTCTAAAAGAAGATGGAAAAAGGACAAACCATGTCTAAATGCAATTATCGTTTTAATGGATTCAAACGTTTTGGTAAATTTTTTTAAAATTTTAAATTCAGAGGTTCTAGAGGTATGCCAAAGCATACATGGTGAAATTTTGTGGAAAAGAATGCCTGTAGGCACCTCATCCATTATGATGTGCCTCAAGGCTTCTTTTTGGTAAAAGTGGCCTCCAAACCCACCCTAATGGATGAGGGATCTAAGGAACAAAGAGTAAGAAAATGAAGAAAAAGACATAAACCTTGCATGTGACTTTAAAAAAGCAATTAAAGAAATAATATTCCTAAACTAAAGACAAATCTTACAAATTGTATTTAAGCATCTTTTGAATTTACTTAAACTAATAAAAAGAATTGAATTTACCAATCCAAAAACAAAATTGGACATTGAAAAGGATCTACGTCTAAAAGTATGAATTCATCAAATTGAGAAAGAGGCATTGCGGTCCTTTACAATGGTTTTATAGGCTTTGAAAGTACATTTCTAGCTACACATAGTGGAATGAGTACAATATCTCCTAATATCTCATTGTACTCTCAACTATTGTGTATTCCAGAACGCTGTGGTTCTATTACCTTGGTGAGGATAATGCATATTATTTTATTGGTGGATTCAGCCTGTCCATTCCCTTGGGGGTAGTAGGGTGTGCTTTTTCTATGGATTACCATGAAGCCAAACAAGAGTTCTTGGATTACCTCATTGACAAAATATGTGCCTCTATCTGACACAATTTCAATGGGGCATCCGAATCCGGTGATCACATTTTCGTATAAGAATCTTGCTATGCTTCTGGCATCTGCCTTTCTGATTGCTTTAGCTTTAGCCCATTTGTTAAAGTAATCAGTGGCCACAATGATGTATTGTGCCCATGTTCCTTTTGCTACTAGATGTATGGGACCCACACAGTCAATCCCCAATTTTTCAAATGGTTTTTGTGCAACAACTATTGTTAGGGGATTGAAGTCTCTGTATTGTGGTTTAGTAGTTCATTGGCATACATCACAGCCTGTTACATATTCATAGGCATCTGCCCATAGTGTTGGCCACCAGTAGCCTGTGAGGAGAACTCTTCTTGCTGTGGCTTCCCCTTGGAAGTGTCCTCCTGCAATGCCTTCATGGACTTCACTCAGGATTGGCATGATCTCATGAGGCATTATACATCTTCTTAATATCTAGTCCTTGCCCATCTTATATAGTTGTCTTGCAATGAGTTGATAGGGTGCAGCCTTTAGAATCAATTTTCTGCAATCTACTGCTTTCATTTCAGGGGGTGGTCTTCCTACCATCAAGTACCCAATGATATCTCCATACTACTCTGGAATATCATCTATTTGAAATAGTGTGGCATCTGGTAAGTCGTCTTCGACTCTAGTGGCTTCTTCTCCCGACTTGACTCGAGACATGTTATCGGCAATGTAGTGTTGGGTACCTTTACGGACCACTATTTTGAAGTTGAATTCTTGAAGCAAGAGGAGCCATCTGGTTATTCTTCCTATTGTACACGGACGGTTCACAAGATAAAGCAATGCTTGATGGTCGGTGTAGAAGACAAAATCATTTGCTAGTAGATAGTGCCAAAATTTCTTTACACTATACACCATTGCTAGGGTTTCTCTTTCTGTGGTGGTATAGTTGATCTCTGCATCATTGAATTGTTGACTGGCGAAGTAGAATGGGTAGTCTTTCTTATGTTCACCAGGTTGACAAAGCACACTCCCAATTGCATACTTGGATCCATCAGTATGAACATGAAAATCAATATCCCAATTGGGAGAGATAAGGATGGGTGCTGTGATTAGGCGCTACTTTAAACTCAAAAGCTTGGTCACACTCTTCGGTCCATAAGAATTCCAATAATAATTTGTAAAGTGGTATAGCTATCATGGCATAAGAAATTACTTGAAAGCTGTGAACATGACTTGCTAGAATGTGGCTAGGGCATTACAAAGGCCGAATGGCATGACTCTATATGCAAAAAGACCCCAATTCTCTAGCAAATACTATTTTTGATTGGTCTTTAGGAGCAATTTGCACTTGGTTATAGCCATTGAAGCCATCCAAGAAGTTATATATTTCTGAGCCTGCCACCTTTTCCAACACTGTTTCTGTTAAGGGTAGGGGATAGTGATTTCTAATTGTGGCGGCATTCACATTTTTTAAGTTTACGCATATTTTGAGGTTCTTGTTATGTTTAGGCACAATGACAATGGGTGAAACCCAATCAGTGTGCTCTATCTCGTAGATGAATCCGGCATCTAGGAGTTTTTCTAGCTCATCATAAACCATGTGTACTGCCACTTCTAGTGAAATTCCTTTCATCTCTTTGTATAACCATGCTAGGTAGTCACAATATTCCATTAGGAATGCTTTGATTTGGTTTCATCTTCTTGTCGAAGCTGTTTCCCAATGAAAACCAGTTTTTCTTCCTCCCCTTCAAGGGCAAGGTTTATTGTGCATGTTTTTGTTGGTCTCTCATAGATTGGAGTTTCTCCAATGCTATCGGTTTCTTGAACTTCAGATTCTCTTAGTGGTCTTGGCATTGCTATTGGCACATTGCCACTTGTATAATTCTTAAAGTATTCCGGCACTTCTCAAAGATCGGCCTCTGATGGTGTTGAACTAGCCTGACATGTGTCATGTGTACGTGGTGGCATAGTTACATTTACTAGCTCTTCGTACATGTGGCTTATATTTTTGAAACTTCTTACGTTGGGAACTATGGGGTAACTTTTCAACTGGTAAGGTGTTTCCAAGTAAGGGTTCATTTGCTGTGCATACTCCTAGTCCCTCAGCGGACTCTATTCAAGAGGTGGCGGTTCTGATTTTGAGGGAGTTGGCTTTTCTACAATTTCCTCCTCCAGCTTTCTTGCAGGATCTTTTGCTATTATTCAACTTTGGAGGTTTAACTTTTGGGAGCTCGACTGCCATTAGAGCATGCAGAATGGCTAGGTGATTATCAAAGATTTGACCTTCAATTTTAGCATTTAGCCTCTGTTTCAAGGTCCCAAGGAGAATCTGAGTCATCATTAGTATGGGTAACTTCATCAAGTTCATTATCCCACTCGAGGTCAGCCATAAAGCCTTGGCATCTCTAGATCGATTGGTTCTTTATGTGGGAGTAGAGGATCTACCTGTAGCACCTTAGCATCTATCTGTGAGAAGATGGGGTCTAATGAATGGCAGTTGTTGATGGTTGCCAATGTCTGTATCCAATTATTGACATTGCTTTGTGAATGGATGCGTCAATTTTACGAGCAAAAACCTGTGAGCAGGTTTATCCGAGCGTGTTTTTCAAGAGATTTTTAAAAATGTTTTTCTTTAGGAAACATGGTTTTTACACTTTTATTTTCAATAGAACTAGATCCCTTTATCATAAAAATATACAGACTAGTCACTCATTCATTTTTACACAACATAATTTTCTTATTTAGAGACATCCCTTTATACCCCTGTTATTACCTTAAAAAAGTGTTGATTCCTTTAAGAAACATTCCTCATAATCACTCTCAATGTAATAATACTATGCATATATAATTACTTATTAACACATTTATATCATATGGCAATATCTTTTTAGTGTTTTTATAGCATATTTATGGACATGTTTCTAAAGAAGTTTAAATTACTATAAATAAGTATTAACTTGGGCTTATATATCACTCTCATAAAATACATGTAATATTTAATACTATATATGAAAGATTTTCCAAAATATAACTCCATAGATGTGCTCAAATGGGGTGTTCTGATCAATTTGAGTGGTTGAATGACTATATTTGGACATTGGATATGAAAGTTATGTCACTTTTAAAAGTGTTGTCCAAGGTAGTTTCGCCAGCGAAACTACCTTGGGAGACTTGCTTCAAAGGGGTTTCGCTGGCGAAACTACCTGGATGGCTTGCTTCAATGAGTTTTCTTTGAAGAAACTCTTTCATGAAGATAGGTTGAGAGAGGGTTTTCAATGTCACCCCCTATTAAGTAAAAGTTGTAAGAAGGATCATAAGGGAATTTTTATAGAGAAGTCTACTCTACATGTGGGTTTCTTCAAAAGCCATCCCATTATGCTCTCACCATTCCTACAGATTCACCTAAAGATTAAATGTGGAGGTTTTATCTATTTGAACATGAAGCCGCTTGATATTGCATAAAATGTACTATTGTCACCAATATACCCGAGATAGTACAAATTGAATTCAATACTCAATAAATACCTTAACTAGACCAATGCGTGTCCTTACATCCAATGTATATTTGGCTAACTTAAGCCTATGGTAGGCCCATCACCAGCACTATGTCTACCCCTCATCAAGTCATATAGTAGGGATATATCTCTATATGCTTCTATCTTCAACAAGGACATGGAAGGACACTACATACATAGGTAAACATAAGCAACAAGTAGATTCTTAGCAAGAAGAATCAAATGATTAAAATGGCACAAATTTAAATGAAAGAATGAAATTTTCTATAATGGCCTGGTAGAAGGTGTCTTGTTAGATATTTTAAGTATTTCTTTAGTCACAGTTTATGATTGTAAAAAGTAGGTAAAAATTCAACTAAATTAATGAGTAGAGCTGGAGTAGTGAATATGCAATAAGTCATGTATTTAGTTATGTGTGTGTGTGTGTGTGTGTGAAAATCTAAATTTAATTTCATCATCTACTTCTATACATTTATATATTTAGAAATTTATCACAATGCAAAGAACTTGCCAGTGGCTACCTAGCCAGAATCAATCTCTGTATCTGTCTATCCCTTAAAGCAGCAGTTACTGTGTTACCCTTAAAGCAACGGCTCAATAAGTCACTCTATTAGCCTTAAAGCAATAGTCGGTTGTGTTAGCAATATGTGAGTGACCCTTAAAACATCGATTGACTAATGCAATGGGCGAATAAAGTAGCGATTGAATAAAGCAGCATGACTGATATAGCAACGTGTCAATAATGGGTTATAATTTATTGTGTTAGCCTTAAAGCGGGGCAATATATCGACAAAGCTCTGGCTTCAACAAACCTTTACCTAACAAGCTTAGGAAACCAGCTTCAGCAAAGATGGCTCTACCAACCACAAGCAGCTGTTCTTAGAAGGCTCCATGGCTTTCTACACCCAAAGCAGTCCAAGGTAGTACATCAACAATCGAGTTCTATGTTTAGCAGTCGGCTCTTGCACCTAGCCTCCATAGTAGCTCCTATCCCTTGGCTCACAGTGGCTCACAATGGCAGCCTCCAAGTGACTATAGCTCACATTAGCGCAACAATAGAGCTTCAACGACCCTCCAAAGTCCTACAATGATCCCACACCTCGACAACAGCACTCCTTCCACAGACTAAAGCCTCATAGCTCCCTATAGCCAACCGATGAGCTCCATAGATGACCTTATCCTCTACATGTGGGTGGAGGCGCAGACCGCATCATCCTTTATCACCTCAGCTAGCCCAAGAGCACCATAGCACACAAACCTCCAACAGCCACCTCTCGAGATCTTTCCACTGCCATCTCAATCCTCTACTACTCCTACAAAGGCAACCTTGAGCTTCTAGCCAAATGATTCAATGGGGCAGAATACAAGTAAGTGAAGCTCCACAACACCTCCACAAATGAGCTTTGTGCACAGACAACCTTCTATAGTGCTCTAGCCTCACGAAATTTGCTGCTGTGACATTCCAATGAACTCTGCTGAGACTAGCAAAGTGCCAAGTCCCACCGAGGGCAGATGTGACATAACTGGCTTTATCTTCATGGCTGCAGCTCCAACAACAATGACGATTGTACAACACCTCTAGTCACCCATGATCGCCTAAATGACATAAAGCTCAATGCTCCTTCAACAAGCTCTACAACCACTCCAATCCTTCAATGTTGACTCAGTTGGCTCCCATGCCCAGCACTCCACAGATGCCTCACCTCCACGCATCACCTTCGACAGACGGCCACTTTCAACTGCAATGAACTCAGACAGAATCTATAAGATTTTGTCAGAATCTATAAGATTTATCATGCCACGTCACATTCTGTCGAGCCCTATTTGTCTGGTTGGCCCTCTAAGTGCCACATGGCATCACATAACTCAACCACATCACCAACCTCTCTTATCTTACCACATCACCTCTCTGAGAAGCGTACCACATCACCTTGTCCTTTGCCATGTCACCACAGGCCCTCTAAATGCCACGTCACCCATGCCATCTCAGCCGATCCACATCATCACCAAGTCATCTTTAGACTTGGTGTACTATGTAACACATGGCAAATAAGCCATGCCATCCTTATCTCCACAGTCAGCTAACACGTGTCCAATGCCAAGTCAACATGCCATGCCATTACCTCCACATCATCTAAC
This sequence comes from Dipteris shenzhenensis, assembly GCF_047967505.1. Taxonomy (NCBI): domain Eukaryota; kingdom Viridiplantae; phylum Streptophyta; class Polypodiopsida; order Gleicheniales; family Dipteridaceae; genus Dipteris; species Dipteris shenzhenensis. Next base: position 51,044,690 of record NC_141611.1, on the reverse strand, counting down.
ACATCATCAACTCCACGTCAGCACTGACAAGGTCAAACTACCACATCATCAAGTTTAGTCAATATTGCCACATGAATTGTCTATCTCATGTGCCACATGGAAACAGTCACAGTTACCCCTTGTCTGGCCTTACATGTGAACCAGGCTACCGGCTCTCTAGTGCTCTGCTGGCACACCTCTCTATAGGCACTGTTTATGCATGTGACCTTGAGTGTCACATCATCATTTTGCACCCTTTTGCCCCTCCACCTAGATCAAGCTGTATCTCTTGATCTAGGAAGAATTTGAGGGCGCTCCAAAAAGAAAAAACGCTTGAATTTTTATGGTCTATGCACTCATTACATCACATGTATATTTTGATGCAAGTATCACATACTTTTGAGCCTCAACAATAAATCCACTTCTTGCATGCACATCAGCCTTTACATCGACACATTTGACCTAGCACCTAAAACGAATAAAGAAAAGGGATTATTTGCTACTTTTATGTCACTCGATGGTTGGTCTAGATCTAGTTTAAAGCAGATTAGATTATCCATAGCGAAGAGAACTCCAAAGGAGTCAATTGAAGCCATGCCAAAAAATTTTTAAATAGTTCTTACTCGGAGTCAGTCCCTTCGCTCACATGCAGTTTCACATCATCACATTATTTGAAACTTGACATTTCACAGTTCAGTGAGTAGACTTCAAAGTGTTCAAAGACATTGACCGATTGTTCAGTGGACAAATTATACGTGATTTGATTTCACACACACATGCGATCATTGTAAAGCCTATTTGGCTATTTTCCGGCATTGTGTACATCATTTCAAGCCTTGTAAGGCCTCTTGGCTATTCTCGGCATCATTTTTCACAAGCCTTGTTTTAGATTGGATTATATATTGTAGTCCTATCTTCACTAACAATTTAGATTTCACTTGATACAGTCAGTGTTTTGTAGTTGATTCAGACACTAATTCCACACACTTTGAGTACATTTCTTGTACTATTTCTACAACTATAAACCTTCATTTAGAGGCATATGCTAAGTTAGACAACTCCAATTACGACATATAAAAACATCGAATGGAGACCATTCTTGTACTTTAAGACAAATGGGAGTATGTCGATGGGTCTACACGTAGATCATTGGATGATCCAACCAGAAGTAGCTCTACTCCACCTGTTATCACAGCACCAGCAACTGGATCTACTGTGGGATCTACAACTACACCAATAGTGACCACACCTATAGTAGATCCTGGGAAACAAGGTCCATATATAATATACATGAATTTTCTTTAAAATTTTCAAATATGCAAGGGAAAAATATGAAAATCTCATGTCCCTTCGCCCACAAAAGATAAGGTATACATATTAAAAAATATGCAAGATTTTAAGATTTGTACATACTTTTCATAATATGTGAGGCCCAAGGGGGGGGTTCTTTTGGATGAGGGGTGGGTGAAACAAAATATACTCTAAAATATGAAAACCCATCTCCTTTTAAATTAATGTAACCTTTTCATGTGTTACCCAAATTTCAAGGTGTAAAGACATTTAAAGCTCTTTTAGTGTAGAACACAACTATGTTAATTTGAAAAATTTATACTCATGGCATATTGTTAAAATCATCTCATACTTAAGATTTTGATAGGTTTTCTTACTAAAGGGAGTTGGCACCCCAGGGTTGGGAATCATTAACAATGGAGTTTCTCTCGATCTCTTTTACTGAGTCAGTACAAAATGCCAAGTTCAAGGATGATTGAATACATGGAGTCAATAGACGTCATTGATGTTGAAGATATCATCCAAATGATATGAGGTTGTAAGCTAAATGATGTGACTTTTGCAAATGAATTTTGAAGGGATCTCATCATTTTTAAGTCACAAGTTGCTCGGACAATAGAGCCAAGATCATGTGAGAATCACGGTAATCCAAGGTGCTTACATAATGGAAGTCATGAAGTGGACAATCTATGTCAATACTTTATCACCTCAAAGTGTTGTTATAAGATCTTAGTAGCTTAAAATTGATTTTAATGGGCTCACACTTATCATCAATCCACAGGTATGTAGGCACTATCAACATTGCAAGGTATAAGTAGGTGGGGTGAGATAGCTAGCCCACTTTAAGACTTAGGATATGATGGGTCGACAATAAAGTGGTGGAGATGCACACTAGTCTCACTAAGGCATCATGTTCAAATGAGAGAGAGAACACAATACTTATCTGCACGGGAGGGAGCGAGATGGCTAGAACCTTCCAAGGATTCCAAGAAGAAGAAAAAGAGTCATTTAGCAGTGAAAAAAACAAATTGGAGACAGGCATAGCTACGAGATGGCATCTTCAATGTGTTGGTAAACTGAAAGGAAAGAATAGAGTGAACACAAACTCAGAATACTTGCATATAGAATGAAGAAGAGTGAGGTCCTTATGTAGGCACCTCTTACATGCTCACTGACATCACTGATGACTTCAGAGCTCCACAATCATCTCCTCAATCTGCTCCTAGATTCTCTCAATCATCCTATGTGGCTTCTACCACCACCTAACTGTGCTTATGTGCACCTAACTGTGCCTCTAGCACTCACACATAGAAACCAAGGTATGCCTGAGGCATACACCTTGAGATATCCCAACAAACCCCCCCTCAAGGGAATGCCTCAGGCTATGTCAAGGATACAGCTAGCACAAGGTATCTCATGCCATCTCATGGTGGTCATGGATCTATCAATGGCTAGGATCTCAAGGTAGCAAGGGTTCCCATGGGTGTAAAATAAACCAAAGGGATACAAAAGACCTTCCAATGGTTATCTCCCCTGCATGTACATGCACACAATGTCTGCAGGAGGTACCATGGAGCAAAACACATACACATGGCCTACATCATAAGGTGACCAGAGGTGTTTACAAAACACACAAAACACAATAGTTTATTTCATTCTTTTTGGAGGACTATCCAGGCTGAGTACCTTGACTCAACATAAAAAGAGAGATCTGGAGCATACATAGAGATGATTTAAAAAGCATAATCTTCAAAGGATGCCTCATCTTGTGGAGGCACATCAACCAAAAGTAGATTGGCATTTTCTGTCTTTGAACTTGCTTCCTTTTTGGCTCTGCAAAACTTCTCATGATGATTATTTTTTGCCACAGTGTTTGCATAGATTGATTTTGAAGCAATCCTTTGAGAGGTGATTAGTCTTCCCACAATGATTGCAAGGTGAAAACTTGCCCTTCTGGATTTTTATAGCATAGGCTGTATCATTGCCTTTCCGGAGCTCCATGTGCCTTTCTTCTTCTTGGAGAGCAGAGATAATACCTTCAAGATTAGGATTAGGAAGATTTTTCAAATTGGTAACAATATGATCATAATCTTCAGGCATACTCTTAAGCAACATTGCCATAGCATCATCTGTAGTGATAGGAGAGTTGATAGAAGCGAGTTGATTCATAAGACTCCACATGTAATTGACGTGGGCAACCAAAGGAGTGCCATTAATCATCTTCAATTTAAAGAAAGAAATTTTAAGTGATAATTTTGAGATGTGAGAGCTAGCACCAAAAATCATGTCAAGCTTCTGCCAAGCTTCTGAAGGAGACTCTAAGTCAGAGATGTGATGAATATAATCATCTCCTAAAGCAAGAGCAATGATACCATATGCTTTCTCCTCTCTAGTGGGATCCCTTGTCGGGTGTGTCGGAGCTGAGGATTCTCCAGCATTGGAGGCCGTTGAAGAAGAAGTTGAAGCCGGTTTGACAAGTCCCCATAGGTTTTCCCTCATCAATGCAAATTTCACCTTCATCTGCCATGTGTGGAAGCCCTTACTATTGAACTTATCTATATTCAATATGGTAGCCATGAGAGGGTCTAACCCAGGTATTGGGCAGTGTCTTCTCTCTTACAAGGCTAGAAAAATAACTGAAAAGCTTCAAAATATAAGCATTTAATGTAGCAAAGACTTGTGACCAAATTTCAATCAATGATGCTTTCACTTACATGCTTCACAAAGGTGGCTAAATGAAAGCTTTTCAATCAAAACCAGGTATAGCAACTCAAAGCAAAGCTGAAGCCACAATTGTATTGATGCTATTCAAAACTTCAAAAACTCAAAAATGCTAAAGTAGCATCACTTTCAAAACCTTGTCAAAAACTATAAAAAACAAAGGCCTCAACTTGGAGGGCTTGTATCTCACTCTCCAAAGCAAAGAGAAAGGGGCTTTTTAAGGCAAAAGGAAGCTCATATACCACAGAAGGTCCACTGAGGAGGAGGGGTGCAAATCCACGTCAGATCGCCATAGCTTGCTTCTTCAATTTTGACTGGTTTTTCTCTATTTTCACCTTGAATATGTAGCCATTGCTACTTAGATTTCAGCACAGGATAGCTCAAGGTATGAAGAAGCTCCCTCTGAAAGAAATTAGAGAAACATGGAGCAGTCTTAGAGAAATCATGGAAAACAGGTTCAATGATCTACACGAAATGGCGACTTGTAGCGACGAAGATACTTTAATTCCTTGTAACCAAAGGTTCGCCCCATTGAGATGTATCTCCAGCAAGAAGGGCTTGGAGAATGGCAAAGAAACGGAGGAGAACAGGCTTTAGCAAGATTTGGGAAGAAGGGGAAGAGATGGTGAAGAAGAAGATGGAGAAGAAGATGATGATGTGGTAGAAATGGGATCAAGGGGGATCAAAGGGCTCTGATACCATGTTAGTAAACTGAAAGGAAAGAATAGAGTGAACACAAACTCAGAATACTTGCATATAGAATGAAGAAGAGTGAGGTCCTTATGTAGGCACCTCTTACATGCTCACTGACATCATTGATGACTTCAGAGCTCCACAATCATCTCCTCAATCTGCTCCTAGATTCTCTCAATCATCCTATGCACCTAACTGTGCTTATGGGCACCTAACTGTGCCTCTAGTACTCACACATAGAAACTAAGGTGTGCCTGAGGCATACACCTTGAGATATCCCAACACAATGACATTTTTTATCAGGTGGATTTTCTTCTAGACCATTGAGTGAATTCAGTTGACACTTCCCCTTAATTAATGTTCACACAAGTTGATCTATAGCTAGAGGAAGAGAAGGTTTGACTCCACCCATCACCAAATTTAGATGACTCCCCAATGAAGCACCCATAGCATGAGGAGAAAACTCCTATTCTCTCTCTTAAGTCAACCTCTCTTACTATAGGATCCGTATTATCAAGGGTAATGAAATGTATAACTTTCATCTTGCATTGAAAGGTTTAATATATGACTCCCAACCTAGATTATTGATTTAGATTCATCATTTGTAATTGAAGTGTAGTCCATATTGAATAACTCCACCCATTTTGAGTGTGGAGCTTCACAATATGCATTAATTATTATTATTTTCTTGCCTTGCCCTAGAATTAGGAATGTCAAATCACTAACTATACCTAATTATAGATGCTCTCACTAGGAATGCTAAATTCTATGATCAACCTTCCATGGTTGAAGCACATGGAAGTCACACATCATGACTCTCTAGAGACTCCCACTGAACTTTGCTGCAACATTTCTTTTGAAATGACACCCAAATTGTTAGCCATTTAAAGCATATCAAGATTTAAGACCTAGATTCTTGTAAGTCTCAAAATTCATGACATTCGTTATTGAACCAATATCCACTACTTATTCTCTATAATGTCACCCTCAACTTCAATACAAATCTATGAGCAATTTTTTCTTACAATAATCAAGGCAATTGTAGTTTCTTTTGATAGGGATGTATCAATATTGTGCTTCATTCCTTTTAATAGTTTCCTCATTATCTAATGAATGTCCACAGAAACGATCATATCTTGAAGCATTGTCATTGATAAATATAGTTTACCTAAGTACTAATAATAAGTAGTGTCCTCACTGTCCGATAAATGTCCAGATACAAGATCATAGCTTGAAAATTTGTCATTGATACATGTAGTTTACCTAAGACTTGGGTGATGTCATATGGCTTAAAGTTGGGCAAGGGATTCCTTACATAGACAAATAAACCAACCTTTTCCTTGTTTTCACTCGATGTGTAGATCTTTTAGACTTCTCTTTCTTTGCTATCAATCCAGAATCATTCTTGTTCAAAGGAGATTTTCATTCGAATATAAACTCACATTTTTTTCATTAGAAAGCTATGTGGAAACAAAATTGGGTCTACTTAGTATTTTTATCATCTTTTAATCAAAGCTTTGGATCCATTCAGAATGTACACATGTTTCTTGTGAGTTGGCACCTGCTGCCACATTGGTTCACATCCCATAAAATTTCCAATTATGATTACTAAAAAGGTAAACAAATCAATTCTTGGATTCAAGGTCATAGGAACCGAAGGTTTTTCCATCTATCGTTTTCCAAGGAGTGTACCTTCCAAGGCTTTTTGTAATAAATGAACTGTGCACACTTGCATCCAAACCTGTCTTTCTTAATTAAATAGAAGGAAATAGACATGCACTCATACATAAATTCATTCTCATTACACTTTGAATAAATGACATAAATAGAAAGGTAACTAGAAGATTGAAATAAATCAAATGTGATTCCATTTATATTCAACTCAAAAGCAATAAACAACTGAGAGACTCAAATAGAGCACAAACCTATAAAAGATCTACATAGATGTAAAGGTCCCAAGATGAATGATCCCCAAAAGATAACATCAACCCAGAAGCTCAAGTTAAGTGTGGCAACATAAGCTCTAGATGAAAGGTGTCTTAGAAACTCGAGAAGGAGCATAGTGGCACATAAGCATAAGTAGCTAAGCAACTAGAGGATTTGCAATGAATAGTCACCCTTAGCTTAAGATATATTTAAAAAGATAAGAGAATCAAGTGGGCTCAGACTAGTAAATGGGGTTTTATAGTGGAAAAGAAATCAAAACAAAAAACAAAATTCCAATGAGCTTGCTTGTGTGAGTCAAAAAATGATCAGTTGCTTGTGAAAAGCTCTATAAGCTCTATTAGAGAAGAACTCAAATCAATAAAGGGAGCACCGCAATGATCTTACTTGTGCAAGTCATAAGAAATGATGAAAAGCTATGTGAAAAGCTATGTAAGATCTTAGAGATTGTGATGAACGACATGGGCTTGTATGGAGACGAAGATGCAAGGAAATCTTGAAGAGAAGGAGCTTGGTCTACTTGAAAGAAGTTACTTTAAAAAATAGGGAATACTTAGAGAGTTTTCCTTACTAAAGGCACAATACCGAAATTGACTATTGGAAGGAAAACCACCACACCAATCTTGAGTCTGCAAGACACATGATGCAAACTAAAAGACATGCCTAACAAGTATTGGACAAAAGTAGTTTGTGTAGTAGCTCCTTTGTTAAGGCAGTCCCCTACCAATGCTTTATATGATATGACACCAGAGGATGCATGGAGTAGACAAAAGCCAAATATCTAGAATCTTAGAGTTTTGGAACAACTTCATATTCTCATGCATCAAAGAAGAAGAGGGGTAAGTTTGTCTCTAAGAGTAAATAATGCCTTACGGTTGCATATGTAGAGGAAGAATGTGGAATATATGATGATATGCTACCTAGCAGGAGTAGGAGTAGTCGATGGAATGGGGTACCATCTCAAAGACATTCTATGAATTCTCATCCAAAGAATTCATCTCATAGTTCACATGACCAAGACACATGCCAAGAGACAAAGAAGTTTGTGGATGAAGCAAAGAGCATTGTAAATCCTTACAACCAAGAAGCCTTATGATTAAGATGCATGCCAAGACAGACAAAGAGCATTGTCAAGTTCCTGAAGACTAAAAGATTGTAAGAGTTTTTTAGGTGTTGTGTGGTGCAAGACAAAGAGCCTATTAATAGACTTCTAAGATTTCTATTAAGGTGTTGTGTGGTGCAAGACATAGAGCCTATAGAATTCCAATATTTCTATTGAGACCAACAATAATATGAAAAAATTGCCCAATGCATCTATTGGCATTATCATTGTGTGTGTAGAGTGCATAAGCTCATTTTAGCACGTTCATACACCATGTTTTAACATCTACTAATTTATTCATTGCAAAATTTAGAATACATTATACTTTAAACTCTTATTGAATGCATAATCTTACATAAAGTGGATGAAATATATGTGATTTAATACTTATCAAGTACTAAAATCACTCCTTATATCTAATTTAGTAATTATATCCATGTACTAAAATCATATCTTATTATTGTATTGCATGCATAACTCTTTAAAAGTAATAATCTATTGTATTAATTAATTTCTTCAGATTTATACAACATTACATTTCCATCATCACCTGTACAAACAAGGTAAGAGTGGTCTAGATGTGCCAAAGTTATGCATCGCACAGCCCCATTTGCAGATGCTCCTAGCCCATATAAACACTTTCCACTCACAAGATCATGCACAAGGATGGACCCATCACCACCTCCACTCCATACTAGGGATCCTACAAAGAACAAAAATTTTGGACTCTCTCTCTCTCTCTCTCTCTCTCTCTCTCTCTCTCTCTCTCTCTCAATTTCTTAAAATTCCTTACATTAAAAGACATTATTTAGATTTCTAAAAATGATGTGCGATTAATAGCAACTAAATCTTTCTTGATATATATATAATGGAAACATTCCATAAAATTTATGATAAACTGTTGTCTCTGTGCCAACATGGACTTAGGTAGAACAGAATGTGTGTGTAGAGTAGTGGCAAAGCTCCGCTTGTACTTGCATAAGGCTAGAAATAATCCCTCTTAGAAATCCAACTTGCATGTTCTACGTGCAAGTTCTACATATGACTCCTACATGCGAGTTGTACATGCAAGTTGTACATGCCAGTTCTACATGTAAGTTGTACATACGACTTCTACATGCAACTTCTATATGCGAGTTCTACATGTACAAAGACAATGTCTTACAATTTCTATATGCGAGTTCTACATGTAGAAAGAGAATGTGTTACAACTTCTATATGCGAGTTCTACATGTAGAAAGAGAATACGTTATAACTTCTATATGCGAGTTCTACATGTAGAAAGAGAATGTGTTACAACTTCTATCTACAAGTTCTACATGTAGAAAGAGAATGTGTTACAACTTCTACATACGACTTTTACATGTAGAGAGAGAATGTGTCACACTTCCTACATGCAGAGAGAGAAGCTCTCTAACTTGTATATATACCCCATAATGGAATGAAGCCCAGAGTCTTTGGGGCATTGTGTTGAGTTCTACTTTGGTATTCCAAGCAATTGTCCCAAGTGTCCATGCTTCCTTGCACTCCACGTCTAAAAGCATGTCCTAACCTTGCAACTCCTCCTCCCTTCTCCTCCAACCTATCCTCTCCCTCTCCTCCTCCCTCCTCCTCCTCCTCCTTCCTTCTCCTCCCTTCTCCTCCTCCCTCCTCCTCCTCCTCCTCCTTCCTCCTCCTCCTCCTCCTCCTCCCTCCTTCTCCCTCCTCCGCTCTCTTCTTTCTCCCATGCTCTTATACCTTCTTCCTCTCCCACTCCTATGCTCCTCCTAAACCCTTAGTTCCTCAACCCTTAACCTCCATGATCTACAAGGGAGACGAGTTCTCCACCATGTACTCTATCCTGAACCTTGGATCCTCCCTCTAAACTCTGGAACCTCCTTCTAAACCCTGGAACCCCCTTCTGAACCTTGGAACCCCTTTTGAACCCTGGAACCTCCTTCTAACCCTGGAACCTCCTTCTAACCCTAAAACCTCCTTCTAAACTCTAAAACCCCCTTCTAACTCTTAAAATCCTCCTAAACCCTGCAACCTCCAATGAAGGCGAAAGCCTTCATTACCTTAACCATGATGATACACGTTCCTTTTACACATGCATGCACTATGTTTGCTTACCATACTTAAGCCTACATCTCTCACCAGAACACGACTCGAGGTCCTAAGCTACACATGTACTACAACTGATAATCCCGATATATTTGTAGGTAATAAAAAGCATATGAATCCTGCAAACATAGAATACCCAGCTCTTCCTATAAAAGCCGTAGGAAAGAGATAACATTTGGCACCATTGTCAGGGAGACTAGCATCTCAAGTAAGAGTAAACATATGCAGGTATGTATAGAAAACAAATACTTCGAACTTTCACGAAAATAATACTCAAGGGCAAGGAGAGTAAAATTTTTCCCAATTCTAGCCAAACATATCAACTCCAAGCATTAACCTTGGGTACTACCTTAAGAAAATTTCTTTATTTCTTAAATAGAAGCCACTTGATAAACAATCAAGCTAGGTAGTGGACACGAATGCATAGAGCTTGCAATTTCGATCATTTCACTTATTTGCAAAAGAGCAAACCGAGCTATCTATAAAAAGTTACGGCTCGGGAAGAGTTTAGGGTTTAACACTAAATCTAAACCCTAAATCTAAATTCATTTCCTATAAAAACTAACTCCACCCCGTCATTCTTCATCTTTCACATTTTGCCTCCATCCTCTTTCCCATTCCGAGCCCTACGCAAGACACTCCTCCCTCTCCATCAACCACCACCTTACTCCCATCCTCACATTGTAAGTGACTTCGAGCCCATCTTGTAGTGATAACCTAGCCATCCAACCACTGTCCATTGGTCCTTGACAATCCTGTTACATCAAGAAAGATTTGGAGAGCGTTCAGGTGACCACCTCTTTCTCCCTTTGGATTTTCGTCCATCAAGTTTTTTTTTTCTTCTCTCTTTTTTTTTTTCCCCTCCCATTTCCACCACCCCCCCTTCATGTCCACCACCCCCCCCCCTCCCCCCCTTGATCTCCACCACCCCCTCCCCCCTCCATCTCCTCCCACCCCTCCATCTCCCCCTCCCCCCCTCCCCCCCCTCCGTATCCACCACCCCTCCCCTCTTCCCCCCCCCCCCCCACCCCATCCCCCACCCCCCCCCCCCCCCCCTTCCCCCCCTTCCATCTCTACTACCACCCCTTTCCCCCCTCCTACCACCATCCCCTCCCTCTCCCCCCCCCCCTCCTCCCCCTCCATCTCCACCATTCCCTCCCCTCCCCCTCTTCCCCTCCCCCTCCATCTCCACCACCCCCTTTCCCCTTCCCCACCATCTCCTCCCCCCCTCCCTTTCCCCTTCCCCCCTCCATCTCCACCACCACCCCCTCTCTCCCCTCCATCTCCACCACCCTCCCTCTTCCCCCTCCCCCCCCCCTCCATCTCCACCATCCCCTCCCCCTCTTACCCCTCCCCCCTCCATCTCTACCACCCCCTTTCTCCCCCCCCCCCTCTCTCTCTCTCTCTCTCTTTCTCTCTCTCTCTCTCTCTCTCTCTCTCTCCTCTCTCTCTCTGTCTCTCTCTCTTTCTCATTCTCTCCCCCCCCCCCCCCCCCCCCCCCTCTCTCTCTCTCTCTCTCTCTCTCTCTCTCTCTCTCTCTCTCTCTCTCTCCCCCCTCTATCCCCACCTGCTGCCCCGAACCTCACCCCCCCCCTCCACTCTTTGCTCCCCTTCCTCTACCCTCAGCTCCCTCCCCTCCCCTCTGTTTCCTCATGTGAAACCCCCCCCGTGCCGCACCGTCGCCACTGTGAAACCGCCCCCCCTTTCACCCATAGTTTAAAAAAAAAACCTAACCTATAACTAACCCTAAGTTAGTTAGACTAGGTTAGATTAGGTTAGTTTAGTTACCCTAGGTTAGTCTATCTAAGATTAGGTTAGTTACTAACAATTAGGCTAGGTTCACTAACCTTCAGTTAGTAATCTAGGTTAGTTAACCTAACTAGATCAACTTGGTTCCAACCCCTCAGTTGGACTTTAAGTCCATTCACACCACCCTTATGCCCCCCCCAAAAAAGGTCAAATTTACCCCTACTTTAACCCCTCGTAACTCATCCGTTGGGACCCAAACTAAACCCCATTTGAACCCAAATTTCACACATGAAAACACCATGCTACAGGGTAATTTTCTAGCCCATTGCACACCATTTTGGCATCCCTAGCACTCTCTCATTTGCATCCATGTGTTGGCCTCGTTTCACACAAATTCGCTTATATCTTCACATCGTGACCTCTGATCAACGATCCGTCTGTAACGGCACATTTTCCTACACACGTAGGACACTCTTAGGCACATCATTAACACAATGGTCCCTACACAAACTAATACCCCGCTAACCCTCCCAACAAAACTACATCCATACCTGCACTTGTGGCAGAGAGACCCTTGGCAAATCTCGCCCACTCTGCATGCAGCTACGTTCTGGGCCAACGCCTTCGACTCCAATGCTTGCCACATCCACATATAACTCTAGTGCAACCACCACCCCTGCCAATCCTCTACTCCGAATCCCCCCCTTGAGATTCAATTACTCCCAACATGGCTGGACGCTGTCATGACAATGATGGGGATATCGACCTCGACGCAGAGGCTGAAAATTTCTTTAATCAAAGAGATAATAACAATCAAGGCAGATGCCCCTTGGGAAAACTAGAACTTCCCAAATATAATGGTAGAGGAGATCCAGCCCACTTCCTCCAGCATTTTGATGCCGCATGCTGAGCAGGTGGAGATCAATCCCATGAAACCAAGGTGGCGTGGTTTCCCATGGCCTTAACTGATGAAGCATCTGAATGGTACCTAGACCTTCTAATGGAAGAGCATGCCACATGGGACCTACTTCAAATAGAATTCAAACGACACTTTCAAATGGAGAGGCTACAAGATGATCCCGCTCTCTAACTCAGCAAGATCGAACAAGATCGGAGAGAAAATGTATGCACGTACCTGGGTAAGATGAAAAGATTAATCGCCAAATGTGAACCATGCCCAGATGCAAAGTACCTCACGGCATGGTTCATTGCAAGACTCAGAAAGAAAATCTAAAAGGATATGAAAAAGATAAGCAGCTATGAAACATTCACTGCTACTCATGCAACAGCCATTGACATTGAGGATGGCATGACAGACACAGACACTAGCAGTGATGACGGTAGATCTAGTAGCCGAGATAAGCACTCCAAAAAAGGCAAATCCAAGTCCATTGCTGAAACGTCAAATGAAGATCGCCTAGAGGCCATGACCTTGAAGCTGAAAGAAGATATGATGCAGGCCATGGATCAAAAGCTTCACTTGTCTCAGCGGCCAACTCAAACCTATCCATAGTGAGAAAATGTCTGGTGTCCACACTGCATGGCAAATCATACAGCAAATGAGTGCCCAGTCCTAAGAGCCAGGATCACTGCATAAACAAATCCTCTGCTAAGGTTGTGGTGCCATATTTGCATCGTCGGCAGTCATGATGAAAACAATTGCATCTTCAACATGTGCAATAACCTGCCTCGACCTCAACAATACCAAGCGGCACCCATGATAATGTTCAAGCACTTCAACAATGGGTACAAAAGGAACAAGCCCAATTTTGAGGCTGAGAAACAAGCTCAAGACCCAATCTATGACTTGGCCCCACAAAGTAATGATACTATACTCGAGCCTCTGTTCCAACAACAGACTCCACAACATAATGTACCACCACATCAACTTGAAGGAGCTATACTCTCTAGCATCCTGAGTTGCCCTATGTCAATTTCCAACGGAATCCTCCTACGGAATTGTCCTAATCTCTGGAAGAGTTTCAAAGGATGGATTGAACTTGCAAATCCCCCTCCACCTATGAACGGAATTGAGGATATCCCTGTGTGGATGGGTGAGAGAGATGACATACGCAACATTACTATGCCTTTGATCCACAAGGCATATAATGAATTCCAAGCCATAGTGGATGGTGGAGCAGGTGTGAATGTCCTATCAAAGGAGCTCTACAAAGAATGGGGTATCCCACCAGTGCAAAAGGCTGATTTCAACATACACCTTATCGATGATTCATGGGCTAAACCCTTGGGAATAGTAAATGGCATGTCCATAAAGATCGTAGGAGTCCGCTTTTCCCTCCAATTCACAATCTTGGATCTCCCCAAAAAATCCTATCAAATCTTATTGGGACGTCCTTGTTTACGAGAAGCATCAGTCCTCCATGACTGGGGAACTGATAGACTGACAATCCAAATCGCGACACCGCAGTCAGGGTGAATGTGGGGACAGGAGCTATTAGACCAATTGTGCCTAGAGCGCTGGATGACACATCTTCAACAACAATCTCAAGTAAATCAGCTCCTTTGCAACAGCATGCCATAGTAGGTGACTCACAAAGCAATGTCAATAATTGGACACAAACCTTTGGCAACCATCGACAACTACCATTCATTAGACCCCATCTGCTGATAGAGATGCTAAGGCGCTATAGGTAGATCGTCTCCTCCCACATGCAGAACCAATCGATCTAGAGATGCCATTCTTTATGGTTGACCTCGAGTGGGATAATGAACCTGAAGAAGGTACCCATACCAATGATGACTCAGACCTTGAAACAGAGGCTGAGAATGCTGAAATTGAAGGCCAAATCTTTGATAATGACTTAGCCATTCTGCATGCCTTAATGGTAGTCGAGCTCCCAAAAGTTGAACCTCCAAAGTTGAATAACAGCAGACGAGATCTCGCAAGAAAGCTGAAGGAGAAAATCGCAGAAAGCACTTGAATGAATTCAAACGAGTCCAAACAAGGATCGTCGAATTGTACCTTGCAAAGTCAGCTCCCTTAAAATCAGAACCACCGCCTCTTGAATGGTCCCCCGAGGGATTGGAAGGAGTATGCACAGCAAATGAACCCTTACTTGGAAACACCTTACCAGTGGAAAAGTTACCCCACAGTTCCCAACGTAAGAAGTTTCAAATTAATAAGCCACATGTACAAATGAAGCTCGATCAAGAGACTTCAGAAAAAGAAGGTCAAGAAGAGCCTAACAAATTAATAAATGCAACTATGCCACCCAGTACACACGACACATGTTAGGCTAGTTCAACCCCATCAGAGGCCGATCTTCGAGAAGTGCCGGAATACTTCAAGAATTACACAAGTGGCAGTGCGCCAATAGCAATGCCAAGACCACTAAGGGAATATGAAGTTCAAGAAATCGATAGCATTTGAGAAACTCCAATGTATGAGGGACTGGCAAAAACACACACAATAAACCTCGCCCTTGAAGGGGAGGAAGAAAAACTAGTTTTCATTGGGAAATAGCTTCGTCAAGAAGATGTAACCAAACTCAAAGCACTCCTAATGGAATATCGTGACTGCCTAGCATGGTCATACAAAGAGATGAAAGGAATTTAACCAGAAGTAGCAGTACACACGATACCTAGAAGGGAAGGTGCTCACCCTAAGGTACGTGGACCTTATCGGACAAATCTTAAGTATGGCACCATGGTTTATGACAAGCTGAAAAAACTCCTAGATGCCGGATTCATCTACAAGATAGAGCACACTGATTGGGTTTCACCCATTGTCATTGTGCCTAAACGTAACAAGAAGCTCAGAATATGCATAAACTTAAATAATGTGAATGTCGCCACAATTAGGGATCACTATCCCCTACCCTTAACAGAAACAGTGTTAGAAAAGGTGGCAGGTTCAGAAATATATAGCTTCTTGGATGGCTTTAGTGGCTATAACCAAGTGCAAATCACTCCTAAAGACCAATCAAAAACAACATTTGCTACAGAATGGGGTATTTTTGCATATAGAGTCATGCCATTCGGCCTTTGTAATGCCCTGGCCACATTCCAGCGAGTCATGTTCACACATTTCAAGTCATTTTTGAATAAGTTTTTACAGGTGTTCTTGCATGATTTGTGCATCCATTCAAACAAACAAGTTCACTTCAAATGTCTTGAAGAAGTACTAATCAAATGCAGGGAGTATGGCATCTCCTTAAATCCAACAAAATGCCAGTTCATGGTCACCCACAGAGTTGTTTTGGGACACATCGTCTCTCAACATGGGATCGCAACTGACATAGACAAAATCAAAATCATCATGGAATTTCCTTCTCCTACAAACTCCAAAGGTGTACAGGTCTTTATGGGACATGTCGGCTATTATAGAAGATTTATATTATGGTATGCCACGATAGCTAGACCACTTTACAAATTATTAGTGGAATTCTTATGGACCAAAGAGTGCGACCAAGCTTTTGAGCTTTTAAAGTGGCGCCTAATCACAACACCCATCCTTATATCTCCCAATTGGGATATCGATTTTCATGTTCATACTGATGGATCCAAGTATGCAATTGGGAGTGTGCTTTGTCAACCTGGTGAACATAAGAAAGACTATCCATTCTACTTCGCGAGTCGACAACTCTATGATGCAAAGATCAACTATACCACCACAAAAAGAAAAGCCCTAACAATGGTGTATAGTGTAAAGAAATTTCGGCACTATCTACTGGCAAATGATTTTGTCTTCTACACCGACCATCAAGCATTGCTTTATCTTGTGAACCATCCGTGTACAACAGGAAGAATAACCAGATGGCTCCTCTTGCTTCAAGAATTCAACTTCAAAATAGTGGTCCGCAAAGGTGCCCAACACTACATTGCCGATCATATGTCTCGAGTCAAGTCAGGAGAATAAGCCACTGGAGTCGAAGACAACTTACCAGATGCCACACTATTTCAAATAGATGTTGTTCCAGAATGGTGTGGAGATATCATTGGGTACTTGATGGCAGGAAGACCACCTCCTGAAATGGAAACGGTAGATGCCAGAAAATTGATTCTAAAGGCTGCACCCTATCAACTCATTGCAGGACAATTATATAAGATGGGCAAGGACCAGATATTAAGAAGATGTGTAATGCCTCATGAGAGCATGCCAATCCTGAGTGAAGTCCATGAAGGCATTGCAAGAGGACACTTCCAAGGGGAAGC
The DNA here is from genome assembly GCF_047967505.1 of Dipteris shenzhenensis. Classification (NCBI taxonomy): domain Eukaryota; kingdom Viridiplantae; phylum Streptophyta; class Polypodiopsida; order Gleicheniales; family Dipteridaceae; genus Dipteris; species Dipteris shenzhenensis. Next base: position 51,027,934 of record NC_141611.1, on the reverse strand, counting down.
CACAGTAAGAAAAGTTCTCCTCGCAGGCTACTGGTGGCCAGCAATGTGGGCAGATGCCTATGAATATGTAGAAGGCTGTGATGTATGCCAACGGCGGACTACCAAACCACAACACAAAGACTTCAATCCCCTAACAACAGTTGTTACACAAAAATCATATGAAAAGTGGGGGATTGACTATGTGGGTCCCATACATTCAGCAACAAAAGGAACACAAGCACGCTACATCATTATGGCCACTGATTACTTTACAAAATGGGCTGAAGCTAAAGCAGTCAGAAAGGCAGATGTCAGAAGCACCAGCAAGATTCTTATACGAAAATGTGATCATCTGATTCGGATGCCCCATTGAAATTGTATCAGATAGAGGCACACATTATGTCAATGAGGTAATCCAAGAACTCTTGTCTGGCTTTATGGTAATCCATAGAAAAAGCACACCCTACTACCCCCAAGGGAATGGACAGGCCCAATCCACCAACAAAATAATATGCATTATCCTCATCAAGGTAGTAGAACCACAACGTTTTGATTGGGCAGAGAAACTGAATGCAGTTTTATGGGCATAATAGAAATCTAAAAGCTAAAGACATCAAGGAAGGCGACTTAGTCCTATTATACAATGCCAAAGTACACAAGGGAAAACTGAAGTATCTAGGTCAAGGACCCTACCGAGTGTGAAAGATGAATCCCATCGGAGCTGTGCCGCTAGAAACATTGGATGGAGTCCAATTCAACACAATAATAAAAGGGAGATGACTAAAGTGCTACTACATCAACACGCAAGCCATCCTCGACAAAAACAAATATTTGGAAAACCAAGTCTGCCTTAGTTAGGATTAGATTGTATCACGAGCACTCACTTGCATATGTATGTCTTCACACATATAGGTAGCATCAATCGATTTTACCTAGGGCTCTTAAGTGATGACTGAGTTCTAGCTGCCCTATGAAAATCCCAGCAAAAAAAGAGAGTATATAATTAGTCCCTACCTAGCTACTAGGTCACGTGCACTCACACGCTTTTGCTTAGACACATAAATGATTGCATGAATAATTGTACCACACACTTTCATTCCACACTCTCAAAGCGTGTATGAAAATAAGATCTCTCTCTCTCACACACATACACAGAAAGGTCATATCGGCATGCCAATCAATCTAATGATAAATAATTAAACTACATGCACATGGATATAGGTTCAAAAAAGATGCCGCCACTAAAGAGGATGTGCAAAAAGAGCCCACTGCCTCAACCACGAGACCCCCTCCAGAGTTCGCAGCCATCTACATCCTCTCAACCACGGCGACCACAGGCATTCATGGTCCAAAGCGATAGCTTCGAAGAAGATTCAATGCATGACCAAGCAGAACAAATGCCATGCCAGTCACCATGGCCTACACAGCCATTGACAGGGCCCAGTCACTGGAACTTGTCTGGCCACCCACATCGACTTATGCTCTTTTCCAAGAAGCAACATCTTACTTAGAGCAATGGGGTCTAGGCAGTTTGCATCAGAGCCTCAAATCCTTGGAGGATAGTCCTACCTTGACCACATACATCAAGGACTTTCTCCATTCTTACTACTCCAGCAATGCAAAGGTTGGCAAGTAGCGTACAATCACTGTATAGCAGATCCCACTCAACATTATCCTTGAAAGTACAGTCATTCAAAGGGCTTTCTCACTGCCAACACAAGGTGGCAAATACCCTAAACGGCCTGTTGATGTGAAGAGCCCAAGAGGAATCAAGTCTCTCAAAAAATACCTGGGGCCCTGAGAGTAAGCCAAGCCACTGATCCCCAGGTCATATAGAAAGGTAGGTGAACAAAAGTGCTGAAAAGTCTTGAAATCCCCTTCCATATGATTCAGGCCTAACTGCAATCCCAAAGGTAGTGTTGTATTGTCTTCAAAGCAGAAAGGCAATGAGGGCAAGAAGGGTTAGCTCCGAACTTGGACCTCCAATGGTTTACTGCTATCCCACCATGAATAGAAAGCCAAAAGAAGAGAGTGATTTTTCTATTCTGGTGGGATTTCCAGAGTCTCTGCCAAAAAAATTTCTGCAAGTTAACAGGAATCTAAAAGTTCTCCTAATGATGAGCTTTGGTGGGCCTCCAACCCCTATAGCTGAGCTGGAATTTCCTGGCATTATTGACCGTGTAACGAAAGAAGGGGATGCCCTTCTCTCGGTGCCCTTTATCTATCCATTCCCATTCCCTAGGGTCCCACTGCAAAAACTTAATTGGGACACCTCCATAGAGCCACAGCCTCCATGAGCCAAGGGCGAGGAGAAGATGGTCAGAATATAAGTACCACTGTGAAAGAGAGCCATGCTCCATGAAGCCCACTATCCTGACTGGCTGAAACGGTACCTCCAACAAGATATCGCCTGTGGATCTGGACAGCCTGCCCCCTGAAGAAACATCAAATACTAAGGCATCCTCATGTGGGTCAAGAAAAGCAATCACCTGTAAAGGAACTCCCAATCTGGAAAATGCCCCCATCCAGGTGGAGCAAGTAATAGGCATGTCATCTGTGTCCACCCAATCCAAGGGCAAGGCTGCATCAATCTGTTGGACTCTCCCTGCACTCCCTCTAAGATTAAGAACCATCTGGGCCTGTTGGTCTGCAGGAAGCTTCCTGAAGGCTTTCCATGCTCCCACTGTAGATGCAAGGCCCCTCTCCTATCTTGGCCACTGCATGTAAGGAGAAGCTCCAAGTGGTCTACCAAGCTCATCCAAAATCCTGTCATTCCACATGATAGGTTGCCTTTCAATCTCTTCACGGGTGGATGGGGGAATCCTGCGAAGAGTACTCCTGAAGCTGGCCCATGCTTTCAGGATAGCAACCATAAGAGGGGAAGAGGGAGACCTGAGGTGGGGGCTGTGGTGAAAACCCATCTAGTACTGTGTGTCCAATCCTCTCCTGAAGTGGGTGTGCGAGACTGTATGCATCTGATAAAAAAATCCTTCCAAGGCTCTTGCCTTGGCATAAGCCCTCTCACAACGAACTTGTAGAGTAAAGCTCTGCACTGTAGATCTGGGTTGATGATATTCAAACCCCCTTCTCTTGTAGGAAGAATCAAGGTCTCCCAAGCCACCCTGGCTATAACATCAGTTGTGCCATCTAGACCACTCCATAAAAAGTTTCATACAGGCCTCTTAAGCTGAGTGATACAATGCCTAGAGTGGCACCAACAAGAGCATACAAACCATGCTGTGGCTAGAAGGACCTGGTTAACCACCACCACCCTGGAGGCCAAGTCAAGTTTGGCTGAGCTTCAGAAAAGAAGCTTTCTTCTGATGCCTTCCAACACCGGAAACTGTTGTGAAGGAGAGATGCCCACCCCAACATGGCAGCCCAAATATCTGACGAAGACGCCCCTCTGTACCCAAGTGAAGCCAAAATCATTACCCCAATCCGAGGTGTCATCCTCGCAAATCCAAAAACCACTAGGTTTATGCCAATTAATGTGTACACCTGCAACTGTGCAAAACAAATCCAAGGCTGTCCGGAAGGAAGTGAGTGTTTGATTTTTATTTTTATTTTTCAAAAAAGAGACTTCTATTAAGTAAGAAAAAAAACCGCTAGAGCAAGCTCTGTGCGGAAATACACCATGCTAAGCATGTAATAAAAAACCTCAGAGGAATGAGGTAGAAAGAAACCAAGGCTGAGGCTGAAAATGCCATCTCAACCCTGTAGAAGTCTCAGCAAAAAAGGGAGAGTCTCTCCAATCTCTGAGAAAAGTAACTCTCCTGGAGGAGGCTGCTCGAGATGATCCTTGCATGGTCGCCCAAATGGCCATCAGAGTGTGTATCGTATCTGTCCAAGTACTGGCCAAGATCTGAGAAGGGTGAACCTGAGAACCCTCCAAAGCCTTAGGACACCTGGCTCTCCAAATGTGCCATGATGCAATGCTAGCTAGGATCCCCCATGGAGAGTCGACCGAGGAGTGAGCAGCCCTGAAAAGAGTGGCCGGAACATCCTCTAGAGAGCACGACTCCACAAGGTGTCATCGGATGTGAAGAGCCCAAGAGGAGTCAAGTCTCTCAAAAATACCTGGGGCCCTGAAAGAGTAAGCCAAGCCACTGATCCCCAGGTCATATAGAAAGGTAGGCGAACAAAAGTGCTGAAAAGTCTTGCAATCCCCTTCCATATGATTCCTGCCTATCTGCAATCCCATAGGCAGTGCTGTATTGTCTCCAAAGCAGAAAGGCAACGAGGGCAAGCAGGGTCAGCTCCAAACTTGGATCTCCAATGGTTCACTGCTATCCCACCATGAATTAAAAGCCAAAAGAAGAGAGTGATTTTTCTATTCCGGTGGGATTTCCAGAGCCTCTGCCAAAAAGTTCTCTACAAGTTAGCAGAAATCTGAAAGTTCTCCCAATGAGGAGCTCTGGTAGGCTTCCAACCCCTAGAGCTGCGCTGGAATTTCCTGGCATTACTAACCGTGTAACGAAAGAAGGGGATGCCCTTCTCTCGGTGCCCTTCATCTATCCATTCCCATTCCCCAGGGTCCCACTGCAAAAACTTAATTGGGACACCTCCATAGAGCCACAGCCTCCATGACCCAAGGGCGAGGAGAAGCGGGTCAGGATCCAAGTACCACTGTGAAAGAGAGCCATGATCCATGAAGCCCACTATCCTGACTGGCTGAAACAGTACCTCCAATAAGATATCGTCTCTGGATCTGGACAGCCTGCCCCCCAAAGAAACATCAAATACTAAGGCATCCTCATGTGGGTCAAGAAAAGCAATCACCAAGGAACTCCCAATCTGGAAAATGCCCCCATCCAGGTGGAGCAATTAATAGGCATGTCATCTGTGTCCACCCAATCCAAGGGCAAGGCTGCATCAATCTGTTGGACTCTCCCTGCACTCCCTCTGAGATTAAGAACCATCTGGGCCTGTTGGTCTGCAAGAAGTTTCCTGAAGGCTTTCCATGCTCCCACTGTAGATGCAGGGCCCCTCTCCCATCTTGGCCACTGCATGTAAGGAGAAGCTCCAAGTGGTCTGCCAAGCTCATCCAAAATCCTGTCATTCCACATGATAGGCTGCCTTTCAATCTCTTCACGGGTGGATGGGGGAATCCTGCGAAGAGTACTTCTGAAGCTGGCCCATGCTTTCAGGATAGCAACCATAAGAGGGGAAGAGGGAGACCTGAGGTGGGCTATGGTGAAAACCCATCTAGTACTGTGTATCCAATCCTCTCCTAAAGTGGGCCGTGCGAGACTGTATGCATCTGATAAAAAAATCCTTCCAAGGCTCTTGTCCTGGCATAATCCCTCTCACAACAAACTTGCAGAGTAAAGCTCTGCACTGTAGATCTGGGTCGATGATATTCAAACCCCCTTCTCTTGTAGGAAGATCAAGGTCTCCCAAGCCACCCTGGCTGTAACATCAGTTGTGCCATCTAGACCACTCCATAAAAATTTTCGTACAGGCCTCTTAAGTTGAGTGATACAATCCCTAGAGTGGCACCAACAAGAGCATACAAACCATGCTATGGCCAGAAGAACCTGGTTAACCACCACCACCCTAGAGGCCAAGTCAAGTTTGGCTGAGCTCCAGAAAAGGAGCTTTCTTGTGAGGCTTTCCAACACCGGAGCAAAATGTTGTGAGGGAGAGATGCCCACCCCAACCTGGCAGCCCAAATATCTGATGGAGAAGCCCCTCTGTACCCAAGTGAAGCCAATATCATTACCCCAATCCAGGTGTCATCCTCATAAATCCAAAAACCACTGGATTTATGCCAATTAATGTGTGCACCTGCAGCCGTGCAAAACAAATCCAAGGCTGTCCGGAAGGAAGTGAGTGTCCTGGGGGAGGCATCCAAAAAAACAGCCGTGTCATCTGCCAACTCACTATCTAGGAGCTCTTCTACCTGGCGGATAGGAAGCCTCAGCCCATAAATATCAGCTTGAGATCTAATGTAGATACTCATAGCTTCCGCCACAAACAGAAAAAGAAACGGGGCAAGAGGACATCCCTGGCGGACGACCCTGGCGGACGGCGGATCTGGAAATCTGAAACCTATCCCCTCTTACCCCCCCAATGAGCAACTGGCTATGGGCTGATCTGTAGAGAGAGGATACTTCTCTAATCCATGCATCTGAAAAACCAAAGCGAGATAAAGTACCCTCTAAGAAATCCCAGTCTACTCTGTCATAAGCTTTCTCAAAGTCCAAGAGTAGAATGGCCAATCTCTCGCAGCTCTGCATGGCCCATTCTGAGGCCTCCCAAAATAAAAAAATATTATCAAAAATACTTCTGCCATGCACAAACCGTGTCTGCGTGTCATGAATCAAATCTGGAAGAAAAACCTGTAGCCATAGACTGATGGCTTTCACCAGAATCTTGTAAAAAGTGCCTGCCCAAAAGAGTGATGGGTCTCCATTGAGACACAAGATTCCTATTACCCCCCTTTGGGATGAGATGAATGAGACCAGAGTGAGTCCGGCATCTCACCAGAGTCCCACACGCCCTGCAGGGCTGATGTAATGTGATCACCAATCTGCTCCCAAAAAGTAATATAAAAGGAGGGGTAAGTCCATCTGAACCTGGGCACTTGCCCTTGTGAAGGGCAAGTAATGCAGTCTTGAATTCTGCATTGATGAAAGCTGCATCCAAAGAAACATACATCTCATCCTTCACCAATATAGGGATACACTGCCAAATAACCTCTCTGGCATCATCAATGGCAGTCTCTAGCAAAGTGCCCAAGGGTCCTGCAAATCCTGCACTGGTCCTGTCTACCTGAAATCTCGACTCTCTGTCGAAAGAGAGAGCCGTCTGGACGCTGAAGCATAATGTGGTCATCTGAGATGTTAGGGTCAGAGACAATGACCCTAACACGAGGCACCCCGTCTGCACTGACTGCCTCTACCAAGGAAGAAGGCATGCCAGGAAGGGAGGGGATCTCTGTGACCACTCCGAATGTGGCTCCGATAGTGGCAAGTAGTCGATGGTAGACCTAAGGAAGACCAGGAAACCTTATGAACAGTGATGTGACCTGCCTGTCCTCCTCGATCGGATCGAAGCCCAAGGTGTAGGGTAAAAGAAAGATCCTCCTTGAACCCAAAGCCAGGGGATTAGCTTTGAGAACAAGGGCTGTGGACTCGTGGGAGTCGAAAACCACTTGGAAGAATCCACGTCCCAAAAGTCGAATATCCCTAAGGTGAGGGGCGAGGTCTCCTAGTAACGCCACCAGCATCCAGTCTCTAGCCTGTGATCTGGAAGGGTGTGACCCAAAGATGCGGGCGAAAAGTGATGTGGAGCCCTCTAATTCCACATCTTTCTTGAGCTGCTGCAGCTCGTCTTCTGAAAAAATGACGGTTCTCACGGCCGGTGGAGGTGGACGGAGATTGGCTGAATGGGGATCCATTCGCCAATCGAGGTGAAAAGGCCGATTCCAACACTAAAAAAGCTCCTTCCATGAAACTACTGCCCAGGACGCCCTGAACGTGGGCACAGGAAGAAGGAGAAAGAGAGGGTAGGAGAGAGGGGAAGGAAAGGGAAAGAGAGGGGCAGGAAGAAGGAGAAAGAGAGGGGAGACGGAGGTAGGCTGAGGGGGAGGCGTGGGGAGCTAAGATAGGGAGGAAGGGGGCGGGGAGGGAGAGGGAGGAAGTTTTTTTTTTTTTTTTTAATACTCTTTTTTTTTTCCCCCTTCCCGCGAGGGGGGGTCACCTTGGGGGGGAGAGCAGCCGGGGGGGGGGAGAGCATGGGGGAGGGAGGGGGGCGGGGGAGGAGAAGGGGGCGGGGGGGTTGGCGGGGGAGAGGGAGGGCAGAGGAGAAGGGGGCAGTGGGGAGGGGGAGAGGAGCGGGGGGGGAGAGGGAGGGCGAGTTGAGCACCTTACGTCGGACCCGTTGCTGAGTCCCAACCTCCCTTAATGTCTTGGTTCTGATACCACAATCCCCTTATGGGCAGCATTAGCCAAACATGACCCCTGGCACGGGCCATCCACCGAGTATCCCACTGCACCATGCCCCACTGGGCAAGCCCTTAGGCTTCACGATCTTCGGTCTGCAGAATCACATGGGTCACCAAGACCCCAGGAACGTCCACCGCGCAATGCCCTGATCAGCCCACGTTTTCTTCTTGGTTAACGGCCTTTACATGGTCGGCACGCTTGACCCCTTCGGGCTCACCTCGAGTCCCGACTCGGTACCCCAACAGTTCCTGGTTTATACAATGGTATGGAGAACAAACATGGCCCCTACCACTTCCCAGTAACCCCATCAAGGAATTTTGGAGCAAATATCCTGATATGAAAACTCGAGGTGGATGGACCCTGGACAACTTTCCTACCAACCTTCATCAGCATCAAATTAGTGAAGGTTGGATTAGCAAGTTGGATCCACAACCTGATTGGCACCACCGTCCCAAGCTCTTTGATGTAATCTTCTTAAAGGAGTACTTACAGGCACCTCCATGTCTTAGAACCCATCCCAAGTTCTATGCAGTTCCACGGCGTAAAAAATGGAAAGCCAACATACAGACTTTGGCTGAAGATCGAACCATTAATTGGCCAATGATCGAACCATACTCTGGTGTAGAATGGAATATCCAAGGCACAATGGTCTGAGCACTTCAACAGCATGAGCATGGCAACATTGATCACTTCCTTCGCCTAAGTGCTATATTCTGTAAAACATTGGAATTCATTCTGGAGGTCCCATGTTACCTTGATTCCCATTTGCCTCCACTCAGCTTTAATCCCAATGAAAGGGTCGATGCTTAGATTACAAGCCGACTCTATCAAAGAGTGATCTTCTTAGAAGCACGCCACATATCTCTGTTCGAGCAAATGGTGGATACAGGCTACCTGGAAATTGCGCAAAAACTGTATGGTGCTAAGGCTTTACAGCAGGATCGACTGGCACGACACAAGTTTCACAGCCACTGGACTAAAAGCATGGCAACCCAGGTACGTGCTCGCAATCAGCCATAACCCGAGGACGGGTAATAAAATGGATCTGGGAGTATGTTGTCTCTGTGCCAACATGGACTTAGGTAGAACAGAATGTGTGTGTAGAGTAGCGGCAAAGCTCCACTTGTACTTGCATAAGGCTAGAAATAATCCCTCTTGGAAATCCAACTTGCATGTTATACATGCAAGTTCTACATACGACTCCTACATGTGAGTTGTACATGCAAGTTCTACATGCGAGTTGTACATACGACTTCTACATGCAACTTCTATATGCGAGTTCTACATGTAGAAAGAGAATGTGTTACAACTTCTATATGTGAGTTATACATGTAGAAAGAGAATGTGTTACAACTTCTATATGCAAGTTCTACATGTAGAAAGAGAATGTGTTACAACTTCTATATGCAAGTTTTACATGTAGAAAGAGAATGTGTTACAACTTCTATATGCAAGTTCTACATGTAGAGAGAGAATGTGTTACAACTTATACATACGACTTTGACATGTAGAGAGAGAATGTGTTACACTTCCTACATGCAGAGAGAGAAGCTCTCCAACTTGTATATATACCCCATAATGGAATGAAGCCCAGACTCTTTGGGGCATTGTGTTGAGTTCTACTTTGGTACTCCAAGCAATTGTCTCAAGTGTCCATGCTTCCTTGCACTCCATGTCCAAAAGCATGTCCTAACCTTGCAACTCCTCCTCCCTTCTCCTCCAACCTTGCAACCCATCCTCTCCCTCTCCTCCTCCCTCCTCCTCCTCCTCCCTTCTCCTCCTCCCTCCTCCTCCTCCTCCTCCTCCTCCTCCCTCCTCCTCCCTTCTCCTCTCTCTTTTTTCTCCCATGCTCATACACCTTCTTCCTCTCCCACTCCTATGCTCCCCCTAAACCCTTAGTTCCTCAACCCTTAACCTCCATGATCTACGAGGAAGACGAGTTCTCCACCATGTACTCTACCCTAAACCTTGGATCTTCCTTCTAAGCTCTGGAACCTCCTTCTAAATGCTGGAACCTCCTTCTAAACCTTGGAACCCCTTCTAAACCCTGGAACCCCTTCTAAATCCTAGAACCTCCTTCTAACTGTGGAACCTCCTTCTAACCCTAGAACCTCCTTCTAAACTCTGAAAAGCTTTACTCTACAAGTTCGTTGTGAGAGGGCTTATGCCAAGGCAAGAGCCTTGGAAGGATTTTTTTATCAGATGCATATAGTCTCGCACGCCCACTTCAGGAGAGGATTGGATACACAGTACTAGATGGGTTTTCACCACAGCCCGCCTCAGGTCTCCCTCTTCCCCTCTTATGGTTGCTATCCTGAAAGCATGGGCTAGCTTCAGGAGTACTCTTCGCAGAGTTCCCCCATCCACCCGTGAAGAGATTGAAAGGCAACCTATCATGTGGAATGATAGGATTTTGGATGAGCTTGGCAGACCACTTGGAGCTTCTCCTTACATGCAGTGGCCAAGATGGGAGAGGGGCCCTGCATCTACAGTGGGAGCATGGAAAGCCTTCAGGAAGCTTCCTGCAGACCAATAGGCCCAAATGGTTCTTAATCTCTGAGGGAGTGCAGGGAGAGTCCAACAGGTTGATGCAGCCTTGCCCTTGGATTGGGTGGACACAGATGACATGCCTATTACTTGCTCCACCTGGATGGGGGCATTTTCCAGATTGGGAGTTCCTTTACAGGTGATTGCTTTTCTTGACCCACATGAGGATGCCTTAGTATTTGATGTTTCTTCGGGGGGCAGGCTGTCCAGATCCACAGATGATATCTTGTCGGAGGTACCGTTTCAGCTAGTCAGGATAGTGGGCTTCATGGAGCATGGCTCTCTTTCACAGTGGTACTTGGATCTTGACTCGCTTCTCCTCGCCCTTGGCTCATGGAGGCTGTGGCTCTATGGAGGTGTCCCAATTAAGTTTTTGCTGTGGGACCCTGGGGAATGGGAATGGATAGATGAAGGGCACCGAGAGAAGGGCATCCCTTTCTTTCGTTACACGGTCAGTAATGCTAGGAAATTCCAGCTCAGCTGTAGGGGTTGGAGGCCCACCAGAGCTCATCATTGGGAGAACTTTCAGATTCCTGTTAACTTGCAGAAATTTTTTTGGCAGAGACTCTAAAAATCCCACCGGAATAGAAAAATCACTCTCTTCTTTTAGCTTTCTATTCATGGTGGGATAGCAGTAAACCATTGGAGGTCCAAGTTCGGAGCTGACCCTTCTTGCCCTCGCTGCCTTTCTGCTTTGGAGACAATACAGCACTGCCTATGGGATTGCAGACAGGTGAGAATCATATGGAAGGGGATTGCAAGACTTTTCAGCACTTTTGTTCGCCTACCTTTCTATATGACCTGGGGATCAGTGGCTTGGCTTACTCTTTCAGGGCCCCAGGTATTTTTTGAGAGACTTGATTCCTCTTGGGCTCTTCACATCCGATGACACCTTGTGGAGTCGTGCTCTCTAGAGGATGTTCCGGACACTCTTTTCAGGGCTGCTCACTCCTCGGTCGACTCTCCATGGGCATTGCAGCATGGCACATTTGGAGAGCCAGATAGACTCAGGCTTGGCTGCAAATACAAAATCCTGATCATCCTGAGCAAAGTGTGCATGTGAGCCAGATGCATTCACAAAATTACTGTTTGAGTTGCCTTGCCTCTTCTTCTCATTTGCAATACGTTTCTGACATTCTACAATGTAATGGCCTGGCTTCTTGCAGTAACTGCATCTGCCCCTTTTCACCTTAGCATTTTTGCTTGATCCGGCATTATTGGTACTATTATTTGCCCCTTGTGGCTGGTTGTTTTTAGGCTTATATTTCTGAAATTTTCCCCTCTCCCCAGTGGCTAGAGCTTGCTCACTGCCATGAGAGCCACGAGAAAAATTATGAGCTCTTTCTTCTTCCTGCAATAACAAACCAACCAATTCTTCAAAAGAAATAGATGCAACCCTGAGAGTGATGCTCAATGATGTAGCAAATGTACTATATGAAGGAGCAAGACTATTAAGAGTGAAAGAGACCAATCTCTTCTCTTCAATTTCCTCATCAACATTTACAAGCTGATCTCGCAAATCTGTAATTTTTGCTACATGCTCTGTGATGGTTTGACCATCAGTCATTTTCAGATCCTTACGCTGATTGTTGAGTGCAATCACCCTGGCCATATTTTTAACATTATGCATATGGGACAACTTGTCCCAAGCATCCTTAGAATAAGTACAAGACTTAATAGTCTTCATGATGTGCCTCTTCACTGACAAGGAAATCAAAGAAAGTGCTTCAGCATTGCGACGGTGGATGGACAAAAGCAGTAGAGCCCAATCCGCCTTCACAGCCACCCTCATCCACGTTTAAAACACCCGAACAACACAATCACAAGGCAAAAGGCATCCATTCAACATCATTGTCTCTACACATACCTTCTAATACAACTCACATTTTGGCCACACTTTCTCCAGAAGCCAGACAACCTCAAACAAAAACCCAGTGGATCACACAGCCCAACACAAGCTCTTACCAACTGACTAGACTTCCCTCAATAACTCACAAACATTCAAATTCATGAAGCATTCAATCCCACAACTCACCGGGCAATCACCCACAAAGTGACCACATTCATAAATCTTTTATATCTCCTCAAAGATCATCAACAAGCACTAATAATGATGCAGCCTGCCATTCCTTGCTCATATCTACCTTCAAGTTATAATAGCTACCTCGGCTATTCTCTTGCTCACTCTATGCCCACCTCATGCAATGAAATCTCTTTGTAGCTTCTCTATTCACGGTGTACTAGTCACCCATGATTCTTTAGCTCACACAGAAGAGGTCGCAGCCAAACAAACTAGTAGCATCCTAGTGAAGGCAACAGTCGACCTCACCCTCAACCTCAGAGCTGGCCATAACATCCCTCTTCCTCTAACAAGAATCCACAGGCATAGTTGAGACCACGGCTTCTCCTACCCACAGTTGCACGTTCAAACAATGGCCACCCTACTTTCAAATAACCTTGCTCAACCAACTACAACAGATCATCATCTCTAGGAACCTCCAACGCTAAGGTCTTCTTAGCATCACCGGGCATCTGCTTAGCCATAGCCTTTCTACAGTCAGCCTTGAAGTGAGCGTGTACCTCCAAATATAGTCAGCCCTTGCCTCACAATCTCTACTATGGCAGCATCCTATTCCTTTTCAATCGCTCTCTCCTTCATGCACAGATTACATCTCTACAAGGACCACTTTCCTTCGTTGCCCATCTCCTTCCACATGACGATAGCTACTCTGCAACTTCACTCTTGCTCATCATTCTCACGGAAATCTGTTGTTTAGAGATCCTCTTAGGATCCCTCGACCAATGCAATAGCCATCCTTCAAGCTCGGTCCCCTTCACAATAAGAGCAACAGATAACTGCCTTATTGCCTTTCACAGCCGCTCTTATACATCCCAAAGCTCACGAAGATCTACCATGCCATAGCCAAGAAGCTCTTTGTACACGTAACAATCGACCTCTTCAGCCCGTATAGTAGTGTCGCCCATAACAAGAACTCCATCCAAAAGCAAACGGCCCTTTGCCCAACTCACAGAGCTTACAAAGCTCACGTGTCCTCCCAGGTGCTTTGAGGGATCTCCCCCCCCCGCCACATACGTTTTCCTTCCTCCACTACAGACCTCCCTCGTCCAGCAGCTTCGGCCCGCAACACTCTACATAACGATGGCTTCTCAACCAAGCACCAGCTACTTGGAAACCTTCAAAACGTCCACTCAATCCCCTGTGTGCTCACGTTGTGATATCAACCAGCCACAATACACACATTATCTTGTCTTCTATAGATAGTCGAATATCTTTTCTGCTTGCCCACGATCCAGGAGCCTACGTACATAAAGAGTTCCTGCTCTCGAGATTCACCCCATCAATCTCACCACGATGCTAACCTCAAACAAAACATCAGGAGCCTCTCCTCCCTGGAGTCGCCCCTGTGATCTGTCGTTGCCTCTACACAATGACTCCCTGCGCCTGTGTGCAACCCTTGCTCACGATCTTCTTCAACTCAACTAACACCGGATCCCCCTTTGTCATGCACTGTCCTCCCAGCATAGTATCGATGCCGCCCCTGTCTAGAAGCTCATGACCAATGCCAAAATAGTCTGTCCTCTGTTCATCAGCTCTGGACCAGCGCAATAGTCCAGCTCTCCATCCGTGGACCCGAACTCCCTCCTCAAAGACACTATCCCCGTCTCAAGATCTCCCAGCTTACAGAACAAACGACCTCCGTCGTCTCAGGTCCTCCTAGCCCACACAGTCCTCGTAACCTCACAGCTTCTCTTCCCCTCATGGAGCGCGCGCCGCCCTCCCTTTTCCTTAGCTCCTTCTCACGAGCTTCCTCCTCCCAGACTGCAAGCCCACGTCCCTCCTCTTCCAATTCCTCCCATCCACTGCGAGCCTTGCTTCCTCTGGTCCCTACTCAGTTTCCTTCCTCATCTCCACTACAAACCTCCCTTTTTCGTGAGGCCTCTTTGCCCCGATCTGACCCCCCGTGTAGGATCCTCGTGCCACCTTCATAGTTGCCATCCTCGCGTATCACCAGCTCACCCTCTCCTCGTAGCATGCTACTTGCAGTCGCCACCTCGCCATCTAGAACCTCCTCACCTCGTCCTCACGTAGCCACCTGCATGGATACCTTTTTTGATTATAGCCACGTCATCCCATGCTTTTTACCACTCTTCCACCCTTCCTTCAAACTTTACACCAAGGTCATGGATGCCCAAAATCCCATTCTTTAACACACCAATGCATGCTAAAAGCGCTTAGCACCATATTGCCCATGCTGCCACATATGGTGAGCACCATTCCGACATAATGGATTTTCAAGACAGCCACGACAAAAAAATACTCATGTCCTCCTATCGGGACAACCATGAAGAGTACATGTCATCCCACAACAAAACCCCATCACACTGCTGTGGATTGCCTGCTGCAACCACACTGCACTTCATTATCTCCCAGAGTCCCTGTAGAAGTGTCTTCCATCTCAAGACAATATATCATCAGTGTGGAGTCCTTCATGAGAGTATCCATAGCTCAATTCCACAACCAACTAGCTATGTACATAGCTATGCACTCACCCAGCAACATGCAACAAGTGAAAATTTTTTTTCCATTTTTATCCACACAATGGTCAAACTTCTTTTGCTCCTCAGAAAGAGGATGAGATGAGCTAGCAATAGAACCATGACTACTAGGAGTACTAGGAGCAGTCACAGGCCTAATTTCATCTCCACTAACAATATCCCAAAGGCCTTTTCAACCATAATATTCCTCAGCATAAAAGACCACAAGGCATAGTTTGATCCATCCAACTTATCTGCTTCAGTCAGGGTGCCAAAATTCTCAGAAAGAGACATGATTGCACTTCACAGTAACCTGAAAATAAAATGCAAATATAGATAGCAAATTTGCCCCAAAGGTGTTGTCACAAAGCACAATTCCCTTCCGGAATCACAAGGCAAAATGGGCAATAGTATTTGCTCTGTAAGTATTCTCAACTTTCAGCCCAACAAAGGCTCGATAAGCATCAACCAAAGGTATAAAATCTGAAGCAAATGTTTGCTTAAAAAGAATCCAATGATAGCATTCATTGTTAGCCAACCTTTGGCTCAATATGCATCCAATAACTTGCCCCCGATTCTGATTTTTGTCTGCTGCGTGTAAAATATCACAAGAAAGGTGATGCCCCAGTCCAAAATAGCTTGAAGATGACTCCAGAAAGAGGTCGACCAGATTTTGGGAGCTGAAACAGTCCAAAATCAGCAACAAAACTACAAGGAATGAGGTCGCCTAGCCCAGATGGTCCTCTTGGAGAAATGCAAACTGAAAATAGGCTGGAAACTGATGAAAATCAGCAAGGAAATGCCAGATCTGAAGTTGTCCAGGAACACGATGCTCCAAGAAGCAGTTCGAGCTGATATAGGGGCTGGAAACTGACAAAATCAGCAGCAAAAGTGCCCAAAATGAGGTCGCCCAGCCCAGATGGAGCTCCTTAAGATAGGCGACTGGAAAAAAACGCTGTAAATCAGCAAGTGGAGCTGATTTTAAGGATGTCTAGCTGCGAAATATCCCAAAAACAGCAAGTCTATAGTCGCCTAGGTCCAGTAGTGACCCTGGTGAAGGCGCCCAGCTACAAGAGACCTCCAGAAAGCTGGTACAGGAAAAACGAGCTGGCTGGACTGATTTCTTCGCAATAGATGTGACTCTTCGCTCTGATACCATTGGTAGAAGCATGGGAAGCAATGCGGGAGCCAAACTCTGATACCTATGAGGAGACACAAAGTGGATGACGAACACGAGAGTGTAGTCCACACACAAAGCTCCACTGAATAGTTCAACAATAGAAGTACAAGACTTGGGATATATATGAAACCCAAGCATAAAGTGAAAAGCCTAGACTAGAATAACTTAGACCAAGTCCTTTCTACAATACCATACCATTGTATGTTCTATCACAAAGTACAAAGCTGTGAATTCAGCCACTAAGAAATGTATATGGTCAAGGAAGCTTCTGCATGACTTGCATCATGCTCAGGATGGTGATGCAGCTCAAATCTTCTGTGACAGCCAGAGTTGCATTGCTATTGGAAACAATCCTGTATTTCATGCTCGCATGAATCACTATCGTTATGTGCGGGCTTGTATTACAGATGGCTTCATCGACCTCACATATTTTTCCACTGAGGACAATGTGGCCGATATCTTCACTAAAAGCCTGTCAGCGCCTCTTTTCACACGACATCGACATGGCTTGGAGATATAAGACATACAAACAATATCAAGGGGGGTTGTAAAATGACATTGTTTTCTTTTGTACTCCCATAGGTTGCTGTATCCACATGTAGATGACTTTGTGCAACCATGGTACTTTAGGTACTACTGAGACTAGACTCCATAGTACTTCAGCCATATCATTGAGGGGAGATTTGTAGAGATATCCACAATGATATGGTGTTGTAGGCCATAAGTCCACTAAATGGTTGACCAGTACTTGGGTACTATATATACCAAGTACTTGTATTGTTTCATTGGAACATTTCAGTTGGAGTTCACTTGTGTTCACTTCTTGTTCTCTTGTGTTCACAACTCTTCTCCATTCTTGTTCCTACAAAAGGTAGGAAAGGAGGCTATGATACCACATGAAGGTGCATGGTGGAGAGGGAGAGAGAGGGTAGCCTAGGGACAGAGAAAATAATACTCAAAGAGAGACATAATGAAATGGACAAGAAATAGCAAGAGCAATGAACAAAATGAAAGTACTCAACATGTAGACCAAAGAGCTTGTAGACTTGATACTTGATTGATTTGACACAGACAAGTACAGCTCTTATATAGAGCACACACACATATGAGCACCAATGTATATGGGATAACTCCCAATGTGACACGTGGCATCCATAGGACACACTAGACTATAACTCACACTAGAACACACCAAACTGACTCATCTTGACTCCATTTCCTAACAGGTAGAAGACACGGCTCCTCAACCTATAAGATGAGGCACCATGTACTTGCTTCTCAAGAAATCAAGCTCAACTTTGCCTCTTGTATTGTCTCCATCTCCCTGACTCTCTCTCCGTCTCTCGATGTAATTCTTACATGCACATGTAAATGTGTCACTTTTTTGTTATCTCACAGTTGCATAGACTTTTTGAGCTCCCTTTTTTGGATCACCCTGATCTGATTTAAGGGTCAAAAAATATAAGCATTGGAGTGCTTTCTCCTCATGCATAAACAAAGTAAACCCTAGGCAAAGGGGGTTTAATGAAATACTAAGACCAAGGGGTGCTGCCACATGGCGAGCATCCAAGGGAGAAGATGTGACGGTCTTTATCAAGATATAGAAATGTGGCTTTTCAGTTGACGGATGTAACCTAAAACACCCATGGCATTACGATTCTCCCTCTAGAAGTTACAATCTTCACCATCACTCGAAGCAAAGGAGAATCCAAGAGGTCTTCTCAGTGATCAACCATGTCCCGCTTGAGGCATTTAGAGAGTTCTTTTGAGGAATCGAGGGAGCATCTGCATCAACTAGTGGGTGTCAGCCCACAGTGGAGTGGCTCATAGTAGGTCGGTGAGAGAGGGATGTTTTGGATCCAGGGATAAACGGCCCACTTGTAAGCCCCCATATAAGGAGAATATGGGGAAACATGGCCAACAGCAAGGGAAGAAATATGACCAAAAGCAAGGGAAGGGAAGAAAGAGAAGCCACATGGTAGAGGAAGGTGCTGCCACCAGGGGACAAATCTGAGAGACGAGTGTGTGGCTGCCATGTGTAGGGCAAGGAAGGCTTCCATGGAATTGGTTGGTTTGTTATTGCAGAAAAAAGAAAGAGCTCATAATTTTTCTCGTGGCTCTCATGGCAGTGAGCAAGCTCTAGCCACTAGGGAGAGGGGAAAATTTCAGAAATATAAGCCTAAAAACAACCAGCCACAAGGGGCAAATAATAGTACCAATAATGCCGGATCAAGCAAAGATGCTAAGGTGAAAAAGGGCAGATCCAATTACTGCAAGAAGCCAGGCCATTACATTGTAGAATGTCAGAAACGCATTGCAAATGAGAAGAAGAGGCAAGGCAACTCAAACAGTAATTTTGTGGCTCATACTGAGAACAATGCATCTGGCTCACATGCACACTTTGCTCAGGATGATCAGAATTTTGTATTTGCAGCCACACTCTCTGAGATATCTTCTAGGGGGGATTGTGATTGTGATCATGCTATTGCTCATAGCAATAATGATGATGCCTATTCACTTAATGTGAATGAGAATTGGTATTTGGATAGAGGTGCTTCACAGCATACGACTCCTCATAAGGAGTGGTTTGAGAGCATCAAACCTGTGTATGGGGGGTAGGTTACTTGTGCCAATAATGCTTCTCATGACATTATAGGAGTGGGACATATTCCCATTAAGCTTGATAATGGCAAAGTCAAGTATATTCGTGATGTTTCATTGAGGACACTACATCTTTGGATATTGTTCATTTTGAGTCAGAAGATATGCCATCACATGTGTCTAACACACCAAGTTCTTCCTCCACTACATTTGGAGAAATTCCCCATATTGATGAAGGTAGCACTTCTGAAATTTCAGTTCAGAAATCAGTCAATGAAAATCAACCTCTTGTCTATGAAAGGAGGAGGGTAAAATTTGCAGATCAGTCTCAGCCTGCTGCAGCTAGTCAGCCCCTTCCTAGATGGGCTCGGGCTACCATTCAGGATGCAAAAAAGCAGCCTGTGTTGGGGAGAACAAGGTCTAGTACAAGGCAAGCACAAAATCAGGTCAATTATGCATTCATGAGCACAGTTGTGGAAGCTGAAATTGAACCTCAGAGTTTTGAGGATGCTCAGGGACACCCATTATGGGAAGATGCTATGAAATCTGAAATTCAGTCCATTGAAAAGAATGCCACTTGGGAATCGGTCGATCTCCTTGTTGGGAAGAATGTAGTTGGCACCAAGTGGATTTATAAGTTGAAATATCATTCTGATGGCACAGTTGAGAAACATACAGCTCGTTTAGTTGCCAAGGGGTATAGTCAGGAGGAAGGAATTGACTATGAGTAGACTTTTGCTCCTCTAGCAAAGATGACAACCATTCGGACTGTCATCTCTCTTGCTGCAAGTTACGGTTGGACTGTTTATCAGATGGATGTGAAGACGGCCTTCTTGAATGGAGACCTAAAGGAAGAGGTCTATGTGCAGCAGCCCCAAGGTTTTGTGGTTAAGGGACAGGAACAAAAGGTATGCAACCTTCGCAAAGCTTTATATGGGCTGAAACAAGCACCTCGGGCTTGGTACCATAAAATCCATCAGTTCTTGTTATCACAGGGCTTTGTTAGCACTCAAACTGAGCCAAATCTCTATGTGCTTCAAGAAAAATCAGAAATCATCATTCTTATTCTTTATGTGGATGATATCATGCTTATTGGCAGTGATGAGGGAAATATTGCATCAGTAAAATCAGCTTTGTCTCGGTCATTTGATATGACAGACTTGGGTTTACTGCACTATTGTTTGGGCATTGAGTTTTGGCAAACTCAAGATGGTATTTTCGTGTCCCAAACTAAGTATGAGGAATATATTACAGAGATTTCACATGGAGAATAGTAAGCCTGCAGCTACACCTCTTGAGAAGGGTCTCAAACTGTGTAAGTATGATAAGGCTAAAAAGTTTGATGGCACTTTTTTTAGACAGTTGGTGGGGAGTCTTATCTATTTGTGTTCCACAAGGCCTGATATTGCTTATGCTGCAGGATTATTGAGTCAGTTTATGCATTGTCCCACTATCACTCATTGGAATGCCACCAAGCTTGTTCTCAGTTATCTGCATGGCACTATTACTCTTGGGATGCATTATACTAATGCTTGTGATCTTGATCTATGTGGCTTCACAGATTCTGATTGGTCAGGGGACATTAGTGAACATGTGACCGGAATTCGAGAATCCGAATGTGTCTGTTGCAAAGTCATAAGACTGAATGAACGCAGTACACATTTGGACGTCCACCTGGGGAAGTGTGACATCATCAAACTCCATGAGAGACATGCGGGCTATCTCATCAGGTGACAAGATGCTAGACAGCTTGAGTGTGGGATCGAGGAAAGGTTTGAAAACCACCCGAATGATCGACGAGGATGAAGCTGGGGGTGGAAGATCACAAGCTGTACTTTATGGGGCCAAATCACTGCCACCGTTACTGTGACCACTGTGCCCACTGGATGCCTTGGATGGTGTTTTGATTGTACCTGTGGGGGGCAGATAGTCAGAGCCTCCATGATCTGAATCAGAGGAACTCGAAAAGGGGGATAGCTCCTCATCCGATATGATAGTGATCCTGTTGGAGGGAGGTGAATCTGCAGCTGCTCGAGGTCGTTTCGAAGTGCTCTGTGGTGTAGACCCGGCACTCAGGTCATCAGTGGTGCGTTTGCCAAGTGATGCCATGGAAGATGGTCCCGATCCTGTTTTGTGGCGTGCCCGAGCCCGATGGAAGTCAACGAATAAAGTATCGTGGGGTAATCTGGGTTTGTACTTGTGGCGAGGGGCACGGGTAGGCATGAATGATGGCGTCGTATGGAGAGGAAAAGAGTACGGAGGGGGTGTCGATGTCGAGGTCTGGAGAGGCAAGGAGGGAGGAGGAGGTGTTGATGTCGAGGTTAATAAGAGAGGAGCCCGGAATCTGCTACGAGAGAATTCCTTAGCAGAGCCACCAGTGCAGGCCCATGCTTCGATGGAGAGGAAAAGAGTGAGGAAGGGGTGTCGGTGGAGAGGGAGAGCAAAAGGACGGATGTAGACTGATAGGGAAGGAGGGGTGACGAGGGGGGAGGAGGGGGGCTGGAGCAAGGAGGGGAGAGGGGGTGATGCAGAGGGTGTAGGGAGGAGAAGGGGGGAGAGTTGCTCCAGAGAGGGGGACGTAGACAAATAGAGGGGGGGGGCTGCGCAGGAGAGAGGGGGAGGGGCAGGGTGGTGGGTAAAGGGAGAGCGGGGAGGGGGCTGTTGCGCAAGAGAGGGGGAGAGGGCTGTTGCGCAGGAGAGGGTGAGGCAGGTAGAGGGAGAGGGGGAAAGAGGTTGCGCAGGTGAGAGGGGGAGGGGCAGGGTGGCGGGTAGAGGAAGAAAGGGAGGGGGGGGGCTGTTGCGCAGGAGAGGGGGAGGGGACTGTTGCGCAGGAGAGGGGGAGAGGGGAAGGGTGGTGGTTAAAGGGGGAGGGGGGGGGGCCTGTTGCGCAGGAGAGGGGGAGGGGACTGTTGCGCAGGAGAGGGGGAGAGGGGAAGGGTGGTGGTTAAAGGGGGAGAGGGGGGGGGGCTGTTGCGCAGGAGAGGGGGAGGGGGCTGTTGTGCAGGAGAGGGGGAGGAGACAGTTGCGCAGGAGAGGGGGAGAGGGGAAGGGTGGTGGGTAAAGGGGGAGAGGGGGGGGGCCTGTTGCGCAGGAGAGGGGGAGGGGGCTGTTGCGCAGGAGAGGGGGAGGGGGCTGTTGTGCAGGAGACGGGGAGAGGGGAAGGGTGGTGGGTAAAGGGGGAGAGAGGGGGGGCCTGTTGCGCAGGAGAGGAGGAGGGGGGAAGGGTGGTGGGTAAAGGGGCAGAGGGGGGGGCCTATTGCGTAGGAGAGGAGGAGGGGGGAAGGGTGGTGGGTAGAGGGAGAGGGGGGGCCTGTTGCGTAGGAGAGGAGGAGGAGGGAAGGGTGGTGGGTAAAGGGGAAGAGGGGGGCCTGTTGCATAGGAGAGGAGGAGGGTGGAAGGGTGGTGGGTAGAGGGAGAGGGGGGGCCTGTTGCGTAGGAGAGGAGGAGGGGGGAAGGGTGGTGGGTAAAGGGGAAGAAGGGGGGCCTGTTGTGTAGGAGAGGAGGAGGGGGGAAGGGTGGTGGGTAAAGGGGAAGAGGGGGGGGCCTCTTGGAGAGGGGGAGGGGGCTGTTGCGCAGGAGAGGGGGAGAGGGGAAGGGTGGTGGGTAGAGGTAGAGAGGGGGGGGGCTGTACAAAGGGTGGAAAGAGAAGGTGTTTGTAAGAGGGAGGTGGAAGTTGGACAGAGGGTGGAAAGAGAAGGTGTTTGTAAGAGAGAGGTAGGAATTGGACAGAGGGTGGAAAGAGAAGGTTTTTGTAAGAGAGAGGTAGGAGTTGGACAGAGGGTGGAAAGAGAAGGTGTTTGTAAGAGAGAGGTGGGGAGTTGGACAGAGGGTGGAAAGAGAAGGTGTTTGTAAGAGGGAGGTGGAAGTTGGACAAAGGGTGGAAAGAGAAGGTGTTTGTAAGAGGGAGGTGGAAGTTGGACAGAGGGTGGAAAGAGAAGGTGTTTGTAAGAGAGAGGTAGGGAGTTGGACAGAGGGTGGAAAGAGAAGGGTTTTGTAGGAGAGAGGTAGGGGTTGGACAGGGGGTGGAAAGAGAAGGGTTTTGTAAGAGAGAGGTAGAAGTTGGACAGAGGGTGGAAAGAGAAGGTTTTTGTAAGAGAGAGGTAGAAGTTGGACAGAGGGTGGAAAGAGAAGGTGTTTGTAAGAGGGAGGTGGAAGTTGGAGAGAAGGTAGAAGGAGAAGGAGTTTGTAAAACAGGATGAAAAGGGGAGGCCGTGAGAAAGTGACACAGAGTGAAAAAGGGAGGCCGCATTTAAAGGGTGGTCATTTAGAGAGAGATAGTGGCACGGGATGAAAAAAGGTGGTCACACTTAGAGAGAGAAAGTGGCTCGGGGTGAAAAATGGAGGGCTCACTTAGAGAGAGAAAGTGACACTCGGGTGGAAAGAAAAGGACCCATTTAGAGAGAAAAATTGGCACCAAGGGGAGAGAGGAGGAGCCATGTAGAGAGAGAAAGTGGCACTAGGGACAGAGAGGAGGACCCTTGTAGAAAGAGAAAGTGGCCCTCACTCAGAGGGAGAAGATGTCACCAGGAAGGAGAAGGACTAGGAGGGTGTTTTCTCATTGATCATGGTACCTCTTGATGCATGACCCATTCACCAATGCAGGTAGGAGTCTGCCTTCCAAAGTGGCCAAGTAGACTCCATCACTTGGGATAATCTTGGCAATGAAAAATGGACCTGTCCAACCACTCACAAACTTAGGTTTGTGTTTGAGAAACTTACTGGAATACAAGAGTACTAAATCTCCGACTTTGAAATTTCTTTTTCTGAGGTTCCGGTCATGCCAAGCTTTTTGTCGCTTCTGCCAAACTTCTTGAGCGAAAACTGCTTCACGTCGATGCTCTGCTAGTGCTTCCAAATCCCACAAGCGTTCCATTGTGCAGGCTTCAAGGTTGTCATTTTTGTCTGGAAGAATCCTGTGAGTGTCAAGAAATTCATAAGGCATAACGGCCTCCAGTCCATAGACCAACTCGAAGGGTGAATACCCAGTACTCGCCTTGTAAGCCGTTCGATAGGTGAATAAAGCAGCTGGAAGTATGTCGTCCCAATCGGCTAAAGAATTAGGCAAAGTCGATGCACGATCCCGCACATTGTGCGATTTGAGCTCTTAGATAGGCCATTGGCACGTGGGTAATAGGGAGATGAAAATTTGTGAACTATTTGTAGCAGGTGAACTAGTGCAGCAATGGTGTCATTTAGGAAGTGAGACCCTCTATCACTTATCAACTCAACAGGACAACCAAACCGAGAGATGATCTGGTCATATAGAAATGTGGCGACTACCTGGGCTGTACAGTTCTTGACTGCTTGGCTTCGACCCATTTGGTTCCATAGTCGGTGGCAAGTAGAGCATACTTGTTCCCTCGGCGTGTGGCACGAGAGATGGGTCCAATGAAATCCAATCCCCAGCGATAGAAGGGAGGCACCGGAGTGAATGGTTTGAGAGGGAGGTACTCACGCCTTGTAGGCTTGGGGCCCGCTCGTTGACATGAATCACATCTGGTCACATGAACATGGCAGTCGCGGAAGAGCTTGGGCCACCAGAACCCTGCTCGCATGATCTTACGAGCAGTAGCATCTGAGGCCATATGCCCTCCACCTATGCCAGCATGTGCCTCTTTAAGAATGGATTGTGTCTCGTGCGGAAGCACACACCGTCTCAAGATCTGATCCTTCCCGAGCTTGTACAATTGACCTGCAATCAACTTAAAAGGAGCAGCTTGAAGGATCCGTTTGCGTTTCTCCGTTGGAGTTAATCCTGGAGGAAAGCCACCTGTAGACAAGAGGTGTACTATGTTGGCATACCATGGTGGGAAGCAGTCCACTGCAAATAGGCATTCATCAGGTAGTGCCGTTATTCCGAACAAGCCCGCATCGGGTAAGTCATCGGTGATACCACTGGCTGGTTCCCCGGAATGTAACCTGGACAAGTGGTCTGCAGGTTGATGCAGTCTCCCAGCCCTCACCACAATGTCGAATTCAAATTCTTGAAAAAGAAGAATCCATCTGCTTATCCGGCCACCAAGAGTAGGCTTATTCAATAAATACTTAAGAGCTTGATGATCAGTGATGATCACAAACTTGTTGCCCAAGAGGTAGTGACGATACTTGGTCATGGCATAAACCATGTCGAGGCCCTCCCTTTCTGTGGTACTGTAATTGCATTCTGCTCCATTGAGTTGTCGACTCGCGAAGTAGATCGGCAAATCAATCTTGGTATCCTGGTTAGGTTGAGCCAGTATAGCACCTACTGCCCACCCACTAGCATCCACATGGACATGAAAAATTACATCCCAATCAGGCTGCCTGAGGATGGGGGTCTTCACGAGGCGATGCTTCAGATCATCAAAGGCTAGTTGTTGTGGGGTGGCCCAAACAAACGATCGGTCTTGATGTAGGAGTACTGTCAGTGCAATAGCAATGTCGGCATAGAAACGTATGAACCTTCGGTAATATCCTACATGCCCTAAGAAGGACTTCACCTCTTTGGGTGTACGAGGGATGGGCAATGAGATGATCACCTCTACCTTTGCGGGATCCGTGGTCATGCCCTCAGCAGAAACAATATGACCAAGGAGAACAACTCGGAGTGCGAGAAAGAAACATTTGTCAGGGTTCAAACACAAGCGCACTTCTCTGCACTTATCAAAGACCCATCTCAACTTATGTAGATGATCATTTTGTATGGCCGGATCAAGATGGGAGGCCGATTTACCATTAAAAACAGAGAAGTCATCTAGAAATACCTCAAGAAACTTGCCGATATTCTCTTGAAAGAGTTTGGTTACAAGTCGTTGAAAGGTTGCCGGGGCATTACATAGTCCAAAGGGCATCATTCGGTAGGCATATGTTCCCCATTGAGTGACAAAGGTAGTCTTGGGCTGATCCTGTTCTTTCACTCGGACTTGGTTGTACCCGCTATATCCATCCATGAATGAGTATAAAGCATGTCCTGCCACTGTCTCCAACACTCTATCTGTGAAGGGAAGGGGGAACCTATCACGTCGTGTTGCAGCATTCAAACTCCGATAGTCAACACATATTCTAAGTTTGCCGGTCTCTCTTTTGGGTACAATGACAATTCCGTTGACCCAATCGGAGTAATCCACTGGGTAGATTAATCCTGCTTGCTCCATTTTCTGTATATCTCTTTGGACTGCCTTGCCGTAGTTGGGATTCATGCGATATGGACCTTTAATCACAGGGTATGCATCGGGATATAAGTCGATGCTATGCTCCATGAAATCAGCGGGCACCCCCTTCAGATCCTTGTAGGACCAAGCAAAGACATCCACAAATTCTTTAAAAAGGTCGGTGACTGCAGCTAGAAGATAGTCATGTTCCCAGACCCAAGTGGCTAACTTCAAATGCCTGGGTTGGTCCTCACTTCCAATGTTGAGATACCACCAGTTCCGTGCCTCATCAATAGGGGCAATGCATTGGGATGTTGAGGTACTTGGTTCACCCATTCTCAGTCCTGTATGTGCTGTGGAGTATCTTCAAGGGGAAAGTCCCCCTCCACTGAGATGTAGAATCAGTAGATGTTGCAGATGTTGTGTGCCTTCGATGCCTCGGTGACTGTTTCAGCATGCCCCGGTAAGGTAAGCCTTCCACCTCATAAGTGGTTTCCGGAAGGTCTTGAATTGAGGGGTGGTCGGCTTCTGATAAGAAAAGGTCAAGCAAAGTGAGATCGGCCATGTCCTCACCTCTGTATCCGGTATGCACCCTGGGTCCGCCCAAGACCTCAAGCTGTTGGTGGTGATTCTCCTCAAGTTCAGCAATGTCTATGTCATTTCTTCTAAATCACTATCACCATCAGTCTCGTCTTCATTAGTGTTCCTGTCTTCTCTATGACTATCATTGCACTCAGCAGTACCATGGTTGTACACCGTAGTACCATGGTTGTGCACCGTAATACCATGATTGTACTCTGGAGTACCATTGGTGGGTTGTGCAGTACTAGCCTTGTCCCTAGTAGATCCTTCATTGTATCCTATAGTATTGTCAGCATCATTTTGACCAATGTCCTCCATGTCGGCCACTGGACGATCCTCAATGTTTACTGCAGTACCATCATTGTCCTCAGTATGATCTGTGGTGTCCACTGTAGTACCCCTAGTGACCATTCTCTTATACATGTGTGGACTATTGCAAAGTCCAAAGGGCATCCTTTCATAAACTAGTTCAGCCAGACCCTATCCATCTGGTGGATTTCTGATACTGTAAGTAGGTGTTCTTCTTGATCTTCTTGTTGGCATAGTTCCACCATGTTGACCGCTAAGGAGCCCAGGGCTCCCATCCAATCCAAAATGACAGCCTCCTCGTCTTCTTGATCAGCCCGATCCAACAAGTAGGTCAAACTTTCAAATCCTTCTAGGGTTGTCTCCTCATTTATATCTTGGTCACCATCCCTGGGCCAGTCCCCACAGGCCCAATGCTCCTCTTCGACTCCGGTTGTTCTTCAAAATCCTCCTCTCCTAGTTCTACTGGTATGTGCCTTGCTTGCCCTGTGACCATATCTATTTCGAGAGATGTCGATCCTAGGGGCGATCGAACTTCATCAGTTGACCAATCCTGAATGGCTTTTGAAGACCGCAACCATGGCCTACCAAGAAGTAGAGGGTAAGTTTGTTCATTTTCGGTCATATCAAGGACAACAAAATTGGAGAGAAAAGTTACTCCACCAATCTTCATGTGAACACCTTTGGCTGCACCCATTGGTTTTACTCTGCGTTGATCAGCCATGCGTACCTGAAAGTGAACATCACTTGTCAACCTCAACCCTAGTTTTTGGAGTGTACCTTTTGGCATAATGTTCACAGCCGCCCCACCATCGAGGAAGACGTCCTTCAGCTCCACTCCATGGATCTCCACGGTGAGCTTGGGACTTTGTTCACAAGTGAGGGCAGCGTAGGCAGAGAAGGGGTCCGGTGTAGACCCATGCTGAGCCGGTAATCTTCACGTGGACCTTGTTGAGTAGCTCAAGAAGTCTAGCTCTGTCTGGGGGACTGAGAACGGCCATCCCCACCCGAGAGGTTGGAAAAGATGCAAGAGTTGGAGGGAGTCCCGATGGGGCTGTAATGAGTGTTGGTGTTCCCAAGGAGGAGACCACCCCGACAACTCCTCCTGTGGAGGACCACAATGGGAAAGTCACTACTGATGTAGTCATAGAGGAAGTGTACCCAGATGGTAGCGCGTAAGTGGGGGGTCTCGATGTTGCAGAGGGAAAGGGTGAGAACATGGAAGATGTGGGGGTGAAAGAGAATGGGAGAGCATTTGGGAAAGAGAGGGACAGAGCTGAAGTCATGGATGAGTAGGCAGAAGGGAAGGAAGGAGGTGGTGGAAAAGGCAACACCAGTGTGGATGGAAAGGGAGATGAAACCATCATGGCAGGTAAAGGCATGGCTGGAGCAAAAGTATCCCCCAATGGGATAGATGTAGAAGAAGGATTAGCTAGGAGCCTAGAGCTATGCATAACAGATGAGGTAGCAGCTTGTCCACAAGAGGTCGAGGCGGGAGTAGATGGAGTCACCACTCCGGTAGAAGAGGTGGTTGATGAAGACATCATTGCAGGAGGAGGAGAGGGGCTGCCTTGACCTTGATGAGTCCTTGAGGAGCCCTCGTCCTTAGTACCCTCTTCTTTCACCTGTTCGCCGCTTTGCACTTCTTCTTCTCCAGAGTCTGGATCAGACCACCAGGGTTCCTGTTGATCCAAGTCAATGAGAGTGTTGATGAAGTTACTTGCTCTGGCTACTACTCCAGTGGGCTCACTTTGTGCTCGAGTTGAGGGCTTCACAAATTTACGTCGCACGTAATGCTTCTTGTACCTAGTTTGGTCTGCCGGAAGTCTTTTCTCCACTCTCCTCAAGTACCTCCTAGTTCTCTCACTAGCTCCTTCAAAGGTTTCAGAACTACTCGGCATAAGACCTCTCTCTAGGACCCTAGATCACCACTTCACTCGTGCTACTCAATACCAATAGTGTCCCACCGTGATCGCCATAAACTGTTTGAGGGGAGGGGTTCCTATCCTTCCGGAGGTGTTACCGGAGGCCAAAGGCCACTGGCGTGAGAAGCATGAGTTTTGCAATGCTCTAATGCAATGGATCGTGTAGAGCGCACCGTGCAATAGTGTGCGAGTGTCGTATGCTATACTGCAGTGAACGACGACGTACGAGTGCACTATGCTAAATGACAATCACCGGTGAACTCCACAACATAAGCAAAATAAGAAAATCCTACACTGGTGAACAATCCCCATATCGGGAAGAGACAAGAGAGATGAGAAAGTGACCGAGTTGGCCAATGTACATATCACTGGACGTGTCCCCAGGTCACAAGTCGCAAGTCACAAGAATACACAAGTCGCAAATCACAAGAATACACAGGTCTATCCCCATAGTAGACAAAGGGTACACACAAGTCTCTCCACATTCTCTCCTTGGCGAGCTCGTAGCTCTAGCCTCTATCTCTCCTCACTCTCCTCTCTTTCGCTCTCGTGCCGAATGCCGAATGCCCCTTTTTCTCTCTCTCCCTTCTCCTTCATCCTCATCCCCTGCCTTGGAGGGTCCCTTCTTCGCTGAGAATCCCCCCCTTTCTTGCCATTGGTCATCCTCTTATCTCCTTAGCTGTTGAGGATAGCCGTTGCGCCGCTGGCTCTCTTGATGGCTTCGGCGACTTCCTGACTCCCTGACTCGAGCCTGATGGTGTAAATTCTCCATGTGTAGGTGAGCTGGTTCACCGCACCTCTTGATGGCTTCGGCGACTTCCTGACTCCCTGACTCGCCAGCCTGATGGTGTAAATTCTCCATGTGCAGGTGAGCTGGTTCACCGCACCACTGCACCACTGTATCACTGAACCACTGTGTAAATATAAATACTCATGACTGCTCCATGTGCTAAGCTCACTCTCCATGTGCGCAGCTCTTGATGAGATCACTTTGGACACGATACTCCTGGTTGACCTGTGGTTGACATGTGTCGACTTGTGGTTGACAGCCTCGGATAGTACTCTTGGATGAACCCGTGTGATCGCGTGGCTAACTTGTGTTGACACATGGTCAACATGTGGTCCACAGATGTCGTCATGTGGTCAACGCCTGTCGACAGGTGGTCGTGTGATAAGGTAACAGAGATCTTTCTCTCTCTCACCTGTGGACTTTCCTCCCCTTGGACCTCGTGTGTATGGCAGGAGGTCAGCTCTGATGGAGGGTTCTTTTTCCACCACCAGGTCGGGTAAGATATTCCAACCCGCTTCCTCCCGCCGATGAGGATAGCCAGTTGGAATATACAGGGATTGGGCTGCATCCCTCATCGCCGTCGTCAATATCGGATAAGGAATCAGCTCCATCCAGGCGTGTCAGGTGGTTCCTTAGACATTCTTTTTCTTCAAGAACACAAACTGGATGCTAGAGATTGCTCTAAGTCAAGTAAGCTGCTTTTAGGCCATACTTTTTGGCTTCCTGCCTTGGGAACCAGAGGAGGTACATGCATATCAGTTTCAGATTCTATTCTCCCTCTGCTCATTGGACATGGTACCATCACCCCCTCCAGGGCCCAATGGATTTTACTTTTGATTGATGGACGTAAGGTTGGTTTCCTCAACCTCTACGCTTCGAACAACAGAGGGGACCGTGTTCTTTTTTGGAAAGAGTTGCTCTCGTGGGCTGACATTGCAGATTCATGGATTATTGGAGGTGACTTCAACATGGTTGAGGCACCATCCGATAAGCAAGGGGGCAGAGAAGGTGGTATTCATTCCCTCGAGAGAGCAGCTTGGGATGCCTTCTTGTTCAAGTTTAGTGGCATAGATGTTTGGTCAGATGATGCTTTTCATATTCAGTCTCAATCACTTTTGTTTTCATGGTCGAACCGTAGGATGTAGATGCCTATCCATGCTCGGATTGACAGATTCTATGTGGATGACTGGACTCTTGATAGAGGGGGGATAGTTTGCATTGCACCTGGTGTTTCCACCTCCTACCATTTTCCGATAGTTTTGTCTATCTCAGAGCCCCATCTGAGAGGATGGTCTCACAGTATCAGGATCCCCGATGCCTTATACATAGATGAGACTCTTACAGAGGAAGTCTTGGAGATCCGGGTTTCTCAACTGTAGGGGGGGTGGCCGATCCTTCACATGTGGCCACAACACTTGCTAGTATCAGTGACTTTTATCACTCTGTCGCTAGTGCTCGGCGAGGTGAGGTACTCAGGTAGGAGATTGGTATCAGCCGGCAGTTGGCAGCCTTGCAAAGGGAGGAGCAGAGATGACCATTAGATGCTTGGATACAAGAGCGCTTTGCTACAGCAAGGGCTCACTTGCAGACATTGCTTGATTAGAGAGCAGAGTATGCCTTCCATGCACGGGAGTCCTTTTGGATACAAATGGGAGGGACAGTCAATAAACACTTTTTCTCTACACTTGGTCCCAGACATAGTAGAGAGAGTGTCAGGTAGCTTATTGACTCTGACGGCGTTTTGGAGTCTCATCCGGATACCGTCATGCACTTAGCGACATATTTTTTTGCTTCCCTTCTTTCTGCAGATCTTGACACAAAGGCCAAAGGTGTGGCTAGAGATGTAGTTTGGCAGAGTTTACCTGGTGTTGGTCACACCAGAGATGATATGCTCACTTGATGCACGCTTTACCAACACAGAGTTTAGGACTGCTCTCTCCGCCCTTCATAAGGGCAAGTGCCCTGGTTCTGATGGTCTTACTCCATCATTTTTTACAGACTTTTGGGATATGATAGGTGATCGGATTACTTCAGCCTTGTAGGGCATTTGGGACTCGGGTGAGATGCCTGACTCACTGACCGAGGGACTCATACACCTTATCCCGAAAGGTGGCAACATGAATTTTGTATCCCATTGGAGACCCATCACTCTTTTGGGCACTCTATACAAAATCCTTGCCAAGGCGATCATCATCCGATTGCAGCCCCTTCTTCCAGACCTCATCCATGATACTCAGACAGGCTTTGTGCATGGCAGGAGAATATTTGATAATATCTTTTCCTTTTAGGAAGCCATAGAGTGGGCTATACAGAGAAAGCAGAGGCTGGCAATTCTACTCTTGGACTTTGAGAAAGCCTATGACAGAGTAGATTGGGGTTTTCTTGAGGGCACTCTTCTACGATTTGGATTTTCAGATGCATGGATTAGAGGGGTGGCCTCCCTTTACAGATCAGCGCACAGCCAGGTTTTGATTGGAGGGGTAAGGGGTGATAGGTTTTAGATTTCCAGATCAGTTCGTCAGGGATGCCCTTTAGCCCCCTTCCTCTTTCTTTTTGTGGCAGAAGCTATGAGTATCTTCCTTAGATCTCAGGCTAATCTATATGGGCTGAGATTGCCTTTGAGACAGGAGCAGGAGCTTCTTGACTGTGAGTTGGCTGATGACACTGCTATTTTTATTGAGGCCTCTTTACAGTCACTTGATTCTTTCCAGACAGCCTTGGATATCTTTTGCTCAGCTGCAGGGGCACACATTAACTGACAGAAATCCTTTGGTTTTTGGATCAGTGATGAGGACAGGGAGTTGACATTGGCTTTTCCTGGATTCAGAGGGGTATTCCTGTCAAATATTTGGGATGCCAGGTAGGATTGGACATCTCTCCAGCACAGTAGTGTGCCCCAGTACTGAAGAGTATAAGGAAAAAGCTCCTTTTTTGGAGCTCAGCCAAACTCGCCCTTGCATCTAGAGTTGTGGTAGTGAACCAGGTTCTTTTGGCCACCACCTAGTTTGTGTGTTCTTGCTGGTGCCGGTCTAGGGGTTGCATCACTCAGCTCATTAGACTAGTCAGGAATTTTTTATGGAGTGGACTTGATGGCACGGTAGATTTGCAGCGAGGGTGGCCTGGGAGACCATTATTCTCCCTACATGTGAAGGGGGCCTAAATACCATTGACCCGGACTTGCAATGCAGGGCATTGCTTTGTAAGGTGGTGGTGAGGGGACTCATGCCTAGGTAGGAACCTTGGAAGGATATCTTTTTTGGACGCATTCAAGCTTGCACACCAATGTTGGGAGATGATTGGGTGGACATCCCTCGCTGGATTTTTACTTCCACCCCTCTCAGATCTCCTGCCTCTCCTCTCATGACTGCCATCCTGAAAGCTTGGGGGAGCTTCAGGAACACTCTTCGATGGGTTTTGCCCTCTACCCTCAAAGAGATTAATAGGTAGCCGATCATTTGGAATGATAGTATACTTGATGAGCATGGCAGACCATTGGGCACTTCCCATTACATGCAGTGGTCTAGATGGGAGAGAGGCCCCGCCTACACGCCCCGCCTACACAGTAGGCACTTGGAAGGCATTTATCAGGCTACTTGAGGATCAAAGATTGCAGTCCGTGAGTCACCTCAAAGGGGTAGCACGCAGGATTCAGCAGATAGATGCAACCATCCTGGTGGAATGGACAGTTGAGTTGCCTATTACTTCCACCACTTGGATGGGAGCTTTTTTGAGGACAGCAGTTCCTCTACAGGTGATCGCTCTTCGAGGTCTCGGGGAAGATGCACTGGTCTTTGATGTTGGGGATGGAGGTATACTCTCTAGATCCACGGATGATATTCTTCTAGAGGTTGCCTTTTAGCCTGTCAGGATTGCTGGTTTTGTGGACCATGGAGCAGGCTTGTAGTGGTACTTAGACCTCGACCCTCTGCTCTTGGCCCTGGGATCCTGGAGATTGTGGTTATATGGAGGTGCACCTATCAGGTGCTTGTAGTGGGACCCAGGAGAGATTTCAGCTGAACAGTAGGGGTTGGATTCCCTCCAGAGCCCCCCATTGGGACAACTTTTTCATCACCGTAGATTTGCGTAGGAATTTTTGGAGGAGGCTCTGGAAATCCCTCAAAAATAGAAAGATCACTCTTTTCTTTTGGCTTTCTATTCATGGAGGGATTATAGTGAACTTGTGGAGATTACGATTTGGGGCTTATCCCACTTGCCCTCGTTGTCATTCTACAGAGGAGTCAGTGTGACATTGCCTTTGGGACTGCAGTCAGGCGAGGAATGTTTGGAAAGGGGTTGCTCGGATACTCAGCATTTTTCATACTTCCCCTTTCTTCATGGCTTGGGGCTCGGTCGCATGGTTATCCCTTACTAGGCCCCAGGTGTTTTATGAGGGTGAGCCTTCTTCTTGGGCACTCTCAGTCCGCCGACAAGTGGCAGAGCCCTGCTCTCTTCAGGATGTACCACTTACTCCCTTCAGAGCTTCTCATGCTTCAGTGGGCACCTCTTGGGAGATTTTGGCTAGCATTTCCTCTTGGCACATTTGGAGAGCCAGATGTATAGAGGCCTTGGATGGCACCCAGATACACCCATCACAGGTGTTCACAGGTATTTAGACTGACACGGTTCACACTTTGATAGCCATATGTGCTAGCATGCAGGGCCCTTCACAGGAAACCTCATCTAGAAGGACTGTATTTCTTCGAATTTGGAGGGGTTCTCCCTTTTTCTTTGAGGTTTCTACCGGATTGAGATGGCACTATCAGCCCCAATTCTTTCTTTTTGGCTCTTGAGCTTTTCATGCATCGCATGGTGTATCCCGTATGGAGCTTGCTCTAATGGTTTTCTTTAATACTTAACAGAAGTATCTTTTTGCAAAAAAAAAAAAAAAGGTTCCCTACCTTGCTTCTGGAAGAGACTTTGGAAATCCCACAGGAATAGAAAGATCACTCTTTTCTTTTGGCTTTCTATCCATGGTGGGATTGCAGTGAACCTTTGGAGATCCAGGTTCGGAGCCGAACCTACTTGCCCTCGTTGCCTCTCTGCTTTGGAGACTATTCAGCATTGCTAATGGGATTGCAGACAGGCGAGGATGATTTGGATGGGGGTAGCCAGGATTTTCATTCACTTTGCCCACTCCCCATTCTTTATGACATGGGGCTCAGTGGCTCGGCTTTCTCTTACAGGGCCTTAGGTATTCTATGAGAGACTTGACTCATCTCGGGCCATTTCGTTCAACGTCATCAGATTGAGTCCTGTTCTTTGGATGTGATACCACACCTTCCTTTTGCAGCTGTACATGCCTCTGTGGATACCTCTTGGGAGATTCTAGCGAGCATAGCAGCCTGGCATATCTAGAGAGCCAGATGCACAGAGGCATTGGATGGAACTCAGGTTCATCCCTCGCACACATTGGCTAGTATCTGGACAGACATCTGGACAGACACCATACATTGATGACCGTATGAACGAGTATGCAGGGAGACTCTCGTGCAGCCTCAGCTAGGAGGGCTTCTTTCTTCAGGGAATGGAAGGATTCTCCTTTCTTCTCTGAGACTCCTACAGAGTTGAGGTGGCACTTTCAGCCTCAGCCTTGGTTGTTTTCCACCTCACTTTGAGGGGGTTTATTTATCCTCATGATTTCATGATGTATTCCGCTTTGAGCTTGCTCTCGCAGGTTTTTTATCTTACTTAATAGAAGTCTCTTTCTTGGAAAAAAGAAAAAAGGTTCTCTACCTTGGATAGTCCTCCTAAAAAGATGTGTTTTCCTATTTTGTTTTGGTGTGTGGCTCCATGTCTCTCATTAGCCCCTGGAGCTAGGAGGGGATGTACTGTGGGAGCCATGTATTGGCTTTGATAGGTTAAGAGGGGGATGTATTGTGGGAGCCATGTATTGGCTTTGATAGGTCTCGTTATCAAGCCTGGCCGAGTTCCAGGATGTTGCTGTATTCCTAGACCTATGAGCTGGTCATGTAGCCATGCTATAACGTGAGCCTTTGAGCATGTTGAGTCTCAAGCCATGAGAGTACTTGGATCAACCTCTGGACACGCTCAGACTTTAGCCTCTCAATTACATAGGGTGCACAGTTTGACGACCGTCATTGTCATGTTCTGTTCTTGGTTCCATTCTGGTAGTCTCTCATCTTGCTGGGGTGTTGAAATATGAAGCCAAAGTGAGTAAAAAATGAGTGTACTAGGTGTCTATTAGGTGTTTTATAGTCTAATGAGTCCTATGGATGTCATGTGTCATATTGGGAGTTATCCCATATGCATAGGTGTTCATATGCGTGTGTGTGCTCTTATATAAGAGCTGTACTTGTCTAGTGCCAAACAAATCATGTATCAAGCTACAAGCTCTTTGGTCTACATGTGAGTACTTTCATTTTGGTTCATTGCTATAGTCATTTCATTTCCATTTCATTATGTCTCTCTTTGAGTATCACTTCCTCTCTCCCTAGTCTAATCTCTCTCTCTCTCTCCACCATGTTCCTTCAGGATGGAGATTCTTTGTTGCAGCGATCCTTTTCAAGAAGAAGAGACACCATATCTTTGAAGGTAGTTGATCCCTCCATACTCGTCATGAGGACAGCCATTTTGTCCTCGTCATCCGGGGAACACTTCAAGTTGAAGAGTTGTTGAACTAAAGATTGAATTTTTGCTATATGTGCACTCAAGGTATCACACTCTTCCATTTTCAACTTATAAAATTGCATTTTTCAAAAAAACCTTGAAGTTGGTGATTTTGTTACCAAATATATTCTCGAGGCGTGCCCAAATCTCCTTGGCCGTTGACTTGAAGTCGATGTGATGAATCAAAGAATCATCTAGGCAAAGGCCGATGATTGCGATGGCTCTCGAGTTATGTTGCTTCCAAATCTTGCGTGTTGGAGACTCCGTTGATGTAGCAATATCTTCATCATCTTCAATGGCATCCCAAACATTCTCCTTCATGAGAAGGAGTTGGACCTTCATTTGCCATGTGGGGAATCCTTCCCCCCTGAACTTGTCCACTAGCAAGGAACTTGCAGATAGTGAACCCATTATGAATATAGTAGCTTGTGAATGGCCGGTAGCTCTATAGGACAGCTAGAAGAGCTTGAATGTTTGCTGCTATAGAACGGGCGACGGGCAGCTGACAGTAGACAGAGTTGCTGCTTGTGTAATGGCAGGCAGAGAGGCGGCAGAATGGTGGGCAGATCAGACGGCAGAATGGTGGGCAGAACAGAGGAAATTGAACGGGCTGAGCAGTGTGAAATGAAGCGGGCTGAGAAGTGTGGAATGGCGGGCAGAGAATCAGCAGGATGGTGGGCAGAACAGAGGGGAATGAAGCAGGCTGAGTAGAGGCAATGGAGAAGCACGCGCTTCAGTCATCACGAACTGAACAATCACCTTCTTTGCTTGATGAAGCCATTGTTGGTGAGGCTCGGGTGGAGAAGGAGTTGAGCTCAAAGTGGAATAGAGAAAGCAGCCCTCCAAGGGGAATGAGGGAGAGAGGCTTCAATGTCCTCAACCTCTTGGAAGTTAGCCTAGCTCTAATACCATATGAAGATGCAAGGATTGAGTCTTGATGATGTGACATGAGAAAGTACAATGCCTTTATGGGATAGGCACACTCACACTCTAAGTGTCAAGTGTATATGGGACAAGTCCCATAGTGACACGTGGCACTCTAGGATATAAAGTAGTATAGTACTACTCTAGAGCTCAATAGAAACACACTAAAAGTCACTCAAATTGACTCCATTTACAGTTTTGTGGGAACCAACAATGTGTCCCATGACAGCCATATCCTAAAGATATTGAACAACCGGCTGTATGAAGGGAAATCCTAATCGCACGGTGTGCAGGACGCTGCCATGTGAGCACCTCTGGCCTACCAAGGCAAAAGAGAAGGGCGAGGAGGAGGATGAAAGGCAGGAAAAGCTGCAAAAGAGAAGACTCAGGAAGCCAGGAGGAGGAAGAAAGCAGGCCGCAATAGGAGAGGGATCCTGAACTGCTTTAGGAACAAAAAGATCATCCTTGGATTTATCTACCTTCCTCCAGTAGTGCTTCGGAGTAGTAAAAGAAGGCTTATACAGTGAAGCCATAGCAGAGACCGGAGGAGAAGGTAGAGGACTCTTGACAGCTGAGGAAGGAGCGGGAGGAGTGGTCCTGGAAGTAGAAGGGCAAGCCCGTGCAAAATGACCAACCTGACGGCACCGATAACAAGCTGTAGGAAAAGATGTAAACTACAGCCTGATGCGCAAAGGATGAACAAATCCCAAATCAAGATCCAGAGAAGAAGGCACCGGCTGCATCATATCCCATAGAATACAGATGCGAACATCCCGAGTGGCCTGCAGAAACTCCTGTCTCGGAACATGTAGAGGCCTCCCCAAAAACGCTGCGAGGGTAGGAAGATGCGGAAGAAGAGGAACAGGCAACGCTTTTAGAGTAATCCAAACTAGACATTGAGTGAGAAGAGAAGCAACCGGATCAAAAAGTGGATCCCAGGGCATCACATAAGCAAAGAAACCAGCCCCAGGAACAGCAGCACTGTTGACAAGGCTCTCCACCACCTCAGTCGAAGAACACCGAGCATAATAAAAACCTTTGCCCAGAAAAAGAAAGGAAGAAACAAGATCTGGGCCTACTGCAACTTCAGCCCAACGATGGAGCTGAGCTGCAGAAAGAATCCTACCCATAAAATAGAGATAGATCCCAAACTGCTGAGCTTGTTGAAGACCAGAGACTAAGAGGGCAAAATCCAAAGAGCAAACCATAGGAGCACCCAAGGAGGGAACATCTGTGACGGAGGCAGCACACAATTGTCGAAGAAGATCCAACTGGAGGGAGGAAGAAGGACCCTCCGCCACATCGAGTTTTGCAAATTTGAATAAACGCGAAGCAAGCAAATCACCATGCTTCTGACGAATAAAAACAGAGGCAGGAGGATCAGGCACGGAAGGAGTAGAAGCAGAGAACACAAAGGACTTCTCTATCGATGCAGCAGGGAGAAAGGAAGAAGATACATCAAGAAAAGGCGAGGATAAAGGGGATTGCTGCTGGAATTGTATAGACTTGAAAGGCTGAGCAGATACATGCTATACTGACAGCAAAGGGGGCACAAAAGAAGAGGGTACAGTCGAAAATGGAACAGCAGCTGTAGCAAATGAAAGCTGCACATCCGTCCATACAGGCTATACGGTTGGCCGTACAACCTGTATGGACGGCCGTACGGCAGAGGCAGAAGTTGCAGGTAAGTGAGGCGGCTGCTACAGAGCAGGTACGGACAGCAGCGAAGGGAGTGCAGGGAGTGGCTGAGGCAAAACGGGGGTGCAGGCAGCAGGTACGGATGGTGAAGAAACCTGTACGGATGACCAAACCTGCACGGACTGAGACAGAGGATCTACAAAAGGAGGCGGGGACTGTAGAGGGATGAACGGAGGAGGGACGGGGGAAGGCTGAAGGTGTACGGAGGTAGACAGGAAGGGAACAGATGCACACAAGGGTACGGGCAGGGGGGGAGGAGCAGCAGGGCTCTCCATGGCGCCACCTCTCACTCACACACACACACACACACACACACATAACAGACGTGTGGCTGGAAATCAAGAAAGGGAAAGAAAAAGTCTTCCTTGCAACATGCTACTTTGCACCCCCACAATCCCCCATCTGCAAGAAAAACGGACATATATCTAGTGCAGACATCTTCATGTATTTGAGAAAGGACATAGAGAGAATACTACAAGAAAGGTGCAATCATGCTAGTAGGAGATTTCAATGCAGGAACTTGCTCCAATCAAGCATCAACAATAGTGGAACATAGAAACCCAATGTGGATGGAAGAACTTGACAAAGAAGAGGAAGCAACAAGCTGGCAAAGAGTCTCAAAAGACATAGGAGAAGCTACCGGATGAAGGAGATTCTCACCCTCTGTGGATGTTTCAGCTTGAAGATATGCAAGGGAGCAAGATCTCTGACAACATAGATGGCTTCACATGCACAACCTTATGGGGGTCTAGTGTGGTTGATTACCTCATGATTGAACCACACGCAACCCATTTATTAAAAAATAACCCAGGCCACAAAACAATTTCCCTCTTCATACAGGGCGTCACTGAAGATAAAACAGCCACTGAAATCAAGACATCCCCTTGGATAAGATGGAATACAGCAAACACACTGTGTATCAAAACCACCTACAAAGCACTTCCCTCTTGGTTGATAATGACTGCCGTGTTGTCACAAGCTCAAATGGAAAGGCAGCTGCGTAGAGTAAGACCCAAATATACAAACTGAATTTTTGAAACTCCCCCTATTTTTTTAAAACGTTTCACGTTTCTAAGTATTGAAACGTTTCTTTGAACTATGTTACCAATGCTATTGATGAACTAGATGATTGGATGAGGGATCACAATGAACCAAGGTTTCTGAATTGCAGGCTACACACTCCTCTGATTGCTATATGCAGATGACATGGTCCTATTTGCAAAGGATGAACATGAACTGCAGAGACACTTGGATGCTTTACACGAATTCTGCAGATTTTCTAGTATGCAAGTAAACATCGCAAAGACCAAGATTATCATCATTGGGAGAAGACACATGCAACCCACTTTCACATTTGAAAGAAAGGAAAAGGTATCACATCTGGAATTGGGGAATGTGAAAATATCTATACACTACACGTGCACAGACCATCATTCTTTATGGATGCCAGGCCTAGGCTCCAGGGCTTGCTAGAGGCTCATGGAAGAATGTGGAGGGTGCAAAAAGGGTTTTATATCGAAGAACTGGGAATCAAGGTTCAAACTCCCTACCCCATCTTACTAGCTGAAAAGGGCGTCCTACCACTAGAAGGGAAATCCCTATGCCAACATATCAGTATCTCAGTATAGTAGAGAAAATGCAAGGACAAGCTCCCTCACAAAGCAAAGCAAGCAACCAAACACAAGGACTGGTTAAAAACAGTGCTAGAAAATGCAAGGATAAGCTCCCTCACAAAGCAAAGCAAGCAACCAAACACAAGGACTGGTTAAAAACAGGTATAGAGTGGCTGGGATATTGGGCGATTGATGGATCAGAACTTCCAAACATTGACATCGAAGAGCTGGTAACTGAAAAGATGATAGGCAAATTATGGCAAGCCCCAAAAGAGAAGATGGCCTTCTACAAAAAAGAAATTATCAATCCAATGCTGACACATGGGGACAAGACTATCTCAATGAGAACATCTCCCTCTTCAAAAGGAAACTAATACGTCAGCTATAAATGAGCTCCCACGAACTCACCCGGGGGTCACCCATAAACATGTAACATAGCACATTAGTGCAAAGAGGGGTAGTTTTTAAATAGGGGGATTTACATGTCATATTGCATGCATGAAGAGATATAAAATAGCAATTACATGAGAAAATGTAAAAAGGCAAGAATTGGGGTATTTTTAATATATGCTTGCTCGAATGTGCTATGATTGGTAGATGCAAAAACGTGCCATGAGAGGATCGCGTTTGCAACTTATGCCCATCACGGGACATAGAGGCAAATGCCACACACTCCTCAACTATCGAGCCTATTTATTAAAAAAAAACAACTATTGAGCCTATCAGTACATCAGGGAGGAATATGAACTGAACATGTCCATACACACGAACTTGCACATCCTCTTCGACCAACCACCAAAGAGTAGAGGAGCTTACATCAAGGAGGTATAAGCACATCGCAGTCAAGTCTTGGATCGAGCATGCACGCTCACAAGCATGCTCAGGGATGCAAAACACATTGTTGTTGACATCTACCTTTACAGCTACAACATGTAATATTTTCGTAAATTCACCTTTTTCCTCTAGATCCTTTTGGGTCTCCAACGGACATTCATAATATCATATCTTCTCTCTCTCTATCCCCTCCTCCCCATGCGAGTTAATGCGGATTTGGAAGAATGCATGTAATAGCCAAGCCAAATTAGATTTAAAATCTAGTTTAATCTCCACAAATGAAGTCAATGAGTGTCCGAAAGATTATTTTCATTGAAGGCTTACCTGAAGCAAACAGACTATAGATGAACTCACGGTGATCTTTCAATGTATGCACGGCTCGAAATGAAGACCTCGGATCAAGGATCTTAATAACCTTGTCAGCTCCACCTGTGACAAGCAACGGGCACCCACAGGCTGATTTTCTGGAGACGCTAATGCAGGATACTGCACCTTGCCCTTTAGCGGACCTGCACATGCACAGTGTTCAAAGTGTCAATTCTGGAACAAACTTGTGTTACAGAGGTAGCAATTCGCAGAGTTTATAGACGGGACTGACCTATGCAGCACTGCTGAGTGCACTGGACGGCTGGTCCTGAAGTCCCACACTTGGAAAACACCGTCCTGGCCTCCACTCAGAAAGACTTCTTCCAGAGCTCCCAATGTTTGTTCATCCGTTTCATCTCGCAAGCACTCTACCGCAGTCACATGCCCCTGATGGGCTTTCTTGCAGTGTAAAACCACCGAGCCTGTTCCTCCGTCCCACAGAATAATCGCACCATCCCGACATCCACTGGCGATGGCATTCTTTGAGCCCAATGCAAAGGCCATGACTGCAGCTCGGTGTCCTTGTAAGCTGCTTCTAGCATTTCTGCTCGCCTTACTCAGATCCCAGAGCAGAAGCGACTTATCATAGCTCGAGCTCACCGCCACGGAGCCTCCCATTCCTACTTTGACCGCTGATATAGACGCGCTGTGTCCTTTCAGTTCTGTGCAGCGTACTCCAGTCCTTTCCCATAGGCAAAGCTTACTGTCCATCCCGCCACTTAGAATACGACCGTCGGGCAAATGATCAACGCAAGTTACCCATTCTGTGTGGCCGTAAGAATTTCCATATAATGTTTTCTTGAATTGCCCCGTCTTGATGTTAACAACGTAAAGAGCGTGGTCAGACGAGCCTATAGCAGCATCTGATCCTAGAACACTCATGCACAGGTTTGGTCGGTCGGAAAGGTTAATCACCGTTCCTGCGGCGTTAGCCGGACCTTGCATCCACCCATCTGTAGGCATACGATGAGGGCGGGGGCGGCAGGTTCGTCCAAGAGAGGGATGGAGATCAGGCTCCCGGCAAACAGCTGGAGTCCCAGACAAGCTGTGCTTGTGATCAAGAGGCACTGTCTGATGAGCAGAGTCAAGAAGGCACTGCCTATTGAAAGAATCATTGAGGTTCTGTTTGGAACTGGTCACAGGGATCTCATCAGTGTGAGCCTGAGGTTTGACGTGATGGTTGTTTGAAGGCGTGCGTTTGGAGCAGCGAACGTCATGGGTTCTGCTCCGAAGGCTCGTTGGCCTCGTGGAGCTGGAGCTCGCCCTGCTGATCATTGGGAAAAGTGGGTGCGAGATAGTGGCTTCCAGAGTGCTGCTGCAATGTAGCTGCAGCAGCTGCGTTCCCTTCTAACGAGAAGCAGCTACATGGCAAGAAGACGACTGTCCGCGTACAAGCTCTTGCATGGCAACAACAAGATTTCACGTTCACGTGCTTTCATGCATGGCTGCAAAAAACAGGTTTCAAGTTTCATTGCTCACAACAAATAGGTCCCCACGCTATTGAGAAATTCGAATAGTTTCCACACACACACTCTCTCTCTCTCTCTCCGGAAAATTAACCTAAGCCTATCTCCCTCTCTTGACGCTTCCTCCTTCTCTAAGCTTCAACCGCCTCCATCTCTGCTCTATATCTCAATCAGCGCTGCTTTCCATCTCGATCTCCTTGCTACTGCTAACGATTCTCTGCTCCCTCATCCCTCTCTCTAGATTGATTGAGAGGCGATTTGGGAGGGCACGGAAGTGGAGTGGTGGCAGAGAGGGAAGAAAGCTGAGGGGATGGCTATGCAGGTGGCAGAAGAGAGGGGGAGATGGCAAAAGAGAGGGAACATAGCGAAGAGAGGGAGCGAGGGGTAAGGGGAGGGAGAGAGATGCAAGGGGGGGCGAAAGCGGGGCAGAGGGGGAGGGAGAATTAGCTTACGATAACCTCCACTATTCTCTGTACTGTGGGGGGGGTGCCCTCTTCCTCAGTATCTCTTGCTGGCAGGAGACATTACGAGATTTTTCTTTGGAAAATTTTAAATTACAAAAAATTTCCAATTGATTCTGGTTTAAAATGTTGTGCCGTTTGATAGTTTCATATTTTTGAATCCGAAGGAGCCAATAGACAATAGAGACAATAGACAATATGAGAGGAGCAGCGGCTAGCTATAGCCTCGTGTAGATTCCCAACATTGTCAATCTAGATAGTCGATTTCCAAAGTAAGGGTGTTTACACAATGCACACTATGTCTACCCATGGTACATTGAATGCATTTGAGCCTACATGGGCGGGCTAAAATAGTTGTCAATTCTATTGTACTAAACCTTATTCTCTTTTCCATGTTCAACATACCTTGATGTTGCATGTAGACTTCCTTGTCTAGGTATCCATTAGGAAAAGCATTCTTAATGTCTAATTGGCACAAATTTTATCCGCTGAGTGTGGCTAGTGATATCAAACATCTTATGGAGTCCATCTCGATTGTACTTGACTTTGTAAACCACTTGTTTGCAATTGCCTTCTTTCCTGTGGAAGGTCACATAAATCGCAAATATTATTTTTGTACAAAGCATC
Source organism: Dipteris shenzhenensis (assembly GCF_047967505.1). NCBI lineage: Eukaryota > Viridiplantae > Streptophyta > Polypodiopsida > Gleicheniales > Dipteridaceae > Dipteris > Dipteris shenzhenensis. The sequence goes on along the minus strand of NC_141611.1, from coordinate 50,983,769 downwards.
TATCTTGTCAACTACATTATATATTAGCCATGATGGTAGTCAAGTCGTAAGAGCTTGAATTGCTTTGCCTTCTTGAACATGGGTCAACAAGACCTTTTGAGTTGTTGCTCTTTTGGGGAATCTTCTAGCAATTCTTGCTCTTCTTCATCAACCTTTTACTATATGTGATGGAGTAGTTGGTGCTCAATCGGTGTGACTATCTCTTATGTATTTGATGCCTTCCATTTTGATTCTTCATCAAATACTATATCTCTAGCTTAGATTATGACCTTTCGATGTACAACTTGTATGTTTTTATCTCCTCATTGTAACATCCAGCTTTTTGCAATGATCGTCATGCTTGTGTACATATGCTATGCATCCAAAAATGCAAAGATGCCCTATGCATGGTTAGTATCTAATAAATGGAACCTTATTTCAGGAGCACAAGTGCAAAGCCAAGGATGGCTGCATTGCTAGATTTGCATGACAAGTTCTCGCAATCATTGCAAGCCAACAAGCAGAGATGAGCCTTGTCTCTAAGTCTCACACTCTCCCACAAGTGGGATCTTACAAAGCTAGAGAGGGGTTGAGCAGAAGTGTTATACATTTCTAGGAGCACAAGTGACGAAGATAGCTTCGTATGTATGATAAACTCTTGCACTCCGTCCCTCCTCCTTGTGTTGTCTCGACGGGGACTCACGTGTCATGGGGATGTTGAAGGGATGCCGTTGGAGCCTCCACTCCAAGCTACTTTGTTGTGAGAGCAATGCATGCATGATCCATCCACTTGTGTCATGCACACGGTTTTTGGATTGTCATAGTGTGTTTCCACGAGAGAAAGGGAAAAATGGGAGAGGGAAGAAGAGAGGGGAGAAGGGAGGGAGAAGGAGAAGGGGAAGGGAGATGGAAGGGGGATGGAGTGGCAAACACAAAGGCATTACGAAGGAGACAAGATAACACCCAAAGATACTCTTGAAAGAGAAGAGGGAGCTTGTATTCCAAACTTGTGCTTACAACAATGAAGACCAAAGTAAACCATTTGGTCTTTTATACATGTCACCTTCTAAAGGGAGGGGCCAACCCTTTTCCTTCTAGCAATCTCCCTCTCTTTACATTAAAAGGCTCTTGGGCTCGTAGGGTGCCAGGGCATATTTGCTATCCTTTCCATGTCTCCCTACCTTCGAAAATACTACTTGTGTTAACCATATAAGAGCGCTTGGGAAAAGCCTGGCATTAGGAAGTGCTCCTAATCGGGTCCCAAATAGCACTTGTGTTAGCCTTGCACCTCTGAGCCCTAAGGTATTTGGGGCTCAAACCCCCTGTATGAGGCTCAAAACCTGGACTGGCGAGGTTGATCCCTGTGAGGCAATTAACCACAACATGCAACCTGTGACCGTTGGGGTATTTGGGGCTCAAACTCCCTGAACTTGTACTGTTCTCCTTCCATGGCTACAACCGTTGAAGTAAATCATCAAGCCTAATCACCTCTAATCACTGGTTACCATGCATTCTACGATTGTACTCCATGGATGTTAACATGCCCCCCTTCCTGTTGTTGAGCCGCCCTCGGATCAGCTGCGTTGGAGGTGTGTGGAGAGGACTTTCTAGAGGACTGCGTAGTGGTCTAGCTCACGTGGAGTGAGTCGAGCTAGGTATGAGCGGAACTTCCAAGAGTGGGTGGCATGCATACCCTCATACATGTGGATGTGGTGGTCGTGGAGATTGCAGACGCGGAGGTATAGGCGGAGGTCTTGAAACAGTGTGGGACCGATGTTGGGGCTGAAGACAATCTGATTGGTCAGATTGTGGAGGCAGTCATTAATGAGGTGACTGTGGGCGGGGAGGTCATGGAGGAGTAAGAGGAGGAGGCAGTTGAAGTGGACTGCTGCTACAATGGCTAGATCGGGTATCGAGTCATATGTGTCATTGAATGACTGGAGGCGAAAGCAAAATCCCTCTTGTGCCATCTCCTTTGGAAAGTTGTACAACATATTAGGGTCCCGTTGCTGGAGTTTGTGGAATTCCTCCCAAGTCCATCGTAATTCCATTGGCATGTACAGGGGGTGGATCCGGCGATCGATGTGGGCACTGCAGTAATATCACCAAAATCGCTCCATTTTGAGGAAGGAAATGTGCCAGTGAGGCTGTAGACTGGCGTGGCATTAGTCCGTGGGACTGGAGCATCAAGGGTGAGGAGGTGATAACTCCTCTTGTGCACTTTGGATGGGTGCATCGCCAATCATTGAAGGACTGGGTGATGAACTACGTGAGGGGGTGCACCTCCAAGATTTTGTAGAGGTGGAGGTGGGAGCCTTCGAGTTGGTGCTTCCAATGGTGCACGAGTGCACTATCTGGTAGTTCTTGGAACAATTGTAGGTCGGGATGCCACTGTACATTTTTGGGCGGGGAGGAGGGGGGAGCTTGAGGAACCTCATCATCTTCAATTGGCATGGGTTCCTCCTCTGCGGTGCCTGTGGGCATTATATCAGCAGGCGTCTATACAAAATTGGATGCCTTGAGAAGCGTGTTGAGAGCCTCTTCAGGAAGGTCTGACCGAAGCAGTAGATGAGATGGATGGGGAGGTACCATGCTGTGTGGTGGTGGTGTTAGAGGCATTGGAAGAATATTCAGGCAGATTGGTGCAAGGAAGGGGGGGTGGGGGAGGCTGGGTGGCTTGTTGGATGGGTTGGGCAAGATCCAAAAGAGGTGGTTGTGGAATTCCAGCAGGGAGGGCTATAGAATTAAATATTGAGATGACTTCTTAGCCTCCCTCCTCGGCTACTTCCTCAGGATATGCTACATGTATTGTTTCAAAATTGCTCACCAAGGACTCAAGTGAGTCTTGGAGAGCTTGTATCACTCGGTTAAAGAGGATTATAATGCCAAGGGGATCGTAGGTGGTGGACTGGTAAGTCGCAAGATCCCCTTGAGATTGTATTGCGGAGGCTTGACTGTAGGTTTGCATCCAATTAATGTCTGCTTGTAGACTATAGGGGGTGTAGACCCACGGCTTGAGCTCCTCGAGCTTTGCTAATTACATCACATCATCGTCCACAAAATAACTTGTGGACTCTATGATGATGTGGCAACCTGCTTGGAAATTGAGCAAAATGGGATGGGCGGCAAGAGTTTGGAGGTCAGAGGGGTGAAGAAGAGAGAGGCTAGATTGCTGAAGATCTAATGAAAAATAGGACATGGCAAGAATGGGACAGTAGTGGATCGGGATTGCGATGACGGAGGATGGTTTGGAGGGCATTAGGAGGGAGTGGGACTGTGAGATCTAGGTGGAAAATAAAATTTCGTGCATGGAGTGCATCAAAGTGCATTTGGAGTGTCTGGGGAATAGTGCATGGTGCGAGTGTGTATGTGGCTAATTGTGTAGAGACCTCCCTTGCTGCTCACAATCTTCCAACCCTGAGTCTTCTGGGTGGTCGGGGGTACGCTGTCGCTCATTTTGCTCTTGTAGGGACACCATCAGTGCCCATTCATGTGCCAAGAGATCTTGCAATGTCTAGATCTGGTGCTCGTAATTCTCTTGAGTCCGTGCATGATGTGCCTTTACTTGCGCCTTTTGCTCTAATTCTGTTCTGAGGCTGGACTCTACTTTGTCGGCTTGGTCCATGAGTGTTTAGACTAGAGATTTGTTGGAGGAGAGCCCATCCTTGAGCTTTGTGACTGCCAGCTCTAGCTCCTCAGCTTTTGTTCGGTACTCCTCTACTCTATCTAGGGCCATTTGCCCTATGACTTGGGTGGCCACCATCAGGGGGTGGCTGTCGCACGTGGAGAGCTATGCCTGGAGGAGGGTTGTTGAGAGTTGTGAGGCCTATTCTTGCCTCCTCAAGAGAATTGTCTGTGCCACTTGTGGGAGCTGCGGCCATTGCTTCGAATAAATAATCTCCATGTGGTCAGCACGAGACAGCTGTTCTGCTGTCATGTGGCTATAGCCACTTGGTGCTCGATAGTGCATGCTGCAAATTATAGGGTCTCTGTGAGGCCTGCCCATGGAGAGGAGGTATTGGTGATGATGAAGGAGGTGATCTCTTGAGGATGGGCTGTTGATGAGGCTAAGAATTGGGGCATAGCGGGGGTTGTCGGAATAGCTTGGGCTCCTAGGTGGAGGCCAATCATGATTATCTCATCACCTGGGAGGTCATCCACCAAGATGGGCTCATGTTGTACCCTTTTGCCCTTGTCCTGAGGATCCTTTTGCTCAAGGCGTAGTTGATGGCTTAGGAATGCCTGCATTTGGCAATCCTTGCACTATGTGAGGAACTAACTTGGGTCCAGTTGCGTAAGATGGCTGGCCGGAGTGGCACTAGGCTTTGTTCTTACTCGCTTTGTCTTGACCTCAACTTCTTCTTGCTCTACTGGTGCCGGTCTCATGGTTGATTTTTCGGCCAACCCATAATCGATAGGCGGATGCTGCTGCAACATGTGGTAGAGAACTAGCATGTATAGCATCGGGTTTCCGATGACCTCTCCATGTGTTTTATGGTCCTCCCTCATTTGATTACAGAAGTAATTGGCCCATTTCATACTTGGGGTTCTGCTAGCCACAACAAAATATTTGGTACGATTGATTGGTGGTGGTCAGTGTGCCTGACTTACGTCAACCACTGCAGGGTCTTTGCTGGTCTCTCCGCCTCCTACTTGATGATATCTGTGAAGTGGATGCACCCTTTTCTTTTCTTGCGGTCATAGTGGTAGATTTTTTTGGGGGCCTCGAGCATCTTCTTCTTCACTGCATACTTGTCGTCGCTAAGGACCGATAGGCCAAGGGCGACTCGCACCACATCTTGGTTGAGGTGGTAGAAGTGGGGATTGCTTATTGCGTCTCAAAGAACGCCCACATTTGTGTTGGAGTTGTAGGCTTGGAGGAACTCTCCCAAGAGCCTCATGTCCAAGTGGCACAAAAAGCGATCTGCCACTAATCCCAACCTGTCGTCACTGCTAGTGCATCTTGCACTGTCGGTTCCTTTAGTGCCACATAAGCCATTATAGTGTGGTAGTGGAGGGTATAATCATGCCCCTTGTATGCGTAGCGAGTGGATGGCGCATGCATCTAGTTGTTGGAGCCATGCTTCCCCAAGCGATGAGTGAGTTTGTGAGTGCACTATTTTGTACTCCCCGCTTTCTTGATGTCTTTGAGGGGGGCATGCCTGTTGTTGTTAGACCCTCTTGGGTGGCCTGTTGTGACATAGATACTTCCTCCTCCACTTGTAAATCTTTGACTAGAAATTTGGAGGGCATGCAGATTGTGGCCGAGGGTGTACTTTGAGAGTCAGAGGGGCTGATGGCTTGCGGAATAGGAGGTCGGAGGTGGAGTCCAAGCTCCGTCTCAAACTCAAAGAATTCATTCTGTAGATCCATTGGGAAGAATGAAGGCAACTGAGTGATGAGGGAATTAATGGAAGAGGAGGAGTCTGAGGACATATATTGATTGCTAGATTGTTGTGTGAAAGAGGGTAGGGGGCTGGAAGATTTCTAACAGAATTTTGATAGAGTTTGGGGCAACTGCTATGGCAACAACCCAGTGGGATAGGGCTCCTTTATATAGATTTTTCTATCCCTATGGTCGGCGGGATGGCATAAGGCGACAGTCGATGGGATCTACGGTGGATGTCGATGGCCGACAGGGTATCATTATGGTAGCGACCAACGTGATAACTAGATGGTGATGATTGGCGGGACCTGTGGATGGCGACAATCAGTGGGGTACTATTATGGCAGCGGCCAGCGTGATAATCAGATGGTGACGGTTGGTAGGTCTACAAATGGCGACGGTCGATGAGGTACTATTATGACCGCAATCGGCATGATAATTGGATGGTGACGATTGGTGGGATAGTGCTATAGCGATGGTTGGCGGGGTATTGTTACGACAGCGATAGGTGAGATAATCAAATGGTGAACCCAACATGCAAGAACAAAAGAACAGTGAGCCATCTTTTAAATGGACACAACAATACAATGAGCCCCCTTTTTACACTACTAAAACAAGACAAAACACAATACACACAAAAACACGGTCTAATTAAAGTATATAATGAATCTAAATTGAACTAAGCATCTAATAATTGAACTGATGTGTGGTATGTTGACTCAGGTGCGTCAAACCACATGACAGGTCATGCAGAATGAAAAGCCAGGATTTGTGGAGACTGGTGATGATACTGCACATCCTATTGTGCAGATTGGTAAAATTCCTTTGTCTATGTAGGATGGGAAAAAGAAATACCTGTCCGATGTATTTCATGTCCCGAACATCACCAAGAACCTGGTTTCTATTGGTCAAATGGTTGAACAGGGCTTGCAGGTCAGATTTAATCCTCATGGATGCTTTGTTGAGGATATGAAAAATAACGGTCACTTGATAGCAAAAGGAAAGAAGAAGGGCAGGATGTTTACGTTGGATGTGGACATGCCTGAATTGAGTGCAGCAATGTTTGCACATGGGACCGGTGTAGTTGCAGATATTAATATCTGGCACAAACGCATTGGTCATGTTAATATACAGGGACTTAAATCAATGCAAGCCCAAAATATTGTTGCAGGATTGCCTAAATTCAAGGTTACAGAAATGCACAAGGTTTGTGAAGCCTGTCAATTTGGGAAACAGGCAAGGAAACCTTTTCCTAGGCATGTTCAAGAGAGTAAAAAGCCATTGGAATTAATCCACTCTGATGTGTGGACTACTAAAGCTGCATCTATTGGAGGCGGTCATTGTTTTGTCACATTTATTGATGACTTCAACAGAAAACTTTGGGTGTATTTTATGAAAAAGAAAAGTGAAGTGTTTGGGCACTTCAAAGCTTTTAAAGCTATGGTTGAAAAAGAAACAGGCCTGCAAATAAAATGCCTAAGGTCAGATGGAGGCGAAGAGTACCTCTCAAATGAGTTTGCAAGGTTCTTGCAAGAGCATGGTATAAAGCAGCAATATTCATGCAGTCATACCCCACAACAAAATGGAATTGCAGAAAGGAAAAACAGGCATATTGGAGAGGTTTCTTGGGCCATGCTAAATGAAAAAGATCTACCAGATTATTATTGGGCTGAAGTAATTGCTACAGCAGCTTATATAATGAACAGGACTCCCACTGCAGCAATACATGGCATGACGCTAGAGGCAATGTATACTGGTAGGAAACCAGATATTTCTCATTTGAAAATTTTTGGTTGCATTGCCTATGTCCATGTGCCAAATGAGTTGAGGTCCAAGTTGTATCCAAAAGCTGAGAAGTGCATCTTTATTGGTTATTCTCTACAACAGAAAGGGTATAGATGCTATAACCCTTCTACACATAAGTTCACAGTGAGCAGAGATGTTGTTTATGATGAGATGAGCAGCTGGTATAAACCAGTAAATGTAATGATTGATGTAGATGCACAAAATGGTAATGCTGCACAGAATTCATAGCAGCAATCACAAAATATTAGTGGACCTGGAGTGTCCTCTAGCAGTGGTTCACATACTTCGCCATGGACAGGCAGATTGAGATCAGGAGAATCTCCTTAAAGCAATGCAGAGAGTGGTATGCGAGTATCACAAAAAGGAAAAGAGAAGGTAGATCAGCCCATGTTTGATGTGAATGCAGGTCACTCTTGTGTGGATGGTGAATCCAGTGGCTCAGAACACAGCATTGATGATGAATTGGGTATTCCTTCTGTTGTTACACCTGGAGTAAGGAAGACCAGGGATGTTTTAAGAGCACCTGGAAGTGAGCCTATTTTGCACAGGTTTACCAGGGTTAGGTATCCTGTGGATAGGCTGAAATATGATGGATTTACAACCATTCACTATGCCTATATGGTCAAAGTGATACAGGAACCAGAACCCACTTCTTTTGAGCAAGCCATGGGAAATGAAAAATGGGAGAAAGCCATGGATGAAGAAATGGATGCCTTGGATGCAAATGCTACATGGGAATTGGTGCCTTTTCCTAAAGACAAGAATGCAATTGGCTGTAAGTGGGTTTATAAGATCAAGCACAATGCAGATGGTTCTGTGAATAGATACAAGGCAAGATTAGTTGTCAAGGGGTATGCACAGACATATGGCATTGATTATGAAGAAACTTTCAGCCCAGTTGCAAGGATGGCAACCGTAAGAGCAGCCATTGCTATGGCTGCATCAAAGGGATGGTCTTTACATCAGATGGATAAAGAATGCCTTCTTGCATGGTGATTTGCAAGAAGAGGTCTTTATGGAGTTGCCACCAGGTTATGTTCATGCTCTTCATCCTGAGTTTGTTTGCAGGTTGAAGAAAGCCTTGTATGGCTTGAAGCAAGCACCTAGAGCATGGTTTGACAAGATAGGATAGTATCTTGTCACTATTGGCTTCCAGATTTCCAAGGCAGATTTCTCACTCTATGTGAGAAAAACAGAGAAAGGGATTATGCTGCTTGTCATTTATGTTGATGATTTGATCATCACAGGTGATCGTGATGAAGATATTTTTCATGTGAAAATGCTATTGAGGCAGAAGTTTGAGATGAAGGATTTGGGAGAGCTGCGTTATTTCTTGGGCATTGAGGTGATTAGATCACCAAGTGGGATACAGCTCTTGCAGAGGCAGTATGGATTGGACATGCTGTCCAAATATGGGATGACAGGCTGTAAGCCTATTTCAGTTCCTTTGCAGCAGAATGTGAAGTTGAGCACAGATGCAAGTGAGCTTTTGGAAGACCCTACTATGTACAGATGCATAGTAGGAAGTTTGATTTATATGACTATTACCAGGCCAGATTTAAGCTATGCTGTTGGATTGGTAAGTCAGTTTATGCAGGCTCCAAGGAAAATGCATTTGGATGCGGCTAGACGCATACTCAGGTATGTGAAGTCCACATTGCAGTATGGACTATTTTATGAGGCTGGGGTTCAGATACAATTGCATGGATACACTGATGCTGATTGGGCTGGTAGCATTTCTGATTGAAGATCCACCAGTGGATATGTGTTCTCTTTTGGGAGTGCTGCAGTCACTTGGAGCAGTAAGAAACAGCCTACAGTTGCCTTGTCGAGCACAGAGGCTGAGTACAGGGGTGCAACAATGGCTGCATGTGAGGTAGCTTGGTTGCATAAGCTACTTTATGATATGCATCAGTCTACAGATGGGCCAATTGTCATTTATTGTGACAACATGAGCAGTATACACTTGGCAAAGAACCCAGTCTTTCATGCTAGAACAAAGCACATTGAGGTGCATTATCACTATGTGCGGGAGAAGGTTTTACTAGGTCTTATTGATCTAGTTTATGTCAGCACAGAGAATCAGGTAGCTGATGTATTCACGAAAGCATTGGGCACAGAGAAGCTGCGCAAGTTCAGAGACCTGCTTGGTGTGCAAGAATTGGGATTGAGCTCGAGGGGGAGTGTTGAGATATCGAGCTCCACTCGCGATATGCCAGGGTGACCGTTGTGCATTTATGTCACCGACTTGTTAGTTGCAAATGCGGTTGGTACACCACCCACGAATAATAGCTGGATGACAGCTATCCTTATCTACTCTAGTTTGTGGCTCAGTTAGTATGCCACCTTAGTTAGTTGAGTTTGGTTTGAGACCCACATATAGGGTTCTTCAATTTCTTTGTACTTGAGTTCTTTTGGCTTTCACAACTAAGAAGAGGAAAACTGTTTTCAGCCTCCACCTTTGTGTGTATTCCCCCATTGTGCATGTGAGAAAGCCGCAAGTGAGACTCCTTCCCTCTCTCCCACTATCTTCACAGTCCCTTTCTCTCTCATTTCCAAGTTTTGAGCAGTCAATCACCCACACCTATGTTTTCCAAGTTGTAACATGGATGTTCACAATTATAGCTTAGGTCCTTGGGCGATATCCCAACAATACTTGTAGGCTAAAGCATGGAAAGTGGTTTTAGTATGATCTTAGGTGAGAAACAAGTAATGACCACTAGGTTTAATGGACTTTGTCACCTCCAAAAGGGTTCAAGGGTTTAGGAAAAGGATGAATTGCTTAGAAGGATGGTAGGGTTGAGAAATATAACTAGCGGTTTAAGGTCAAGAAAGGGTTTTCTTGTTCAAGAGGAGTTTAAAGCTAGGAAGTCGAGAGCTAGTATCCTCCTTAGATTGATGGGTTAAGGGTTGAACAAGGGTGAGGAGGAGGGAGGAGGAGAAGAAGGGACAAGAAAGGAGGAGGATGAGGAGGAGGAGGCAAAGGACACAAAGGAGGAAGAGGAGGAGGAGGGAGAGAGGAGGGAGGAGAGAGAGAGAAGAGGAAGGAGTGAGGAGGGAGAGAGGAGAGGTTTATAGGGAGCCCAAAGTGAGGAGGAGGAGGGAGGGAGAGAAGAGGGAGGAGGAGGAGTGCTAACATCCATGGAGTACAGTCTCACCAAATACAGGATAACCAGTGATTAGAGGTGATTAGGCTTCATGATTTACTTCAACGGTTGCAACCATGGAAGGAGTGTAGTACAAGCTTAGGGAGTTTGATCCCCAAATACCCCAACAGTCACATGTTGCAAGTTCCAGTTGCAAATTGCCACAAAATGTGGTTAGTGCAGTTAATTGCCTCATGGGGGTCAAGCTACAAGTAGCCCAAGATCTGCCTCGCCACTCTAGGTTTTAAGACTCGTACAAGGGGTTTGAGTCCCAAATAAGGTGGTTACACAAGAACCTATGTCAACCCTGGATGTAGTACCACAAGAACTTACCGTCGAACCAACCGCCAACAAACAAGCCCTAGAGTCCCGAATTGCCCTAGTACCACCACGAATCATACAACTCAACACGAAGATCACCCAAAGTAGCGAGGGAGCAACACAAGACCTGACCCCTACAATGAGGGGAGTTACACAAGAACCTTCCTCCAAACCGGAAGGTGAACCGTCAAAGGTAGTTGTGATGATACCATCACCAACGGTGCCCGCCTACTGATGAGAGAAAGTGTCTGCACCGACGGTGATCACATAAGAACCTGCTTATCCCGTGTGACAAAGGACCATTTCACAAGGACTCGTCACAACGCTAGTGTACCTTTGGAATCCAAGGTAAAACACAAGCTGGACACATGCTCTACATGGCTTTTAACATGCTATGTGGTAGCGCAACATCTGTCAACACTGCATTCCACATGATCATCGAGTCCAGGTTTATGGATCATCAGGTTCCTAACATTTAAGTTGGGTAGAGGAGCTTTGAGCATTGTAAGCCCTGGTACGTCAGAATCTCAAAGATAGGAATGTTTGTTGTTGCAAAACACACATAGACTTTGACCTAGCTCTCTGCATGCTATGAATGACTTGAGATCTAGTCATGTTCGAGCATCTCCATGGGGATCGATGCCCATGTCTCCCCAATGAATGTGCAATATGTAGGCCACCTGGATCCTCATTCTTCCCTCCTCCCTGCTAGCCTTTAACTTGCAATTGCCCTCCATCCTTGCCTCCTCCCTCCTAGCTTTTAGCTCGCAATTGTCTTCCATCCTTGCCTCCTCCCTCCTCCCTCTCCTACATTCTCCCTCTCTACCTCAAGGGAAGACTTATCTCATCTCCTTTTATTTCAAGTTCTTTTTGTTTCTTTGTCTTTCCTATATATTTCCTTCTCCCTCTCCTCTAGTTGTGCTCACTATGAAAGGCAAGAACAATGTATGAAGAAAAAGCATGAAAGAGAGGAATAAGAAATCCTTACCTGTTGTTTTCATGCTTTCCTTTGTGTATTCTACTCTTCTCTTTTCTATTCTCCCTCTTCTCCCTCTCTTACTCCTCTCTTATTCTTTTTTCTATTCTTTTAGCCTCTATTATTCTTTTACTCCTCTCTTACTCTATTCTTTTACTCCTTTCTTATTCTTCTTTCTCTTATCTTATTCCCTCTATTTTATTCTCTCTTCTCTTATTCTTTCTTCTTCCTTTCTTTTTCTTCTTTCTATCTTCTTCTCATCCTCTACTTCTTTCTCTTCCTACTTTTCTTCTTCTCTTCTTCTTATTCATCTCCTTGTTATTCCTCTTCTCCTCTTCATTTTCTCATCTCCTTTTTATTCCTTTCTTTCTTTCTTTCTTTCTCACTCTCCTCTTCTTGTTGCTCTTCCTTCTCTTTTCTTATTCCTCTTCCTTTCTTCCTTTCCTTCTTCTTTATTTCTCCTTTCTTTATTTCTTTCTTAATTTTCTCTTCTTATTCATCTTCTCCTCTCTTCTTTCTCTCTTTCGTCTTCCTCCTCTCTTCTTATTGACCTTCTCCTCTCTTCTTTTCTCCTTTCTCTCTTTGTCTCCACTCTTTTCCTCTCTTTCCCTCTCTCTTCTCCTTCTTTCTTTCCCTCCTCCTCTTTTCGCTCTTTTCTAAGGAGAATTGAGATGCATTCATGACTCACTAGAGGGCAGTGAGGAGATTCCTTATGATAGTCACATAACTAGTGTTTGACCTAAAGAGGTCTTGTTATATAACAATCACTACTACACATGGCCCTTATTCCGATGGTTAAGCATCGACGTTTAGCATGCATGAGGCACTAATCATCGATATGCAAAGCAGATTAAAAAGTGTCGTTATATAGCGACACTTTTATAAATGTCGCTATATCAACTTTTATAAACATCACTATATAGCGACATTTATAAAAGTGTCGCTATATAGCGACACTTGCCAGACTTGTATAAAGTCATTATATAACGATGTTTTATAGAGAGTGTTTTTTCCCATACCGACCTTTAAAGATAGTTTTACCCAATGACAAAAAAAATTTCTTCTCATATATGTTTAATCCTTTGAAAGAATAAAAGTACAAGAGCATGTACATCAAGTTTGAAGCTCATATATTCATGTCCCTGTTTGAGACTTGGCTTCATCTTGAGCCAAGTCTAGTGCACCAAACAAGTCTATCTCCAACTCTATACTGAGTTAATCTTCTATATCATCATCATACTCTGGCATTGTACGTTCACCGTAGACTTGATCATCTTCAATAAAGTCGGGTGATTCTTGATGATCGTCATCTTCATCCTCAATATCGTGATCTCCATCTTCCTCTTGTATGATATCATTATGCACATCTTCCTCTTGGCTCATATTGTGATCTTCATCTTCTTCTCTAAATCCGTCTGGATCAATTAGATCTGGCATTAGTAGTGGCATCTCCATATCCACATCTCTATCTTGAAAAATTTGCTTACTTCCTAGTGCAACTTGGATCACATACCACCATCTTGGATCAGAATGATCCAGATGAAAAACCACCTATATTGAAGATGGGTGCAGAACCACAACGACAATGGCCATTCCCGAAGTGGGTAAAGTAGCTTTTGGATGGCAAAGAACCTCTAGCCATTGAGGAGGAACCATCCAAACACTCCCGGTCCAAGAGATTAGAGGAGCAAAGAAGGGCACAGGAACACTTGGTCAACTACGCTTTGATGACAGAGGTGATCCGTGCTGAAGAACCCAAGTGTCTTGAAGAGGCATAGGGTGATGATAGGTGGATGGAGGCTATGCAGTCGGAGTATGGCTCCATAATGAAGAACAACACTTGGGACCTTGTGGATCGACCACCAAAATGCAAGGTAATCGGCACCAAGTGGGTGTACAAGACCAAGTACAAGTCCGACGGCACGTTGGATAAGTACAAGGCTCGGCTCATGGCAAAAGGATTCACATAGGTACATGGTTTTGATTATCAGGATACTTTTGCTCCCACAGCTCGACTAACCACAATTCATAGTGTTTAGCTTTAGCTACCCAAGGAAGTTGGCCCGTGTTTCAGATGGATGTAAAATCTCCCTTTCTGAATGGAGATCTCAAGGAGGAGGTATACGTGGAACAACCACCAGGTTTTGTGATCCCTGGTTCAGAAGGTAAAGTCTGTAAACTGAAGAAGGCACTTTACAGGTTGAAATAGGCCCCATGAGCATGGTACCAATGGATTGATGCCTACTTTTTGCAAAACAGGTTCAGCAGGAGCCCATTTGATGCAAATTCTCTTCAGAGAAGGAGGCGGGTGTATGATCGTGGTCCTTTATGTGGACGACCTTGTCATAACAGGGAACCATGGAGAGAAGATCTCGCAGACAAAGCATTTGCTAGGAAGAGAGTTTGAAATGACAAACCTTGGACTGATGCATTTCTGTTTGGGGATTGAAGTTTGGCAAGAGCAAAACAGATCTTCATCTCATAGCTGAAGTATGCTGGGGAGATACTGAAGGCATTTGGCATGGCTGAGTGCAAGACAATTGGCACCCCTATGGAGGTTGACGTGAAGCTCTCAAACGAGGATTCATCACCACTGGTGGATGAAGCGAAGTACAGAAGGCTTGTGGGTAGCTTGATTTACTTATGCAACACGCTGCTGGACATCAACTTTGCAACTGGTGTACTAAGCAGGTTTTCCAATAAGCCCCGAGAGAACCATCAGAGGGCAGGGGTGCGGGTGCTGAAATACATCAAAGGCACACTTGATTATGGCATCACCTATACCAAGGGCAACATCTTGACCAGATTCTGTGACTCGGATTGGGCAAGAGACGTGGTCAGCAGGAGATCAGTGACAGGTTACTGTTTCTCACTTGGATCTGGAGCTGTCTCATGGGTCAGTAAGAAGCAACCTATAGTTGCTCTTTCTTCTACCAAGGCTGAGTACAAATCAGCATGCTTTGCTTCTTGCGAGGCAGTATGGTTGAGGAGGAATTTAGGGGACATGGGTGTAGTGCAGAACAAGCCTACGCAGTTATCATGTGACAATCAGAGTTGCATGGTGATTGCAAAGAACCCTGTGTCCATGCTTGCACAAAACACAATGAGATTCAATATCACTTTGTACGCGAGCTCCTCATGGATGGAGAGGTCGACTTGGTGTACTGTTTGACTAAAGAGAATGCTACGGACATCTTCACGAAGGCTCTTGGAAGAGACTTGCTGGAGAGGCATCTTCATTGACTTGGCATTGGGCTAAAAAAGTAAGTTCACTTGTGGGTGGACATTGAGGGGGGGTGTTAGATATCAATGCTCCACTCTCTGCTCCATTCTCGTGTAACTACATGGGAACCAACTAACTCTACTTGTAAGCCCCCCATATGAGGAGAAGGCATTTGAGTAGCTCGGTTATCTGGTAGGTCCTGGTTTGGACACTAGATGGGGGCCATGTGTGGCTTGATGGCTGGACAGCTTCAGATAGAGTTGGCACACCGCCAACTAGGCTACATGCAAGTGTGAGAAGGCATCCCATGACTGACCGCACTGAGGGTAGATGGAGCATTTCCCAGGGTAGCCCACTCACCGGTTGCAGGCTCGTTTGGAGCCTCAGATGATCTCGAATGGCTCTGGGCTGAACGGTGACCATAGGCCAGTTGCTCTATTTTACGCCATGGTTCTATCATGTGGTCGGTGGCCTATTTTGGGACTGACCCCCAGTCGACCGTTTTGGGCGGACTGGGTCGGTCACCCAATTGGGTCTAACCGACTATGACTAGTGGTCTTGGCATTGAAGTCCCATATGAGCAAGACCTCTCCTAGCTACATGTGCCTCTAGATGTCCTTGTGGAGTGCTAAGGAAGGTAAGATATGTCCCTAGAGATTGTCCTAATATAATTCAATGTCTGTGGTGATACATAACATGTTGTAATCTCCTCTCTCTCCCAACTCGCTTTAGGGATGCACATTGATGGATGAGCAAAGGGTGATAGTGGAAGAAAGGAAGAATTAAGAAACCCCATCTTTTGCCATGTCTATATTAGCCCACCCACGTTCCCAGCCCAATCCCATACCCACACTAGCCATCCAGGGCATCATTTTGTCCTATCAAGATGTGTGCTCTTGCTTTTTATTAGCCTTTCTATCTTGATCTCTATATCTATAATCTTCATGGACATGCCACCCTTTTGAACCCTTTGGATCATCAGTCATTGCTTAATCAGACGACAATGTCCCCAACATGATGGGCAAGGGCCTTTGCTAATGCGCTAATGCACATATTTTTTGTTCAATAGCTTTTGTAGTAGGTTACATTGACAACATTGATGCACAATGGGCAAAGGATATTACAATATTGGCCAACAATGCATGTTGTTTTTGTTCCTAGGTTTGAGTCACAAAATTGATGTACAATTCGCAAAGGGTATTAACTTTGTCTTTAAACATTCCTCTATCTAATGTATGCCAAGTGGCCATGTGCAGGCACTTGAGTTTAGGGGCCAACTCATGTTTGAGCTTTCTCCTTTGTCTCTAGCTTAGCTTGCGGCTTGCATATATGTGTGTGTGTGTGTATGTGTGTGTGTGTGTGTCCCTGATTGATTGTCTTAAATTAGACAAAGGTACTATTATTTATCCATCAGATTAAGGTTGTTTTCTTATAATCTTATAAATAAATAAATAAATAAATAAATATAGCCTAACTTGGTATCGCTTTAGTCAACCATAGTGTGCTATTTAAGGTGTGCATAAGGATATAAATATAAATACACACACACACACATGCATGCATGCATATTTAAAGATATATATTTATAAGTATATATAATTAACCTACCATATATAAGTATCATTAGAAGTATTTTTGTAATTTCTAGAAAGTTATATTTGCGTGTATATATATAAATAAATAAATACACACACACACACTATAACCTTGGGGATCCTTGTGATCAATGGGTGCACATATAGTTTCACACTTTAATGGATCTACATGGAGGCAAGAAGAGCATGGGGGGTATTTGGAAGAATTGGGAATTGTTCACTTGATTTGTTTCATTTTTCTCTCGAATGAAGAGCATTCACCTTACTTTGTTCCATTTGTCCCATCCCATTAACATTTTTGTTGGGATGGAGATCGGATGTGGCATTAGGTGTATTATGGAGAGGGAAATATTTGATGACCCTTGCACACCATCAATGCCTACTAGCCTTTTGTGTATTGGGACCACCATTGCATGGGAATATGGGTTAGAAGGACCACCATGTACAATGTACTTGAGACATATGACTAGTGTGCATGGTGGAAGGACGTATCTAATTTTTATGGAGGAATGGGGCTCTAATGTCCATTGGAGGAATGGAGCTCTAGTAAATATTATTCCTTGGTTTAGAGAGACGAGAGATGAAGGACTCACAAGAGACATAAAAAAGGATTGAAGATATTGCATGTACTTACTCATGTTAGAGGGAACCTAATGTGAGAAGATCAAATGTGGATATGTTTTAAATATTAGGGAAATTGTGTGTTCTTTTTTGTTTGTTTCATGACTTTGTTATGCACCCATATGCATCATAGATTGTCCCTGAAATGAAAAGTATTGTCAATATATACTATTACAAGATTAGCTAAGAAATTTGCTTCCATGGAGACGAAATTTGCATTTGAATGGTAGTATAATGTGCAATATAGAACTATTTAGCTAGCTGAATTTCCAACATGGACCAATAAGCTCTCTCGAACAACATTTAGCATAGGCATTAGCTAATTAACCCATACTTAAAATCAAATATGAACATCATGTGTCCACAAATGAGCACACCATTCTAGCCTACAATATGTTCATTATATATGCCAAGGTAGCTGATAGAAGTGAGTAAGAAAGGACATGAAGCCAGTCAACTAGGTCTTATGTCAAGTAATGGGACAAGAGATAACTAGTGAGCTAGCTCCACAGCTCATGTCATTCAACATACTACATTGTGCATCCTCAACAAAATATCCATGCCTACAATTGCTTCTTGGAATCCTTCTCCAAGATGATAACAATTTCAAATAATTTGCAATTGCTTGTTGGAATGCTTCCAAACAATTTTGAGATCACTTTCCATTGTTGTCACTCTAATGGCTTCATGTTCTAGCCTCCATGGCTTGCTTTTCCATGACACAAAGACCTTAAATATGTTGTTTGTTCCTCTATTAGAAGTGTAATTGTATCTTTCTTTGTTATTTTCCTCCTTTTAAATACTCTATAGGAATTGTATGCACCCCCTACAACTTCTTTTAGGTAACTTGCCAAGATTTTTAAAATTTCCATCTCACAACCTGTGTCTACTTCCCTCGCACACCACCTAGCAACTAGCTTGCATGGTTATCTAAAACAATTAAAGTATAGACAATGAAAAACTCACCATAAAAGTGAGACAAGGTAATAGAATGAGAACGTATGCTGCCAAACCAAATATGCATGCAAGAATGATCAAGAACTCAATGGGAATGTAGTACACATTAAATTCGAATACATCACCTACAGGAATGACAAGGCAAAATTCAAAATCAAGAAGAGAGGAATGGAAGAGAAGCAACTTGTGAGAGTCACTTAATGCCAAAAAAACAGAGGAATGAAAGAGTTATAGCTCCCATGAGGAGGCAAGGGGTAGCATGCAATCAACCAAGACTGTAGCCCTGACACCTGAGCGTGAAGTAAGAAAATCATCTGAGGTCCAGACATGGGGGAATACCCTTGCATCGGCATCTCCTCCAGTGAACTCCCTCGAGGTCGTGGGAGCTCTTTTATTGTTGTTTGGGGAGGGAGAATGAGCTTAAGGGTATTTATTTTCTTAATCCTACCCTTCCCTATCCCCCTAATCCTCCTCTCATTGGCTAAATCCAATCACTATCCTCGCCACCCGTTAACCTCGCTTAATATTCACTCTCCCTTATCCCTCTCCTCCCACCTCCTTGGCATCTTCCTCTCAGGCTCTCTCTGTCTACTTGGCCAGCCTTACCTTGCATGTTCCCATGGTCTTCCACTCATCCCCCTCTCCCATGGATGATTCCACAATGTCTCTCTCACTCGTCGTGCTTGATTATCAACTCTCTCTCTCTCTCTCTCTCTCTCTCTCTCTCTCTCTCTCTCTCTCTTTCTATCCAATCTACTTTCAGTTGATGTGCCTCCACAAGATGAGGCATCTTATGAAGATTATGCTTTTTGAATCATCTCCATATATGCTCCAGATCTCCCTTTTTTATGTTGAGTCAAGGTACTCAGCCTGGATAGTCCTCCAAAATGAATGAAATAAACTATTGTGTTTTGTAAACACCTCTGGTCACCACATGATGTAGGCCATGTGTATGTGTTTTGCTCCATGGTACCTCCCGCAGACATTGTGTGCATGTACATGCAGGGGAGATAACCATTGGAAGGTCTTTTGTATCCCTTTTGTTTACTTCACACCCTTGGGAACCCCTTGCTAGCATGAGAACCTAGCCATAGATTTATCCTTGACCACCATAAGATGGCATGAGAAACTATGAGACTAGATGTATCCTTGACATAGCCTGAGGCATTCCCTTGAGGGATGCGTCAATTTTACGAGCAAAAACCTATGAGCAGGTTTATCCGAGCGTGTTTTTCAAGAGATTTAAAAAATAGTATTTCTTTAGGAAACATGGTATTTTCACTTTTATTTTATATAGACTAGTCACTCATTCATTTTTACATAACATAAATCTTCTTATTCATAGACATTCATTTGTACCCTTGTTATTACCTCAAAAAAGTGTTGAAAAATAATTCCTTTAAGAAACATCCCTCATAATCACTCTCAATGTAATAATATTATACATAAATAATTACTTATTAAACACATTTATATCATATGGCAATATCTTTCTATTGTTTTTATAGTATTAATAACAAGATATTTATGGACATGTTTTTAAAGAAGTTTAAATTACTATAAACAAGTATTAACTTGGGCTTAAATATCACTTTCATAAAATGCATGTAATATTTGATACTATATATGCAAGATTTTCCAAAATATAATCCCATAGATGTGCTCAAATGGGGTTTTCTAATCAATTTGAGTGGTTGAATGACTATATTTGGACATTGGATGTGAAAGTTATGTCACTTTTAAAAGTGCTGTCCAAGGTAGTTTCGCCAGCGAAACTACCTTGGAAGACTACTTCAAAGGGGTTTCGCTGGCGAAACTACCTTTATGGCTTGCTTCAATGAGTTTTCTTTGGAGAAGCCCTTTCATGAAGATTGGTTGAGAGAGATTTTTCAATGTCACCCCCTATTAAGTAAAAGTTGTAAGAAGGATCAAAAGGGAACTTTCATGGAGAAGTCTACTCTACATGTGGGTTTCTTCAAAAGCCATCCCATTCTGTTCTCACCATTCCCAAAGATTCATGTAAAGATTTGTGTATAAAATAGGTATTGCTATGATACTTTGCATATTTCTAAGTGAAACTATGTTTACTTTTGATCCATTTTTGCCATATTTTTGCATAGTTGGAAGCTTTTTTTTTCCTTCGCTCGGACGCTCAGAAGATTTTGCTCAGAAAATGCTCGTCCCCTTCCCTTGAGGGGGGGTATGATGGGATATCTCAAGGTGTATGCCCCATGCACACCTTGGTTTCTATGTGTGTGTGCTAGAGGCACAGTTAGGTGCCCATAAGCATTGCTAGGTGGTGGTAGAAGCCAAATAGGATGATTGAGAGAATCTAGGAGCAGATTGAGGAGATGATTGTGGAGCTCCGAGGTCATCAGTGATGTCAGTGATCATGTAAGAGGTGCCTACTTGGGGACCTCACCTTTCTTCATTCTAAGAGCAAGAATTCTCACTTTGTGTTCACTCCATGCTTTCCTTTCAGTTCACCAACAGAGAACTCACATGCGTTATTATGAACTAAAGTAACCAATGCACCAACAAAAAGGACCATTCCTTGACTTACTAAACAAAATTTGCATCGGCACACAACGACGAGCTTCATGTCCCAAACAAACATACAATTCCACACCTCTTCTACACAAGTGCTGCTAAAGACAAACACAACGACTATGTCTTCCAAAAACTAGAAATAGAACCACAAATCTTCAAAGCAATCGATCACAAGCACAGGACATGCAACAAAAAATTAAATATACCATCTGACCCAAAAATTACTGCTGGCCTACATAGCAAGCCCAAACTTAAAGAAGGCATGATCGTTGAAGTTTGTTCTAGCAATTTGGATATCGTTGACGGCATTGTTAATGGTGCGGATGGGATATTTAGAGGGTCAAGCATCAACATCAAACAATTCAACGATGCCAAAACCGGCAAAAAAGCACGTGATCAGGCTTTAGCACATACTTCAAAAAGAACATCAAAATCATACACACATCCAATGTTTGCATGCATGGATGTGAATGCCTACTCACAACACAAAATACAACCCACCAAAGAAGTAGCCATAATAAACACCCTCATTCAAATATTACAAAATCTATAAGACAAAATACCAAATCATATCAACACATACAAATAGGAGACTTCAATATTAACTACCAATTTAATAACACAAATACATGAAACCTCCTACAAATTCATGAACCCCAAAAAAAGGGGACGAGCATTTTCTGAGCGAAATCTTCCGAGCGTCCGAGCGAAGGAAAAAAAAAGCTTCCAACTATGCATAAATATGGCAAAAATCGATCAGAAGAAAACATAGTTTCACTTAGAAATATGCAAAGTATTATAGCGATGCCTATTTTATACAAAAATCTTTAGGTGAATCTGTAGAAATGGTGAGAGCATAATGGGATGGCTTTTGAAGAAACCCACATGTAGAGTAGACTTCTCTATGAAAATTCCCTTATGATCCTTCTTACAACTTTTACTTAATAGGGGGTGACATTGAAAACCCTCTCTCAACCTATCTTCATAAAAGAGTTTCTTCAAAGAAAACTCATTGAAGCAAGCCATCCAGGTAGTTTCGCCAGCGAAACCCCTTTGAAGCAAGTCTCCCAAGGTAGTTTCGCTGGCGAAACTACCTTGGACAGCACTTTTAAAAGTGACATAACTTTCATATCCAATGTCCAAATATAGTCATTCAACCACTCAAATTGATCGGAATATCCCATTTGAGCACATCTATGGAGTTATATTTTGGAAAATCTTTCATATATAGTATTAAATATTACATGTATTTTATGAGAGTGATATACAAGCCCAAGTTAATACTTATTTATAGTAATTTAAACTTCTTTAGAAACATGTCCATAAATATGCTATAAAAACACTAAAAAGATATTGCCATATGATATAAATGTGTTAATAAGTAATTATATATGCATAGTATTATTACATTGAGAGTGATTATGAGGAATATTTCTTAAAGGAATCAACACTTTTTTAAGGTAATAACAGGGGTACAAAGGGATGTCTCTAAATAAGAAAATTATGTTGTGTAAAAATGAATGAGTGACTAGTCTCTATATTTTTATGATAAAGGGATCTAGTTCTAGTGAAAATAAAAGTGTAAAAACCATGTTTCCTAAAGAAAAACATTTTTAAAAATCTCTTGAAAAACACGCTCGGATAAACCTGCTCATAGGTTTTTGCTCGTAAAATTGACGCATCCCCAAAAAAAATGAGACAACTCATCACAGTACCCACAACAATTCATGGGTCCACTATTGACCACATATGGACAAGGCCAACAACAACCAATGAAACACACAAAACATTTTTCATATATTGGTCGGACCACTCAATCCACTTAGTGAAATACATTATGCTAATAATGCGACAATAAAAACAAAAAGTCCTGTACACAAAAGCCCAATCCTTTCCGAAAAATTGCTAAATCCAACATCACCCACCAGAAAACACCAAAGCGAGTCCACCTAAACTATGTTCACCATGTTAGAATTAGTAGAGCCAATAATTATTAGGAAAATGTAGCATATTTAGTAAAATGCAATGCATTGGCATATATTAGTAGAGTATTTGGTGTCAAAAGCAACTCTTTCAGGCAACTGTCACTCATCAGCCTCTCCACCCAAGCTAGGTTAGATATTCTATTGAATGAACACAATGCATGTTTTTTTTTTTTGCGTGGAAAATTGATTAAAATAATAAAAAAAGTGGAAATATAATTAAGTAGACGTGCGAAGCGCTTGAAACGCTATAAGCACTTCATGCCACCTAGCACTATAAAACCCCAACAAAGCCAAAACCTCAGACATGAGATTAGCAGTCATATCGTCCTGAAATGGCACTCCTTTGAAAATCAGAGCATTGTGAACTTTTCATATGAGCTGAAGAGTCACTATGCGTATGATATCCCAAACACGAATCAAACTTGGATTGAGATTACCATGATCTCCCAATAGAGCCATCTTCCAACGAAGACAAACAAGCAATTGTGCTCGATGCAGCCACCTCTGAACCGCCCACCAAAGTCTCCCCACCACTACACAACCCCAAAAGAGGTGATAGTGGGATTACAAAGCTATCTTGCAAAGAGAGCAGACTGGAGAGATGTGAAGATAGTGGGAGAGAGGGAAGGAGTCTCACTTGTGGCTTTCTCACATACACAATGGGGGAATACACACACAGGTGGAGGCTGAAAACAGTTTTCCTCTCCTTAGTTGTGAAAGCCAAAAGAACTCAAGTACAAAGAAATAAAAGAACCCTATATGTGGGTCTCAAACCAAACTCAACTAGCTAACTGAGCCACAAACTAGAGTAGATAAGGATAGCTGTCATCCAACTATTATTCATGGGCAGTGTACCAACCGCATCTGTAGCTCTAACAAGTCGGTGACATAAATGCACAACGGTCACCCTGGCATATCGCGAGTGGAGCTCGATATCTCAACACTCCCCCTCGAGCTCAATCCCAATTCTTGCACACCAAGCAGGTCTCTGAACTTGCGCAGCTTCTCTGTGCCCAATGCCTTTGTGAATATGTCAGCTACCTGATCCTCTGTGCTGACATAAACTAGATCAATAAGACCTAGTAAAACCTTCTCCCGCACATAGTGATAATGCACCTCAATGTGCTTTGTTCTAGCATGATAGAATGGGTTGTTTGCCATGTGTATACTGCTCATGTTGTCACAATAAATGACAACTGGCCCATTTGTAGACTAATGCATATCATAAAGTAGCTTATGCAACCAAGCTACCTCACATGCAGCCATTGCTGCACCCCTGTACTCAGCCTCTGTGCTCGACAAGGCAATTGTAGGCTGTTTCTTGCTGCTCCAAGTGACTGCAACACTCCCAAAAGAGAACACATATCCACTGGTGGATCGTCTATCAGAAATACTACCAGCCCAATCAGCATCAGTGTATCCATGCAACTATATCTGAACCCCAGCCTCATAAAATAGTCCATACTGCAATGTGGACTTCACATACCTGAGTATGCGTCTAGCCGCATCCAAATGCGGTTTCCTTGGAGCTTGCATAAACTGACTTACCAATCCAACAGCATAGCTTAGATCTGGCCTGGTAATAGTCATATAAATCAAACTTCCTACTATGCGTCTATACATAGTAGGGTCTTCCAGAAGCTCACCTACATCTGTGCTCAGCTTCACATTCTGCTCCAAAGGAACTGAAATAGGCTTACAGCCTGTCATCCCATATTTGGACAGCATGTCGAATCCATACTGCCTCTGCAAGAGCTGTATCCCACTTGGTGATCTAGTCACCTCAATGCCCAAGAAATAACGCAGCTCTCCCAAATCCTTCATCTCAAACTTCTGCTTCAATAGCATTTTCACATGAAGGATATCTTCATCACTATCACCTGTGATGATCAAATCATCAACATAAATGAAAAGCAGCATAATACCTTTCTCTGTTTTTCTCACATAGAGTGAGAAATCTGCCTTGGAAATTTGAAAGCCAATAGTGACAAGATACTGTCCTATCTTGTCAGACCATGCTCTAGGTGCTTGCTTCAAGCCATACAAGGCTTTCTTCAACCTGCAAACAAATTCAGGATGAATAGCATGAACATAACCTGGTGGCTGCTCCATGAAGACCTCTTCTTGCAAATCACCATGCAAGAAGGCATTCTTTACATCCATTTTTACATCCATCTGATGTAAAGACCATCCCTTTGATGGGCCTTTGATGCAGCCATAGCAATGACTCTTACAGTTACCATCCTTGCAACCGGACTGAATGTTTCTTGATAATCAATGCCATATGTCTGTGCATACCCCTTGACAACTAATCTTGCCTTGTATCTATTCACAGAACCATCTGCATTGTGCTTGATCTTATAAACCCACTTATAGCCAATTGCATTCTTGTCTTTAGGCAAAGACACTAATTCCCATGTAGCATTTCCTTCCAAGGCATCCATTTCTTCATCCATGGCTTTCTCCCATTTTTCATTTTCCATGGCTTGCTCAAAAGAAGTAGGTTCTGGTTCCTGTATCACTTTGACCATATAGGCATAGTGAATGGCTATAAATCCATCATATTTCAGCCTATCCATAGAATACCTAACTCTGGTAGACCTGTGCAAAATAGGCTCACTTCCAGGTGCTCTCAAAACATCCCTGGTCTTCCTTACTCCAGGTGTAACACCAGAAGGAATACCCAACTCATCATCAATGCTCTGTTCAGAGCCACTGGATTCACCATCCACATAAGAGTGACTTGCATTCACATCAAACATGGGCTGATCTACCTTCTCTTTTCCTTTTCGTGATACCTGTGTACCACTATCTGCATTGCTTTGAGGAGATTCTCCTGATCTCAATCTGCCTGTCCATGGCGAAGTATGTGAACCATTGCTAGAGGACACTGCAGGTCCACTGATATTTTGTGATTGCTGCTGTGACGTCGCTACCTGCCAAGCCTATCCTTAGAGGATAATTTACAAGTCACCAACCTCCATAAGAAAAAATTACATTTGGGAGAGGGTGTAGCTTGCCACGCCTTCATGATACGTCTCCTCCAAATAGTTACACTATCCATGGGTGCCCAACGTCTTCACTGAAGCTGAGTATGAAAAGAAATACCAGAGTCCATTTGAGACACAAAATCCTGAAGAGAAAACCTGTGGAGTTGTTTCCCTTTACTATTCACCCAACCTCGGAATTCTAGGCTGGGAATCACAACACTACTAATAGGCCACTCCACTCTCACCCTTGATAGTGTGGCTTGAAGAAAACCAGAGTATCCATGGAGCACCAATCCCTCGTATTAATATTCCACAGGTGAGTCCAAGAAGTCAGCCCTCGATTATTGAGGGTCATTCGAGCTTGTAGTTCAACAACCTGTCTATGGCAATTGGCAAGTGTGCGTGAGAAATCAGGGGCGGCATGCGGTTCAGCATTCATCGAAACAAAGAGGAGCTTTGCTTTTTTTGGCGGAGCGGACAGCTATGGCTCGTCTTTGCCTTGGCCTGCCGAATCTCGAAGGCCCACTTCTTGGAAGTTTTTGAAGGGATAATGGAATCATTCACGGGTCCTCTCACACATTCCAAACTCTTGCACCTATTCATTCTGCACCCAACAGAACTTCGCCAGTGGCCTGGGCGCGATGAAAGGTGCCCGCTCTCTTATGGAGATTACCAGAAGGTGATTCCTGTGCACCCGGAGATGGAATTTGTTTCCGCTCCTCAGTGGTGTGAAATTAGCTTTCTGGGGTGAGCACTGACTATCAAAATGGGAACTGTATCATAAGCTCGTCGAGACAGGACATAACGTTTTAAAGAGAAATTTATCCATCTTCTTGTTGCAAATTGGCAAAAGGCATGATGGCTGCAACCGACTATTTAATAAAGAACTGTAGCTTTGCGAGAATTATCTTCATAGATTCCACTCTGGAATGTCTGTAGCATGCTGCAGATATTATCCATATTGCGCAGGGTAGTGAAAGATAATAGCCAACTTAGGATTATCGAAGCATTGAGAAAGACCTGCAACGAGGAGCAGCTTAATGAGCCACTTCTGGTTGTGGATGTTCTCACGGAGCAAGGAGTGCATGCTTCCACGAATACCGTATGTTCTCTTTTGAAGTTCTGCATCAAGAATAAAGACCTTGTAGCAGGCAGGGAATTGCATTCTCATATTGTGAAAATTGGACTCGCGGCAGACCCCTTCTTGGGGACCCAATTGATCCGAATGTATGCTTCGTGTGAGGCGTTGTTGGAGGCAAACCAAGTCTTTAACGAGCTTTCTACACCAAATATGTCGACATGGAGTCTGATTATACTATACAATGCTAAGCTCGGCGATTGTGAGCAGGCTATTCAACTATATCATGAAATGCGGCGATCAAGTAGCAAACCAGGTAACTATACATATGTCGCAGTTCTGAAGGCATGCTCCAGTGTAGCAGCCCTTGATCAGGGCAAGGTGATTCATGGCCACATTGTCGAAAGTGGATGCGAATTGGATGTTTTTGTTGGGAGCAACCTGGTAGACATGTATGCCAAATGTGATAGCCTTGACAATGCACGCAGGGTGTTCGAGAAATTACCGAAGAAGGACTTAGTGACTTGGAGTGTGATGATTGCAGGATATGCGCAGCATGGGCATGGTCAGGAGGCTCTGAATCTTTTTCAGCAGCTCCAACTAGAGGGCATGAAGGTAGACAGCATCACATTTGTCAGTATTGTTAAAGCATGTACGAGCATAGAAGCCCTAGATCAGGGAAGGATAATTCATGCCATGATAAATGATTGTGGATATGACTCAAAACTCTTTGTTATGAATGCCCTCATTGATATGTATGCCAAATGTGGAAGCCCTGAGGATGCACACAGGGTGTTTGATGCGTTGCAGGAGCAAGATGTGGTGGGCTGGAGTGCATTAATTGCCGGATATGCCCAACATGGGTATGGAAAGGAGGCTCTGCAGCTTTTTCAGAAAATGCAACAGGGGGGTGTGAAGCCAAATGCGTTCACATTCGTATGCACCATCGTAGCTTGTTCTAGCATTGCAGCCCTAGGTCAGGGCAGGCAGGTTCATGCACACATAATCAAAGCTGGTGGTGATTCAAGTATCTTCATTGGAAATGCTCTTATCGACATGTATGCCAAGTTTCAGAACTTTACTGATGCACGTAGACTATTTGACAGATTACCAAAGAGGGATGTGGTGACATGGAGCGCCATGATTGCAGGATATGCTCAGCATGGTTGTGCTCTTGAGGCACTTCAGGTCTTCTGGAAAATGCAAGAGGACATGGAGCCAAATGATATCACATATGTAACTATTCTAAAAGCATGCTCCAGTGTAGCAGCCCTTGACCAAGGGAAGCTGGTCCATGCACTCATAGTTGGAACTAGTTGTACGTTAAGGGTGTCTGTTGGAATTGGTCTTATTGACATGTACGCAAAATGTGGTAGACTCCAGGATGCATGCAAGGTGTTTGCACAATTGCCCACTCGTAATGTCAGCACATGGAACACAATGATTACAGGGTATGCCCAGTATGGTGATTATCAATCATCCCTGCAACAGTTTAGAACTATGCAAAAAGAAGGCATAAAGCCAGACGATGTGACATTTACTTGTCTTCTCTCCGCATGCAGTCATGTGGGTCTTTTAGATCAAGGCTGGCTCCACTTTAAGTCGATTAGAAAGGATTACGGCATTATGCCAACTTTAGACCATTATACCTGCATGGTTGATCTTCTTGGTCGTGCTGGGCAATTCAATCAGATACAAGACTTACTCCAAAGTATGCCATTCCTACCAGATATTGTTTGGTGGATATCCTTGCTTACTCACTGCCGAACACATGGTAAGGTGGAGCTAGGGAGGTGGTGCTTTGATCAAGTTGTCTCTATTGATAGCAGATATGCATCTGGTTACACCCTGATGTCGAGCCTTTACGCTGATGCTGGCTTGTGTGAAGATCTAGAGGATATACTGTTGCTGAGAACATGTGCACAAGCATGGAAAAAGCCAGGGAAGGCCTCTCTTGAGGTGGACAAGAAGGTGCATGATTTCAATGTGGGCGACAAAAGCAACCCTCTAAGTGATGCTATTTGTCTTAAGCTAAAGAGATTGAGCATACAAATGAAGGAGATAGGATATGTTCCACGCTTGGAAATTATGTTAACCTCAGATGAAGACAGGGCGAATGTCTTGTGAGCATTGAGATATTGGCCACAGTTTTCAGATACATCTTTGCAACACAAGAAAGGTTCTTGTATAAAATTACTCCTGACAAATGTATACAGCTACTTTAGAAAGATTACATGACTCCAAGGATGGGTCATCTTTGCTTCCAGATCTTCATGGGAATCATGAGGGAGATACATGAGAGCATTACGTCATGCTAATTCTATTTACTGTTTGTCAAGAATGCTTTGTAAAGTCAAACCTGTTACAACAGAATTGAAGCACATTTTGAAGAAATATAGGTCAGAACATAGAAATTGCTGTTCAACTAAACAATGAGCACTGGAAGTTCTATTGAAGCAATTGTTCAAAAATTATTGAAAAATAGAGTGCATTATCTTAATGTCAAGAAGAGGCCTACTATGTCTATAAGAGTCAATCGTGTCAAAGCGGAGAGCCTATATGTTCCCCCCAAATCACCAGCTCGTATGAGTTAATTAGTACACAACCAGGAAAGAAGAACCATATGAGGCTTCACATTGTATCCTCAAAATACATAAGACAAGTTGAATTCATGCATTGTTTACTATTTCCAGAAGGCAGCCCTGTGCCTGGAACCTGCCAAAAGAATAGTACGAGAGGGATGCAAATCGAAGGAAAACTTACGGTTATGGTTGGCCCTAAAATTCTTTGTATATGTTTCATTTTGGACAGTAAAATCGTGTCCTTTTGGCTCAAACACATACGTGCAGCAATGGCTAGGAGTTCCACATGTTATTTTCCACCATGTGTTCATGTTGTGGGTGCTTCTCTTATTGCATTGCTGCTTCAACTGCATACTCATTGCCCTGATCTATCTATAAATGTGAATATCGTAAGATTTTTGTTGAACCCCAAAACTGACGTTTCCGGGATTCAACTTTGGCCGAAGAAAAACTCGCAGACCGAAGGACAAAGCGGGCGAACAGAACTTCTGAGTGAAGTGCGAAGGGGGCAGCTGGCCGAAGGAATGAAGCTAGAGCTTGCCATCAACATCGTGCCAGTTGGGAGGTGGCAGGGATGGATCGTACGTCAAGGTGGCCAAGGCTGTGCACATCAGGCAATGGGTAAAGAGAGAGACCCGTGGCGTGACAGGTGAGCGACGCCACACAACGAAGGGAGTTGATGAAGGATCCGGACTGTCAAAGGTGCTCAGCGGGCAAAGAGGCCAAGAACAGCGTCATTATGTTAATCGACGCAGAAGCACACCAATGGACCAAGGATGTCCTTGAAAGCCATGCACAAAGGAATTGTGTGAGCGAAGCTTGTTAGCCTGGACTGATACAAGTAATGGCACTGACCAAAAGTGCAAACCGTTGTAAATATGGTGGGTAGTACCCACTGCGAATGTCAGATAGGATTTATATATATATAAGGTTCTAGAGTCCTAGAAGCTAGGGTCGTTCCCGCCGCATGATGAAGCTGTTAATCCTGATTTGATGTGCAGCGGCTCTCTTACTTCCATTCTATTTTTGTGATTAAATAAAAATAATGCCTAAGCAAATTTGACACACACAAATATTGAGGGTGAGTAGTTTCTTTTTTATATCTGAGGTGTAGCCTTTATCAGTGGGTTTGTAGTCCTTCAAGATCATGCCTTTTCCCATCGGCATTCGCACGTTTCTACCTTCTTGGGTTATGGTGAGTGTTTCTCCTCCTCAATCATGGAGCACCTTGGCACCCTTTAGCACCACGGTCACCCAAATCAACATCTTCACAAGCAAGCTCCAATGATTTTGATGCAGACATCTTTCAGCATGCCTATGGGCATAACCAACCTTTGATCCGCTGTTTGAATTTTGAATGTGAGGCTTTAAGCTCTCTAGATGTAGCCTTTTGTCGACTTCATGCGAGTTGATGTTGTTGCATGCGCCTCCATCGACTATCACTCCCTTCGCTGCATGGTTTTGGATCTTGATGCTTGATTGACTATCAATCCCATCACCAAATGGCTTCGGATCTAGATGTCGATCACGAGTACCTCTTTGTCCCATCTCGCTATCTCAGTCACTTCGATGGTTGATGCAAGGGCTGGTACATTTTGCTTCAGCTCAACGTTGATCTTTGTTGCCATTTTCTTTTCCTCCTTCTAGCAGAACAACTATTCTTTTGGTTTTGTCTAGGCTAGCCCTTGTGACCTGGTGACCACCATCGAGTCCACCTCCGTTATCACCATGCCTGGTTGGGACGTGGTCTTTTCTTGGTCACATGCATTGAGGAGTTGCTT
Source organism: Dipteris shenzhenensis (assembly GCF_047967505.1). Classification (NCBI taxonomy): domain Eukaryota; kingdom Viridiplantae; phylum Streptophyta; class Polypodiopsida; order Gleicheniales; family Dipteridaceae; genus Dipteris; species Dipteris shenzhenensis. Next base: position 50,952,793 of record NC_141611.1, on the reverse strand, counting down.
CAAGTTGCTTCTTCCACATTCAACGCTCACTATTGCAATGTCCTTCCTTTCCCACATAAGAAACAAGTTGTGCTATTGCCCTTTAGTCCTTTGCTTTGGAAGGATTTCTTCGTCTCTTGCTCCACTGCATGGATATCTGCCATTTGCTTTTTCTTGTTGTACCAACAGTCTTTGGTTGCACTTGGGTGGTCGCAAATGTCACACCATCTGCCTGACCAGCACTCATTTATCGTATGATCTTCAAATCAATTAAATCTCTTGATTTGAGCAGGGTTTTAATTTAGGGTTTCTAAGGGTATTTTAATTTAGAATTTAGGGTACAGGGTTTAGGATTCTTAGGGTCCATAGGGGTTAAATTTGGGTTTTTAAGGTTTAGGTAGGCTTTTTAGGGTTTATGATTTAGGATTTAGGGCTAAGGTTTTAGATTTTAGGGACTAGGTTTTAGGTTTTAGAGTTTCGAGTCTAGGGTTTAGGATTTAGGATCTAGGGTTTATGTTCTAGGTTTAAAGTTTAGGGTATAGGATTTAAGATTTAGGGTTTCTAGGGTAATGACTATCATCATTATATTTGCAAGACGATTTCATAAATACACCTTGTAACGAGCTTGGTGATGGAAAGTCCTCACACTCTTCATATATCAACAACTTGGCCATGCCTATGATTATTATGTAAATATGAATAGAACATTAATGATTCTAAGATGGCTTAAATAAAATAGCAATAGTACTTATTATTAGACCCTATACCATGGGATGAAAACTCTATCATTGTCATACTCTAGTGATGAGAGATGATCTAATGCCCAAAATATGTAGTCTTGAAGAATCTCATTTAGTCAAGCAATATCCATGGGTGAAGTTGAAATTGTTATTTTATCATCTCAACTCTATTAATAATTTTGACCCATCGGCCTCCTCCTATATTCATGCCCAATATAGTCCTCTCTTTTTTACCAATAATATTATTTAAATAATTTACCATAAGTGAGAGAAAAGTATCTATTAGTTGTAGCATTTACTAATTCTACAATCAGTTTATGGTTTTGTACATATTACTTATTTTTTTACTAATCTTATTTCATTGCATATTTTTTGTTCCATAAAAAATATTATTTAATTAATTTGTTTTATTATTTTTAATATTATCATTTAAATACATAAAAAATGAAAGAACAATATTATATAGTTGCATGATGTACTAATTCATTGATTAGTTCACCGTTTGCATATTATTTGATTCTTGTTTGTCTTATTCATAAAAATGATATTATTTTATTGCATATGTTTATTTCTAATATTTTAAAAGTAATTGTTTGACCAAATTGAACTATTGTAATTTCTCTCTTTTAGTATATTGATATCCATATCTTCTTATTTGGTATTTGTTTATTTTTTAAATAACATTATTTAAATAATTACCAAAAGCAAGAGAAGAGTGTTGATAATTTGCATAATTATGTACTAATTTTTTAATTAGTCTATGATTTTGACATTGATAATATTTGATATTTTCATATAGTATTAGTAATATTTTTGTATTCACAAAATTATATAATATTAAATTTATTTATATATTTAATATTAATATATATATATATATATTTATATAGTATCAATGCATAGTATCATTGATATATTTTGTATAATAAGTAAATTTTATTATATTTATATGTTTTAATATCAATAATATTATATATTTTAAAATGATATTAATAATATATTTTGTATTAATAGAAATACATTATAATTATTATATCATTATTATTTATATAGTTTATAACATTTTTATAATTGTATATGAGGGAAAAGAATAATGTGGTAGTTTGTTTACGTATTTTCTTGTGGATGTAAAGGAAGTCGCAAAGGTATTGCATATGCATCAAGTGCTAATATGTCTATTTTGAAAAAAAAAGCCTTGTTTTTGGAAGGTGTTGTGTATACAAGAGGTTGGAAGGCAATTCAATTTTTCAAACGTCTTGAAAGTTTTCAAAACAAACAAGCAATATATTTTTGAAGCTACTACATACGCAAAAGATTGGAAGCCAATTTGCCTATTTTTGCATTTAAAAGATATTTAAAAAATGAGCAATGGGTTGAGATGTAAAGAGAACCATCATGATGGTGGAGTGAAGTGTGGGCTGAAGCATTGCGGTACTTATAGCTTTTTCCAAAAAACCTAAACATCTTTTTAAAAGTCTCTCTCTCTCTCTCTCTCTCTCTCTCTCTCTCTCTCTCTCTCTCTCTCCCCCCTTCCAACTACCCACTCCCTCTCATCGCCGCTTCTCTCTCCCACCACCCCCCTTCCTCCCTCTCAGTTGCCCTCACCTCCCTCCCTCCTGCCCATCCCCCCCCTCCACTTGTTGTCTACTCCTCCCTCTACCCTCCCCCCCACTTGCCACCCCATCCTCTTGCTAGACCTCCCTCCCTCTCCTCATCCTTCCATTTTTTGCCCCTCCCTCTTTCTCCCTCCCTTCGCCCCCCATCGCCCTCTCCCCCCTCTCTCCCTTCACATAGAGTCCTTGCTCCTCCCTCTCCACTCACTAGGGGCCCACCCCCTAACACACCCTCACCCACTCCCCACTTGTGTGGACTCCTCCCTCCTCATCTAGCTCCCCCTCCCTATGCTTGTCACCCCCTCTTCCCAATTTCCCCTCCATCCAGGTTGATTGAAGCTCTCCAACTTGTATAAATACCCCATAATGGAATGAAGCCCACACTCTTTGGGGCATTGTGTTGAGTTCTACTTTGGTATTCCAAGCAATTGTCTCAAGTGTCCATGCTTCCTTGCACTCCACATCCAAAAGCATGTCCTAACCTTGCAACTCCTCCTCCCCTCTCCTCCAACCTTGCAACCCATCCTCTCCCTCTCCTCCTCCCTCCTCCTCCTCCTCCTCCTCCCTCCTTCTCCTCCTCCCTCCTCCTCCTCCTCCTCCTCCCTCCTCCTCCTCTCTCTTCCTCCCTCCTTCCTCCTCCTCCTCCTCCTCCTCCTCCTCTCTCTTCTTTCCCCCATGCTCTTACACCTTCTTCCTCTCCCACTCCTATGCTACCCCTAAACCCTTAGTTCCTCAACCCTTAACCTTCATGATCTACGAGGGAGACGAGTTCTCTACCATGTACTCTACCCTGAACCTTGGATCCTCCTTCTAACCCTGGAACCTCAACTCTGGAACCTCGCTCTAAACCTTGGATCCTCTTTCTAAACCTAGAACTTCTTTTAAACCTGGGAACCTCCTTTTAAACTCTGGAACCTCCTTCTAAACCTTGAAACCTCCTTCTAAAAGTTGGAACCTCCTTTTAACCCTTAAACTCCTCCTAAACCCTGCAACCCCGAATGAAGGCGAAAGCCTTCATTACCTCAACCATGATGATACACGTTCTTTTTGCACATGCATGCACTATGTTTGCTTACCACACTTAAGCCTACATCTCTCACCGAAATACAACTCGAGGTCCTAAGCTACACGTATACTACAAACGACAACCCCGATATATCTGTAGGTGAGAAAAGGCCCCGAAACCCTGCATACTAGGAATACCCTGCTGTTCTTGTGGAAGCCGTGGGAAAGAGCCAACATTTGGCACCACTGCTGGGGAGACTAGCGTCTCAAGTAATGAGTAAACATATGTAGGTATGTGTAAAAAACAAACTACTTTGAACTTTCACGAAGATATCACTCAAGAGCTAGGAGAGCTAAAATTTTTCCAATTCAAGTAAAAATAAAATAAAATAAAATAAAAATAATAATTCCTAGCTGAAACTCTTCGTTACTGGTTTAGGTGCATGTTTTTTGGAAAAACAGCACCTTAAGGAATAAATCAGACCATGTGATGGTTGTCAGAGTGTAGAGCTTGAAATTTTGAACATTTCTTCTTTTTACGGAAGCACACTCTAACACAGCCACCAAAAGTTATGGGCAATCAATGATTAAAGGTTCTAAATGCCATAACCCAAAAGAAAAATCAAAACCACCTCCCTAGTCAAACGCAGACAATTTCAAAGCTGCACATGTATTTGACTACTCAAACATGGACAAATTTAAAGGTGCACATGTGTTTGACTAAATCCTCAGCTCCCCCTCCTTCCCTATAAAAGGGCACCCATCCCTCTCATACTTTTTCTTTCACATCTTGCCTCCATCCTCTTCCCCATTCCGAGCCCTACGCAAGACACTCCTCCCTCTCCATCGACCACCACCCTACTCCCATCCTCACATGGTGAATTACTTCGAGCCCATCTCGCAGTGATAATCTTCCCCCCACCGTCCATTGGTCCTCAACAATCCCGTTACATCGAGAATGACTTGGAGAGCATTTGGGTGACCATCTCTTCCTCCCTTTGGATTTCCGTCAAAGTTTTCCATTCGTCAAGTTTTTTTCTTTTTTCTTTTTTCCCCTTCCCCCTCCACCATTCCTCCCTCCACCAGTATCCCCTCCACTCCCCCCCCCCCCCCCCCTTTCCCATTCCCCCCCCACCCCCCCTCCATCTGCACCACCCCCTTCCCCCCCCTCCATCTCTACCACCCCCCTCTCTACCACCCTCCCCTCCATCTCCACCACCCCCTTCCATCTTCACAAACCATTTCCCCCCCCCCCCCTCCCTCCATTCTTCCCCCCCCCTTCCCTCCACCCCTTCCATCTCCACCACCCCTTCCCCCTTCCCCCCCCCAACCCCCCTCCTCCATCTCCACCTCCCCCCCTCCATCTCCACCACCCCCTCCACCCTCCAACACCCCCCCTTCCATCTCCTCTACCCCCCCCCTCCTCCATCTCCCCCTCCACCACCACCACCACCACCACCCCCTCCCCCCCTTCTCCTCCACCACCACTCTCTTCCCCCGCTTCTCTCTTCTTTCTCTCTCTCTCTCTATCCCCTCTCTCTTCTACTCCCCTACTCTCTCTCTCTCCCTCCCCGCTTCTCTCTCTTTCTCTCTCTCTACCCCCCCCTCTCTCTCTCTCTCTCTCTCTCTTCCCCCTCTCTCTCTTTCCCTCCCCCCCCTCTCTCTCTCTCTCTCACCAACGGACTACTAAACCACAACACAAAGACTTCAATCCCCTAACAACAGTTGTTGCACAAAAACCATTTGAAAAATGGGGGATTGACTATGTGGGTCCCATCCATCCAGCAACAAAGGAACATAGGCACGATACATCATTGTGGCCACCGATTACTTTACAAAATGGGCTGAAGCTAAAGTAGTCAAAAAGGCAGATGCCAGAAGCACAACAAGATTCTTATATGAAAATGTGATCACCCAATTCGGATGCCGCATTGAAATTGTGTCGGATAGAGGCACACATTTTGTTAATGAGGTAATATAAGAACTCTGGTCTAGCTTTATGGTAATCCATAGAAAAAGCACACTCGACTACCCCCAAGGGAATGGACAGGCCAAATCCACCAACAAAATATTACGCATTATCCTCACCAAGGTAGTAGAATCACAACATTTTGATTGGGCAACAAAACTGAATGCAGCCTTATGGGCATACAGAACCACACTCAAGGTCAATATAGGAAACACACCTTTTCAATTAGTGTACGGCCTTGAAAATATGGTCGCACTAGAATTTGTAATACCAAGCCTATGCATAGCAATACAAGAACGCATAGGAGACCATGAATCCTTGAAAGAAAGACTCTATCAGTTGGAGAAGCATACAAAAACAAGACTAGTTGCCTACCATGCCATGATGACAGAAAAACGTAGAAGAAAGCCATGGTTTGTTGACAGAAATCTTAAAGCTAAAGAGATCAAGGAAGGTGACTTGGTCCTGTTATACAATGCCAAAGTACACAAGGGGAAACTGAAGTATCTAGGTCAAGGACCCTACCCACATCGGAGCTGTGGTGTTAGAAACATTGGATGGAGTTCATTTCAACACAACAATAACTGAGAGCAGACTTAAGTGCTACTACTTCAACATGCAAGCCATCCCCGACAAAAATGAAGATTTGGGAAACCAAGTCCTCCTTAGTTAGCACTAAATTGTTACGCGTGCACTTACTAGCATATGCACATTTTTGCACATATAGTTTGCACTAGATTGTTACACACACACTCACTAGCATATGCACGTATCTGCACATTTAGGGAGACCTAATCAATTTTGTATTAGGGATGATTGCGTCTTAGTTTTCCTATTAAATCCCACAAATAAGCATATAGTTAGTCCCTACCTAATCGACACATCACATGCATTCACATGATTTTGCATAAGCACATAGATTGCATCAATAATAGTATCACACACTTTCATTCCATACTCTCAAAGCATGCAATGAATTCACAAGCAGCACAAGAAGCTATGCCAAAACTCAAGATGAATTGGCAAAAGAGTCTGCAGCCTCAGCCCTGCCAAACATGACAGCCGTCTCCTAAATGCAAAAATATTAGACTTGCATACAAACTTATTTACAAGCTCAATGATACGGGTGCAATTGCATCCAACATGTATGCAAGATAGCAAGAAATTCTAGCCTCAATAACGAGACCCCCGCCAAACCTCTTCCAAAGAAGATTCGATGGCAGAGTTCGCAGCCTCAACAGTGAGATCCCCTTTGAAATTCATAGCCATCTACCCCTCCTTAAGAGGAGATAAGATTCCTGACTATAGACCACAAATTGTATGGTGCAAAAGCATTATTGCAGGAATGACTTGCATGCCACAAGCTCAACAGCAACTAGGTTATGCACATGGCATCCCAACTTTGAAACCAAAATAAGCCATAACCTGAGGACGGGTAATAAAATGGATTTGAGAGTATGTTGTCTTTGTGCTAACATGGACTTAGGTAGAACAAAATGTGTGTGTAGAGTAGCGATAAAGCTCCACTTGTACTTGCATAAGGCTAGAAATAATCCCTCTTAGAAATCCAACTTGCATGTTCTACATGCAAGTTCTACATGCGAGTTTTACATGCAACTCCTACATGCGAATTCTACATGTGAGTTCTACATGCAACTCCTACATGCAAGTTCTACATGCAACTCCTACATGCGAGTTCTACTTGCAAGTTCTACATGCAAGTCCTACATGCAAGTCCTACATGCGATTCCTGCATGCATGTTCTACATGCAACTCCTACATGCAACATGCAACTTCTACATGCAACATGCAACTTCTACATGCAACTCCTACATGCAACTTCTATATGTAAGTTCTACATGTAGAGAGAGAATGTCTTACAACTCCTACATGCAAAAAGAGAAGCTGTCAAACTTGTATAAATACCCCATAATGGAATGAAGCCCACACTTTTTGGGGCATTGTGTTGAGTTCTACTTTGGTATTCCAAGCAATTGTCTCAAGTGTCCATGCTTCCTTTGTTGCATGTAGGAATCATATGTAGAACTTGCACGTAGAACATGCAAGTTGGATTCCTAAGAGGGATTACTCCTAGCCTTATGCAAGTACAAGCGGAGCTTTGCTACTATACACACACATTCTGTGCTACCTAAGTCCATGTTGGCACAGAGACAACACTAGTGTATGACCATTCATAAGTCACAAAAAAATTTAGGATTAAAAGGCAAGCCTATAGCTTTGACATAGGTGCACCCTTACATAAGAAGGTTTCTTGAAGGTTTATTGCAATTCCCTCATCATGGCCTCAGGCCTAGATATGACATTTACATTCTCACTCGTGCCTCAAAAGATTACATCAATCAGGTTAGATGGAAAAATTTGCACACCATGGATCAGCAGTTCATGGCTATACCCATTGCCAATTCTTGATAGTCTCAAGGTCTCTTACCTTCATCCATCAACCTACACAATGAGGAACACACACAATATATCATATCAAATATTGTATGGAAATTTTCACACATGTAGATGGATATATGAAACTTATTGAATCACCACCCAAGCACCATCTAAAAGCTGAAAATCATCCCTCTAAACTTCCCCATTATGATATTCCATATAGCCTGCATCATGTGCATGAATAAGAAATCCTCTAATGAAGCCACTGCACAAGTTCTTCATCTAATAATACCAAAATTTGCCTATCCATTTCCATACAATCCACCACCATGCCAAATATATGTTAACATTTAGATAACACTTTAAAACATAAAAAAAAGGGTAAATGCTATGTGCTGGCTGTGTTCTATCAATATATTCCTTGATATTCCCATCAATTTATTGATTTAATTTTTTATAATCGTATAGCGATGGAATATTTATATTTTAAGAGTATTTTTGCTACTATTATGAGAAAATTCTAATAGATATACACATGGAATCAGCACAAAATCCCATGACTCAAGAGCCTTTGTTTTTGTTTTGTTTTTTATCTTAAATCTTTCTCCACCCTCCCTTGACTTCTTAAGTGTTTCCTAGCCTTGAGATACATTACCCCCTCACACTCTTAACTCTTCCACTACCCTCTATCACTTACCTTTTCATATTAATCCTACTAAAGAAGGAGGAAGAAGCTTGGAGCTTGGCAAAGAAAGAGCTTCAAAGTTGAGTTCTCGTTGAGTTACCCTTCTCCTTGCACATTTTCCTCATGAAGAATGTTAAATCCTCATCCTATCATTGTTTCTAAATTATTTGTACTTTCTATTAAAAATTTTGGTTTGTATTTGAGTTTTTGTATGTTTTGTGAGGGTTTTTCATAGTTTCTACATAATCAAGAATGTGAGTTTTATAGAGGTGTTGCAACCTAACTTCTTCATGCATCCTTTTCGTGCAAATATCCTCTCCTTTTTTCTTCTCATCAAGTAGTCTAACAAATGCTCTTATCTTCTCTTTTTATTCTTCTATCCTTTCTTAGGTCTCTGTCCATGCAAGAATGAAAGAAGAACATTGAGAAAGAGGGATGAAAGAGAGAAAGATACATATGGAGAAAATGTAGATGTGTATAGTTTTTGAGCAAAAACCTACGAGTAGAAAAGTCCGAGCGATAATTGTTGACACCAACCATGCTTGTATATTTCTCAAAGGAATATACAATTCTTTCTTAATTTGTCATTTATGGAACCATATACTTACTTATTTTTCATTATAACCCTCATTTTAGAGAACATGATCTATATATGAACAAACAGTGAACACTTTAGAAACTCCTATAAATACCTCCCTACCATACTCTCTTTTGAGGATTATGGTAATGCAATCATGAAAAAAAAAGATTGCAATCATTAGGAAAAGTATCGAAGGGAGTACAAGATCAAGGAAGAGGGAGATTGCTTACATTATATTTTTGTTAACATTGAATGCATGCCTAGTGGGTGGTCTAGCTTTTTGTCCTATGGATTCATCTAGGTTTGTAAGGATTTTTTTTAAAAATATAGACAAGGGAGAGAAGAGAAAATGAAAATTTATGGCATGCACAAAGTGAAAGTACAGGGGGGAAATGCAAAACTAGGATCGACACATGAGCGAATGCGAATTGATGGCATGCATGAAGTATAAGGGAAAGGGGGAAATGCACAATTGGGAGAAAAGAAAATCCTTAAAGGGAAATGCAAGGAAAGTATTCAATCATTGCATTCCAATAGCTCCACTAGTATTACTAAGCCGAAGATCACTTGGATAGAATAGCTCTGTGTTGCAATCTACACACCTTAGTGTACTTATGTCATAGGAATGACCATTCACATAGGTAATACCCACCACATTTACAATTTTTTGTCCTACTCTTTCCAAAAAATAAGGTGTCCTTTTTTGATCCATTCAGGCTGAAATAGTTTGTTCAAATGTATCCTTTGTGTAGAGCCATCATGATGGCATTATTTGTTCGGTGGGTTGACTTTGGGGTTAGTGACAAGATTTGATGATTATGTCAACCACTTGCCTCTGACTGATTTTGTCCTTTATTTCCACTTCCTTTGCCACAATCTAAGGCTACATCATTTCTTACTCGATGCATACATCATTAGTGACCTTCATGCATGATCCATCCTTCAACTGTCCATGGTGTGGATGGGAGGATTTGAGCTAGTCTCATCTTTCCACATTCCTTCATCCATCTGCTTTCCTCAGTGTTTTTAAGAGCTCCATTTTCCCATATCATCATTTGATCAGTTAGCTCCCTCTTGGCATGCCTTGCCTAAAATTTAATCCTTGAAATGTTTGTTTAGGATTCAACACCTTGCCCTGTGAAGATAGTGGGAGAGAAGGAAGGAGTCTCACTTGCAGCTTTCTCACATACACAATGGGGGAATACGCACAAAGGTGGAGGCTGAAAATAGTTTTCCTCTTCTTAGTTGTGAAAGCCAACATAACTCTCGTACAAAGAAATAGAAAAACCCTATATGTGGGTCTCAAACCAAACTCATCTAACTAAGGTGAGCACAAATCTACACGTGGTACCAACTGCCACATTGGCTGCAAATGAAGTCTCCCTTAGTTTTTGAATTGAGCAATATGCAATGAAGTAGATGATTTACTAGGGTAGCCAACCCATGACGAGCAGCATTGGGGTGAACTAAGCGCACCATCTTATGGAAGGAAGTTTTGCTTATTCTAGTAAACAAAGGCCTTGTAATAGGGAGACGCAAACATAGGTGTCGGAATGAGCACATTCTCCCTTTGACATGAGCTTGCTAGGTGAGGAAGCTGAAACTAAGTGTTCATTGCAAGCCGAGGCAGCTTGGTTGTACAAACAGCTTGCATCAATACAAGTTGATTTCTCTATCTGTACCAATAGCGTTGTCCACTTAGTGTGTTGATAATTCTAAGTAATCTTAACTGGATTCTCCCATCATCATACGATTTTCCCTTCAACAGCTATCCCCAAACTCTAAGTGTTTAATGTTGGCATTTGTTTCATCATCCCTAGCACACTGTACTAAGGATTGCAAGAGCAATGATCTTCATTTGAGCATTGCACAAGTTTGGGCTATTATTGATCACCAAGCACCTTAAAGTTAGTTTGTCAAGGGTGAGCAAATCAGAGTGTCAACACTAGGAGCCACATGAGTGACACTTATGGGTAGCTCTTGCAGGCATTGGTCTCAACAAGGGTAGCTTGGAGATGAGCTCTTCAATAGAATTTTAATAGGATCCACATGATGCATGGTTCATGATCAAGGACTATACAATATTCTATGATATTTGATTAAGTCCTAACGTTTTCCGAATCAATAAAAGAGAGAATTTGATATATCTAATTCAATAAGTACTGAATAATGATTTTAGATTATGCTGTCTAAAACCTGTTTAGCATATATGTTTTCCATTCTAAAATTTAGGTTAGTTTTACATTATTTTAGAGTCTTTTACCCTATCAAGAGGTACACTTAATGATTTGGTAGTGAGAGCAAAAATACATGAAAATACCATAAACCAATTATAGTACTTTGATGTTATTATCACTACCTCAAGGCAATGGAATTGCCTTTTTAAGGATACATTCAATCTGAGGGAGTGTCTAATCATTTCATGTTAGATAATAATTGTACATCTCATATAAATGAGTTAAACAAAATTTTAATTTAATTCTTTACACTATTGTTAAGCTACATACATATCTTATGCAAAAGAACTTGATATAAAAGAAGGTTGACAACATGTTAATGTAGAGCACAATAGTTGTTTGTTGTGTGATCCCATCTTCTCACAAAGACCTATTAGCAAGTAAATTAGGACACATGAAGCATTGGTACATGGTGAAAGAAATATTAGATAAAAATTGTAGACTTTAGACCTTATCATCCATTAGCTATAGGTAATGGAATTGTAAGAAAATAATACGTTTGTACTCAACAGATAATAGGATCTCGTACGCAAGAGAGAAAACAAGATAGTATGGAGAATCCAAAATTTGATTACTGTAGAATTGATACAATAGATGGCGCTGCCTCCCAGCCGTGCGCTCATGTGAAAGAAGCTTTGATGGCGTGCTGGAAATAGTAGAAGACAGAGGCTGAATGCTAAGAAATCAAGGTTGCTGTAGCCAGTGATAAAATGGGCTTCACGAGCTTGCTCTTATATAGCCACCAGTCGTAGTCAGTTAGGCTCAATTGGGTGGCTGACCCAGTCCACCCAAAATGGTCGACTAGGGGTCGGTCCTAAAATAGGCCACCGACCATATGATAGAACTGGTGTGCAAAACTGAGCAACTCACCTATGGTTTTCGTTCGGCCCACAGCCATCCGGGATCATTTGAGGCTCCAAACGGGCCCCGCAACCTGAGAGTGGGCTACCTCGGGAAATGCTCCATCGACCCTCAGTGCGGTTAGTCAAGGGATGCCTTCCCGCACTTGCATGTAGCCTAGTTGGCAGTGTGCCAACTCTATTTGAAGCTGTCCAGCCATGAGGCCACACATGGCCCCCATCTAGTGTCCAAACCAGGACCTACCGGATAACTGAGCTACTCAAATGCCTTCTCCTTATATGGGGGGCTTACAAGTAGAGTTAGTTGGTTCCCACGTAGTTACAAGAGAGTGGAGCATTGATATCTAGCATCCCCCCTCACTGTCCACTCGCAAGTGAACTTACTTTTTCGGCCCAATGCCAAGTCGATGAAGATGCCTCTCCAGCAAGTCTCTTCCAAGAGCCTTTGTGAAGATGTCCGCAACATTCTCTGTAGTTGGACAGTACACCAAGTCGACCTCTCCATCCATGATCAGCTCGCGTACAAAGTGATATTGAATCTCAATGTATTTTGTGCGAGCGTGGAACACCGGGTTCTTTGCAATTGCCATGCAACTCTGATTGTCACAAGATAACTGTGTAGGCTTGTTCTGCACTCCACCCATGTCCCCCAAAATCCTCCTCAACCACACTGCCTCGCAAGAAGTAAAGCATGCAGATTTGTATTCGACCTCGGTAGAAGAAAGAGCAACTATGGGTTGCTTCTTGTTGACCCATGATACAACTCCAGATGCAAGTGAGAAATAGTACCCTGTCACTAGTCCCCTGCTGTCCACGTCTCTTGCCCAATCCGAGTCATAGAATCCGGTCAAGATGTTGCCCTTGGTATAGGTGATGCCATAATCAAGTGTGCCTTTGATGTATTTCAGCACCCGCATCCCTGCCCTCCAATGGTTCTCCTGGGGCTTATTGGAAACCTGCTTAGTACACCAGTCGCAAAGCTGATGTCTGGCCGTGTGTTGCACAGGTAGATCAAGCTGCGCACAAGCCTTCTGTACTTCGCTTCATCCACCAGTGGTGATGAATCCTCGTTTGAGAGCTTCACGTCAACCTCCATAGGGGTACCAACTGTTTTGCACTCAGCCATGCCAAATGCTTTCAGTATCTCTCCAGCATATTTCAGCTGTGAAATGAAGATTTGTTTCAGCTCCTGCCAAACTTCAATCCCCAAATAGAAATGCATCAGTCCGAGGTCTGTCATTTCAAACTCTCTTCCTAGCAAATGCTTCATCTATGAGATCTTCTCTTCATGGTTCCTTGTTATGACAAGGTCGTCCACATAAAGGACCACGATCATACACTTGCCTCCTTCTCTGAAGATATACAAATTTGCATCAGATGGGCTCCTCCTGAACCTGTTTTGCAGAAAGTAGGCATCAATTCACTGGTACCATGCTCGTGGGGCCATTTTCAGCCCGTAAAGTACCTTCTTTAGTTTGCAGACTTTACCTTCTGAACCGGGGATCTCAAAACCTAGTGGTTGTTCCATGTATACCTCCTCCTTGAGATCTCCATTTAGAAAGGTCGATTTCACATCCATCTGAAACACAGGCCAACTTCCCTTGGTAGCTAAAGCTAAAACACTGCGAATTGTGGTTAGTCGAGATGTGGGAGCAAAAGTATCTTGATAATCAAAACCATGTACCTGTGCAAATCCTTTTGCCACGAGCTAAGCCTTGTACTTATCCAACGTGTCGTTGGACTTGTACACCCACTTGGTTCTGATTACCTTGCACTTTGGTGGTCGATCCACAAGGTCGTTGGACTTGTACTTGATCTTGTACACCCACTTGGTTCTGATTACCTTGCACTTTGGTGGTCGATCCACAAGGTCCCAAGTGTTCTTCATTATGGAGCCATACTCCGATTGCATAGCCTCCATCCACCTATCATCGCCTTGTGCCTCTTCAAGACACTTGGGTTCATTAGCACGGATCACTTCTGTCATCAAAGCATAGTTGACCAAGTGTTCCTACGCCCTTCTTTGCTCCTCTAATCTCTTGGACCGGTGGTGTTCAGATGGTTCCTCCTCAATTGTTGGAGGTTCTCTACCATCCAAAAGCTACTTTACCCACTTCGGGAATGGCCGTTGCCATTGTGGTTTTGTAGGCTCTTCTTCATCCTCTTTGTTTTGAATCCTCCCAAGCACCATTGGGGGAGTTCATCTGCTATTGGTGGTGGTACTGGATGGATATCCTGGTCCTGGTTGTCTAGGAAGGAAGCATCCTCCTCCAATTGATGTAGTTGTTTTGAGAAGACCACATTGCGACTTACAATTACCTTCTTGGTAATAGGGTTATAGAGACGGTAACCCTTCGCCTCTTCACTATAGCCCAAGAAAATACACTTCTGGCTCTTCAGTTCCCATTTGGTCCTAGTAGCATCAGGGACATGCACAAAACAGTCACATCCAAAAACTCTAAAATGTGCAACTGAAGGTTTCTTACTAGAAAAGGCTTGCAGTGGAGTCATCCCATTCACAGCCTTTGTGTAGCTATGATTGAGGATGTAAACTGCAGTGTTACATGCTTCAGCCCACAAAGCCTTTGGCAAATCTTTCCCTTTCATCATACTCTAGCCCATTTCGTAGATGACGCGCATCTTGCGTTCTGCTACTCCATTTTGCTGTGATGTATGTGGCAGGGGTTTCTGCCTCTTGATTTCATGACTTTTGCAGTAACTTTCGAATTCAGTCGATGTGAACTCTCCACCTCTGTCTGATCTCAACTTCTTCACCTTCCTCCCTGATTCTTTCTCGACCATTACATGCCATTCCTTGAACCTACTGAAAGCCTCGTCTTTTGTCTTCAAGAAGTTTATCCATATCCTTCTACTGTAGTCATCGATCAGCATCATGAAGTAGAAGAAACCACCCAAAGCTTCCATCTCCATCTTTTTGCAGAGGTCTGTGTAAACGAGCTCTAGAGGAGCCTTTGCTCTGCTGGCCTCTTTAGGAAAGGGCTACCGATGCTACTTGCCCATCATGCAAGCTTCACATACATCGGGCAGATCTGAAATTTCTGGTAGGTCTGCAATCATTCCACGTTTATGCATCTCCTTCAAAGAACTAAGGTTTAGATGACCAAACCTCTCATGCCATAGCTTAGTATTCTTCACATCCACTCGAGCATTGAAAGCTGAGAGTTCGTAAATGTTGTTGCATGGTGTACCTTTACCAATGACCTTTCCTTGAAGATCCAGGGTCTGTGCACCATTCTTATCAAATTGAACTTTGAGGTCCCCATCCGTGATTGCAGAAATGGAAAACAAGTTCCTCTTAATATCTGGCACATAAAGAACATCGGACTATTTTACAACTCCATCTAACTTGAGAGCAATCGTACCTTTTCCTTTTGCTGGACATTTTGCATCATTGCTGACTACTACCATGATGTCATTCCCTACCGGTTGTAGAGAGGTATACCAATCCTTCCGACTGGTCATGTGGCGCGATACACCACTGTCAATGATCCAAGGTTCATCTGCAGGTATATGAACTGCCTTTTTACAAATCTCCTTAATTGCAATGAACAGCTCTATGGGTACTGCCTGTGCACTGTTGTTGGACTCTTTCTTCACTCTGTTCTTCTCATCTACAATCTTCTTGCGGCACTCATTCTGCTTGTGCCCTGCCTTGTTGCAATAGAAGCACTTGATCTTCTTCTTTCTCTTTTTATCATTAGAAGAAGATGGGTTACCAGAGTCCTTACCCTTACCTTTCTTTAATCTGGTCCAGAAAGCCGAATCTTCTCCAGTCCTCATCTTTTGATGCATCTCCTCCTCTAGAAGCATTGCGCTGAAATCCTCAAAGTTGAGGGGTAAATTTCTATTCTGCGTATTCAGCGCCGTAACAAGACCGTCGTACTTTGGTGGGAGAATCCGTATGCACCTTCGTGCTAGATTGTCGTTGGTGATGGTGATGCCAATCGCATAGATTCTTCACCCTGGTGATGAACTTCTTTGCCGCTTCAGGCTCAGATAACTTTTCATTCACGAGTTTTGTCTCCAGATTCTGAATCCGTGTCCGATTCGTGGTCTCGTACTGATTTTTCAAGACCATCCATGCCTCCTCCGTTGTGGTGACATGTTGAATTAACACCATGATGGAATCACTAACACTGCAGATAATAGAACATAGTGCATCTGCATTTCTTCTTGTCCACGGGAGAATCTCATATGTAGTTGGTACTATCTGTTGTCCTGCATTGGCTGGATTCGGTCCTCAAGTCCACCCCAGTAGCAGTGTCCCAAAGCTCATATGCACTTAGGATGGTCTTCATCTTGAAGTTCCAGACAAGATAGTTAGAGTTGTCCAACTTTTCGCTTTCATCGAATAGTGGGATTCACAGTCTTGCAGGCTGGGCCATCTCTCACAATCTGCTCGTAAATAGAAACACACTACCAAATCTTCTTGATAGAGTCCAGGCTCTGATACCATGTAAGAAAATAATACAACGTCTATGCTCAACAGATAACAGGATCTCGTACGCAAGAGAGAAAACAAGATAGTATGGAGAATCAAAAATTTGATTACTGTAGAATTGATACAATAGATGGCGCTGCCTCCCAGCCGTGTGCTCCTGTGAAAGAAGCTTCGATGGCATGCTAGAAATAGTAGAAGACGGAGGTTGAATGCTAAGGAATCAAGGTTGCTGTAGCCAGTGATAAAATGGGCTTCATGGGCTTGCTCTTATATAGCCGCCAGTCGTAGTCAGTTAGGCTCAATTGGGTGGCCGACCCAGTCCACCCAAAACGGTCGACTGGGGATCAGTCTTGAAATAGGCCATCAACCATATGATAGAGCTGGTGCGCAAAACTAAGCGACTCACCTACGGTTTTCGTTCGGCCCACAGCCATTTGGGATCATCTGAGGCTCCAAATGGGCCTTGCAACCCGAGAGTGGGCTGCCCCGGGAAATGCTCCATCTACCCTCAATGCGGTCAGTCAAGGGATGCCTTCCCGTACTTGCATATAGCCTAGTTGGCGGTGTGCCAACTCTATCTGAAGCTCTCCAGCCATCAAGCCACACATGGCCCCCATCTGGTGTCCAAACCAGGACCTACCGGCGGATAACCGAGCTACTCAAATGCCTTCTCCTCATATGGGAGGCTTACAAGTAGAGTTAGCTAGTTCCCACGTAGTTACATGAGAGTGGAGCATTGATATCTAACAGGAATTGCCTTTGAAGGGTCCATTCAATGTGAGGAATTTTCTAATTACCTCATGCTAGACACTTTTTGGATGCTTTGTTATGTGTATGTTTTCAAGCATTTTTTTTCACCATCGCCCTTGAATTACAAAAACAAGTGCTAGGAGGCAACCTTGGTACATTACTAGCCTATGCCAAGTTGAAGCTATGTGAGCTAAGCTTGAGACCCACATCAAGATATAAACCATTAGGTTGAATTTATCAAAATTCCTTAGATTGAATTTAAAATAAAAAGGAATAATGAAAGCTAAATCAACGAAAAACGACCTTGATAAGCGAAAAGCATAGTGAATACATATCTGGCCAATCATCCTTGTACTAGAAACTATGCAATCTAGATTTGGATTATTTGGCTTTAATAAGCTACTATTTATTATTTATCTCTAATTTTTTTTCTCGATATAAGTTAGTAGAACTATCAACAGATTCCTTAAGGTGTTCTCGATGTGCTCATGGTGGTGAGGAGAGTTTGAGTGTAGGATAGCAGGCAAATATCTCCTATACCTCTTCGGTGTCTCTCAAAGCCTATCCCCATCATCCTTTCCCCATCAACATCTCTAGCATCAAATCATGGAATTCTTGGTGAGGGTCATTCTAACTCATAAGAATACTTCTCAATAGGAACTCATGCATCTTGATCCACACAACCTAGTCTAGCTTGTCAGTCACCAAGTGCAGCTCTTAATGTTAAGACTAAGCTTCTCAAATTCATGCCTTATTGTTGTGGCATGCCAATAGTGAATCTATGACTGGATAGAATTTCAAAGACTTAAGGCTTCATTGCATGTCATTTGTAGACATTATTCCGATGTAGCATGCCTTCCACGCATGAAAGTGTGTTAAGTGGGGGAGAATTATGCCCTTCCCCTCGGCTTCTCCCGTACTCTCTTGAATTGAGCAACAAATGGATGAGCCAATTTTTCCTCATGTTCACATGGTCTAGAAAAGTTAAACAGGAAGCAATTAGAGATTATCCAAAAGCCAGAGAAACACGAGAGAAACACCCCTCTGCGATGGCCACCTACCTTCTGCTCCTCCCATTCCTTAACTCCTTGCTTTTGCATGGTAATTCATCCCTCTACTTCAACTACAACATTTTAGACCAGATTCATGGATTCTACAAGAATGCAACCAGCCTTTTGAATTTATGGCACATCTGAGCTCAAATATTTCTCTTCAAAGGTAGTAAGAAGAAACGTATTCCCAAACTCTTCTCATGAAAATGTCCTTTTGTTGGTTGCCAAATTCTATCGATCTTAGGGGATTCACTCTCGATTCATTGCATGGAACTTTAGTGTATCACACGTGTGTTCAAAAGTAGGGGTATTTTGATTCGACTTTAGGGAAAAAATTTTAATAAGATTGCAACAAAGGAGGAGGTCTATACTTCAACCATAGGAAAAAAACCATTAGTTCATAAGTAAAGCGGAATGTATTTAAAGGGGGGGATTTAGTTGAGGGGTTTTTTAAATATGCATTGAGCTCACATGATCCACATTCTTTCTTATTAGTGCACTACCCAAGCTATCAGTTTGATTGATGTTGAGGAAAAAATAGGGCTAAACGTAGAGTAGTAGCAAGGAGTGAATGGGCTAATTTCCAAGCGAATGGCAATACAAACTCAGAGGGGGAGGGTGCTACCTATGTGGGAGAGGTAATAGTCCAAAATAGTTCAAAAATCAAGCAAAAATTAGAGTGCAATGCAGAGGCAAAATAACAATGGAGAGGTAATGACAATCATTACAATAGCCTCAACAATGGTTGAAACTAAAGCAAGAGGGGAGTATAGTCTCTTATATTATAAATAATGAGAGAGAAAGTGTGTGACCTCTTCCTAGACGTCACATACGGATTTTCTTTTTTTCTTTTATAACTTTCACCTTTTATGATTTTTAAAAATTTCATGCTTTTTAGTTTTTCAAATTTCACTATTTTGGATTTTTAAAAGGGGAAAGAGCTTCCTATGGTGATGCCAAAAATTGATATTTTTTATTTGGCATTGGTATTGTTTTCTTCTATGTTTGATAAGAATTTGAGTATCAAGTGATAGCCTAGTGGCTCTCACTTGTTTCCATTTTCTAAGATATTGTATGGGATTGAGAGGATGAGTGGAATGCATCATTGTAAATACCATAGTTATGAATTATAAATAACTTGGTATGGGGTGAGAGTTATTTGTGTATGGGATATTATGGGGTTTTTAAAAAATAGGAAGAGTGAGTCATATAAAGAGGTGAGCTCATGTCCATGTGTTCCAATAATATAAGAGAGATCACATGCCAAGAGTGTGGAAGGCATGTGGAGGAGTGTGGAGTCAAGAGGAATCCTTCTAGAATTTCTATGTGGAATAAGGAGGATGTGGACATATGGAAAAGAGAGGGTCCCTATGGGCTCCATGTGGGGACTCTTGACTTTCTCAATATTTTAAGAGTCTTGAGCATCTTTTGATGGGACAAATGGCAAGAGTAGCCAAAAAGGACATGGATGGTGACATATAGGCTTATGTGATTGATGGGGAAAGGAATCTACAGGTTGTAGTTGTTGTAAATGGGTGAAGGAGGGTGATAAAATCTCTATAAAAGGAGCCCTCCTCTCCCTTGATCATCATCTCTTCCACCATTAGGCCTCATGTTGGTGTAGCTCTAGTCTCGTCAAGCCTCTTTCATGAGCCTTCTCTCCCTCTTGTAGATATTATCTTATGTATACTCTTGAGTCCATCTCTCTCTAGTTCATTCTCTCTCTATGAGTAGTCTTGAAGCTTCCGCTCCCTCTTGTATGTATGAAACCTCTTCTTCTCCCTTATGTTTGTAGTATTTTGAGTTGCATTGGAGTGGAGTCTCACTCTATTAACAATGAAGTTCACTTCGTATTCTCTCTCTTGAGTCTCTCTTCCCTTTTCTTTTTTTCAAAGCCTTAAAAGTTCTTTCTATTCGGCTGCTCATTGCACACACATGGTCCATCCATTTCTCGGCCGCTGCAAATCCCTAAGGAGATGGCTGAACATTTTGAAGAGAAAACAACAAGACTAAGATGGGCACAGGGAGACCTAATGGCTGAGTGCAAAAGTATGTAGTAGCAAGCTTGATAGTAGGAGCATGGCACACAATGAGTTGGTGCAAAACTATTCCCTACTAGAAAAAATAATCACATCGAGCTATAAATGGACTATAGCAACTTCAAGTTTGAGGCAGATATATTACGAATATTCAATGCCAAGTTCAAAGATGCACTGGTAGATCTTACAGTAGTGGACTACCTACAGCCTCATGATAGGTTAGAAAAAGTACATAATACAAGGGTTGACCCAAAGGCACTCCAGGTGGCCCACACGCAGGTGGAAGCACTGCAAGTAGAAAACACTAGGCTGCATCAAGTGGTTGTAGATGTTGAGGATCTAAGGGAGGAGAATACTTGGCTAAAAGGGAATTTGGAGCATTGTACCCAACTTTAGTCTCTTATCCAGCTCCTCCTAGCACCTAATGAGCACCGACGCAAGTTGCCTTAGACATAGCCACCACACAATGACAACTCGACAAACCACCAAAGTGCCATCTTACTATGCATATATTTTGAGGGAGTCTGAAAAGTTATAAGTAGCCATACCACCAAAGTGATTGGTGATGAGCAACAATATCCATGATTTGTGTAATGACCCCCTCAGCAAGTGGCAGGAGCGAGTCACACTTGTTCGCAGGTAGGCGACTCATTTTGAATCAACATTGGGCATTTCAAATATAGAAAAAGATCCATTGCTGAGCTCTTGACGCGGAATTGGCTAATCTACTCGAGCAAGCCACCACATGATACTAGCTCATTATATACATTGCCTCCCCATGAGCCATGACAAAGTTTTACCTCTGACCAAAAAGCTTCAGCCTTGTCTCCCCAAGCCCCCACCAGTAGGACCCTATGCACCACCAAAACCCTCTGCTACACCCCCACGGCAATGCTACGATCCTACATGGTGGCCTGTGGCTTCAATCCCTGAGCTTTAGCATTTGATAAATGGTGGATGGTATGTACCAGCGGGGACTCGGTTAAAGACAAGTTGGGGAAAAATTTTAGCCCTTAGGTTAAGGCCAACACAAGAGCATGGACGTGGTACCAAATGCCACATTGGATGCAAGTGTAGTTTGACTTAGCTTTTAAATCGAGCAATAAGCAATGAAGTAGATGATTTACTAGGGCGGCCGACCCATGATGAGTAGCATTGGGGTGAACTGAGCACACCATCTTATGGAAGAAAGTTTTGCTTAGTCTAGTAATAAGAGGCCTTGTAATAGGGAGACACAAACATAGGTGTCAGAATGAGCACATTCTCCCTTTGACATGAGCTTGCTAGGTGAGGAAGCTGTGATACTGAGTGTTCATTGCAAGCCGAGGCGGCTTGGTTGTACAAATAGCTTGCATGAATACAAGTTGATTTCTCTATCTATACCAATAGCGTTGTCCACTCAATGTGTCGATAATTCTAAGTAATCTTAACTCGATTCTCCCATCATCATACGATTTTCCCTTCAACAACCATCCCCAAACTCTGAGTGTTTAATGTTGGCATTTGTTTCATTAGCCCCAGCACACCGTACTAAGGATTGCAAGAGCAATGATCTTCATTCGAGCATTGCACAAGCTTGGGCTATGATTGATCACTAAGCACCTTAACATTGGTTTGTCAAGGGTGAGCAAATCAAAGTGTCAACACTAGGAGCCACATGAGTAACACTTGTGGGTAGCTCTTACAAGCATTGGTCTCAACAAGGGTAGCTTGGAGATGAGCTCTTCAATAGCATTTTAATAAGATCCGCATGATGCATGGTTCATGATGAAGGACTACACAATATTCTATGATAGTTGATTAAGTCCTAACGTTTTCCATATCAATAAAAGAGAGAATTTGATATGTCAGGCTGCTCATGAGCACTCTTTCTGATTTTGGACTAGCTCCTAGTCTAAATGTTAACTTTGACAAATCCAAGCTTTTGCCCTTCAAAGTTTGTGATTGGCATTCTCTTCTTTGGCCTGGTCAAATCTTGCCTCCACGGCATATGAAAATGCTCAACTAGGTGTGATTGCCTAAGCTGAGCTGCTGCTCCTCCCCGTTCCCCTACTGCTCCCCCTCCCTCAGCCTCTCCCTCCCTCTCTCCCCTCAGCCTGCTGATGATCTTGGCAGGCCACTGGGTGCCTCACTCTACATGCAGTGGGCCAGGTGGGAGAGGGGACCTGCTTCTTCTTTGGGATCTTGGAAAGCTTTCCATAGGCTTCCAGAGGAAACCAAATCAAGGTTGACAGGACATCTCAGAGGGAGTGCAGGGAGGATCTTGTAGATTGAGGCAGCCCTTCCAGAGGCTTGGATAGACACATATGATATGCCACTCACTTCCTCCACTTGGGCAGGTACTTTCTCGAGAGGCGGGGTTCCGCTTTAGGTCTTAGCTTTCTGAGATGCACAGGAGGATGCTTTGGTTTTTAGTGTCCAGGATGGTGGCAGATTGCTCAGGTCCACAGAGGACATCTTGCTTGAGTCTGCTTTTCAGCCTATCAGGGTTGTAGGTCTTTTGATGTAGGGATCAGATTCAGAGTGGTTCTTAAACCCTGACCCCCAGCTACTCTCCACCGGGTCTTGGAGGCTCTGGCTCTATGGAGGAGTTCCCATCAGGTATTTACAGTGGGACCCCGGAGAGTGGGAGTGGATTGACGCGGGGCATCGAGAGAAGAGCATCTCCTTCTTTCGTTACACGGTCAGTAATGCCAGGAGATTTCAGCTCAGTAGTAGAGGTTGGAGACCCTCCAGAGTTCCTCATTGGGAGACTTTTGGTATTACTGCGGATCAGCAGAGGTACTTCTAGAGGAGGCTTTGGAAATCCCACAGGAATAGAAAGATCACTATCTTCTTTTGGCTTTCTATCCATGGAGGGATTGCAGTGAACCTTTGGAGGTCCAGATTCGGAGCCGACCCTACTTGCCCTCGTTGCCTTTCTGCTTCGGAGTCTATTCAGCATTGCTTATGGGATTGCAGACAGGCGAGATTGATTTGGATGGGGATAGCCAGGATCTTCAGTCACTTTGCCCATTCCCCACTTTTTATGACTTGGGGCTCGGTGGCTTGGCTTTCTCTTATAGGACCTCAGGTTTTCTATGAGGGAGTTGACTCCTCTTGGGCCATTTCAGTTCGACGTCATCGGGTTGAGTTCTGTTCATTGGATGTGGTACCACACCGTCCTTTTACAGCTGTACATGCCTCTGTGGATACTTCTTGGGAGATTCTAGCGAGCATAGTAGCCTGGCATATCTGGAGAGCGAGATGCACAGAGGCTATGGAGGGTACTCAGGTTCATCCCTCGCACACATTGGCTAATATCTGGACAAACATCTGGACAGACATCGTACACACTCTGATGGCCGTATGGACGGGTATGCAGGGGGACTACCGTGCAGCCTCAGCTAGGAGGGCTTCTTTCTTCAGGGAATGGAAGGATTCTCCTTTCTTCTCTGAATCTACTACAGGGTTGAGATGGTACTTTCAGCCTCAGCCTTGGCTTCTTTCCACCTCACTCTAAGGGGTTTTTTATTTATTCTCATGATTTCATGATGTATTCCGCTTTGAGCTTGCTCTCGCGGGTTTTTGTTCTTACTTAATAGAAGTCTTTTTCATGGAAAAAAAAAAAAAAGAATTTGATATGTCTGATTCAATAAGTATTGAACAGTGATTTTAGATTATGCTATCTAAAACCTGTTCAACATATATGTTTTCCATTCTAAAATTTAAGTTAGTTTTACATTATTTTAGAGTCTTTTACCTTATCAAGAGGTACAATTGAAGAATTAGTAGTGAAAGCAAGAATACATCGAGTGGAGATCAATCCCAAAATAGGTCACCGACAACATGATAGAGCCGTGGTGCAAAATAGAGCCATCTGGGATCATCTGGGGCTCCAAACGGGCCCGGCAACCCGAGAGTGGGCTGCTGCCCTGAGAAATGCTCCATCTACCCTCAATGCGGTCAGTCATGGGATGCCTTCCCACCCTTGCATGTAGCCTAGTTGGCAGTGTGTCAACTCTATCGAAGCTGTCCAGCCATCAGGCCACACATGGCCCCCATCTAGTATCCAAACCAGGACCTACCGGATAACTGAGCTACTCAAGTGCCTTCTCCTCATATGGGGGGCTTACAAGTTGAGTTAGTTGGTTCTCGCGTAGTTACACCAGAGTGGAGCATTGATATCTAACAGAATTCTGATGGATTTACAGCCATTTACTATGCCTATATAAGTGATACATGAACAAGAACCCACTTCTTTTCAGCAAGCCATGGGAAAAGAAAAATGGGAGAAAGCCATGGATGAAGAAATGGATGCCTTGGAAGCAAATGCTACATGGGAATTGGTGCCATTTCCTAAAGACAAGAATGCAATTGGCTGCAAGTGGGTTTATAAGGTGAAGCACAATGCATATGGTTTTGTGAACAGATACAAGGCAAGATTAGTTGTCAAGGGGTCGGCACAGACATATGGCATTGATTATGAAGAAACATTTAGTCTGGTTGCAAGGATGGCAACCGTAAGAGGAGTCATTGCTCTGGCTGCATCAAAGGGATGGTCTTTACATCAGATGGATGTAAAGAATGCTTTCTTGCATGGTGATTTGTAAGAAGAGGTCTATATGGAGCAACCACCAGGTTATGTTCATGCTGTTCATCTTGAGTTTGTTTACAGGTTGAAGAAAGCCTTGTATGGCTTGAAGCAAGCACCGAGAGCATGGTCTGACAAGATAGGATAGTATCTTGTCACTATTGGCTTTTAGATTTCCAAGGCAAATTTCTTAGTTTATGTGAGAAAAACAGAGAAAGGCATTATGCTTCTTGTCATTTATGTTGATGATTTGATCATCACAGGTGAGAGTGATGAAGATATCCTTCATGTGAAAATGCTATTGAAGTAGAAGTTTGAGATGAAGGATTTGGGAGAGGTGCGTTACTTCTTGGGCATTGAGTTGATTAGATCCACAAGTGGGATATGGCTCTTGTAGAGGCAGTATGGATTGGAAATGCTGTCCAAATATGGGATGATAGGCTGTAAGCCTATTGTGAAGAGAGTGGGAGAGAGGTAAGGAGTCTCACTTGCAACTTTCTCACATACACAATGGGGGAATACACACAAAGGTGGAGGCTGAAAATAGTTTTCCTCTTCTTAGTTCTGAAAGCCAAAAGAACTCTCTCTTAGTACAAAAGGAATAGATGGACCCTATATGTGGGTCTCAAACCAAACCGAGCTAACCTAGGTGGCATACTAATTGAGCCACTAACTAGAGTACATAAGAATACCTATCATCCACATATTATTCATGGGTGGTGTACCAACTGCATCTACGGCTATCAAGTCGGTGACATAAATGCACAACGGTCACCCTAGCATATCATGAGTGGAGCTCGATATCTCAACACTCCCCCTCGAGCTCAATCCCAATTCCTACTGAAAGTTTGATCCATCCAACCTCTCAATATCAAAGAGGGCACTACCAGCTGTAGATGCCATATCTGTGGCACAATAGGTCACAGCCAAAGAGCAGTATAGTGCAATAGGCAACCCAAATGACCAAAAAATATAGTGTTGTCCAGACCAATCAGGTCTCCAAATAAATTGGCTGATCCAATGCTCAAAAGCACTCAGCCATAAAGAGGCATAATCAAGAATATATGCAGCCCAGTAACCTGCCAATGCCTGGCAATTGAAGTAAGAAATGCACTGAACCAAATGAGCAATGCCTACTCAACCAATGGCAATAGGAGCCCAGCTCAACTATCCATAAACATCAGTGCGGCATCTACCAATGCAAATCCATAATGCATCGCAATGGCATTTACTGCATCACCAATGCATCACCTTGAGTGTGCAATCCTTTGGCAACAAAATCAAGCATTCACCACTTGCCAAATGTGCCAAAGTGACTTGCCTAAATGCCAATAATGCCCTTGGGCTGAAGTGAGATCCCAATCACTTTATATAATTTACTGTGAGTTCCCAATTCACTGTTGTGCAAGAGAAATCCCTACAACAATACCTCACAGCCACTTCGGGCAAAATAACATGCTGTCCCTGTTTTTGAACAGCGATATCTTTTCGCTGAAAGACCGGATGCCAAAGCTGTAAACAGCAAAGTTGTAGCTGGTAGAAAGATCTACAACTTGTCAGTTGACCTCAAAGCCAAATCCTTGTGGATTCTTAGATATTCTCACCTGAAAAACAGCTTCCTGCACATTGGTCACAGATAGACAGTAGACTGCAACTTTTTGTGGTCTTGCAGAGGCTGTAACTCCTGCAGCTTATACCGGATCAACTTGCTTCCAAAAGCAAAGTTGTAGTATGTTCTGTGAACTACAACTTTCCAGTTTGGCACAAAGTGCAATTCCTCACCAGGAAAGAGATATTCAGTCCTGAAAATGATTGTTCTGTCATTAAAAAAAAAAAAAAAACAGCAGCAACTTTTCAATGACCTGTCAGTCAAGAATATCAATCATTTTCTCGTGGGCTTCAAAGCATAACCAGATATTGAACATCCAATTTCTGAGCAAAATACTTGCATATACTGTGGCATCCAATGCATAAACCGCTTTCTGGAAATTGCATACCAGAGAATAAAAAATGCCTTTCAAGAGTCCCCAAAATGCATTTACTGCATGTATATGGCATCATTATATTGGCATTCAAGTGAACATCAAATTGTATGCATTTGCCTCTCACTTATGCATCCAAAATGCATCACCAATGGCATATACCAAGTGACATTTACTGCATCATTTTGCCAAAATGCATCAACTTGCCAAAGTGTATCAACATGTATGCATTTGCCAATATACAGTCTGCAAAATGGCTGTCTGCACACTGATCACGAACTGTCCCTATTTTGGACAGTAAATAACTCTGTACTGTAAACTCGGATGACCGAGCTGTCAACAGAGAAAACGTAGCCCTTTCAAAGTTCTCCGACTCCTCTGTTGGGCACCGAGCCTAAATCCTTATGGATTTGCAAATACTTGCTGTCGAAAATGGCATTCTGCTCACTTTTACTGTCTGAAATACTGTCAGATTTCCAGACTAAAAACAAAGAACTCACTCTTTTTCTCCAAAGTGGATGTTGTTGCTATCACTGGGCTGCTCTTCCTTTGCTCCCAGGAAGGAGAAGGGTATGGAGAGAAAGAGACTCCTATCTACTCTATCTAAGAGCTCGCAGTGGCTCACAAGCCATCTGCAGCAGCTGCAGCTACAAAGAGCTTCCCTACAGCCCTCTCCAAACAACGCTCTCCAATGAAGGCTCAACCTCAACTCCAGCCTGCAGCACACCCCAACGTAGAAACCTTTGCATTGAGCAACTCCTACAACGCCAGTCGTGCAGCATCACACCTCTCCAGTCAACGTCCTAACAACAACGCATCGCTCAAAGCTCTAGCCTTAGCAGTAGTAGCAAGCCTAAATGACGCTCCTACGATCGGATCTCCGAGTCTCCAAACACTTCACAAGCAAGCCCAAGCCTACAGTCGTCAACGATCTCCAGCAAGTATCTACGAAGCAATGCCTCCATCAACGAGGCAACGAAGCTCCCAAATGATGTCTTCTCCAACCACTCCTACTCACTGCTCTACAATAGTGTCCTGCAACACACGCTCATGGGTGCCTCAACAGCCTGGGCTCCCTCGATGGCTCCATTGAACTCTCTCCTCAGGCTCTTCTCCTCGAGCTCTCGGAGCTCAGATCAGCAGATAAGCATAGCTATGGCTGCCCCGTCTTCTCCTCTCACCGAGCTCCTCGTAGATCGAACACCATGGGCTCTGATACCAGTTGTGGGAGAGGAGAGCACACAGAAAGGAATACGGAGACGCCAAAAGTGGTGGAGCAAAAGCTACTCCAGCTTATTCCTCTATCATATATATATATATGAGTATACATGGGCACTGTACAAGTGGGTGGGCACATTGCCCTTTACCCCAACAACGGGATACATCATGCAATGCACGAAAAGCTCAAGAGCCAAAAAGAAAGGATTGAGGCTGATAGTGCCATCTCAATTTGGTAGAAACCTCCGATAAAAAGGGAGAACCCCTCCAAACTCAAAGAAATATAGCCCTTCTAGAAGAGGCTACCCGTGAAGAGCCCTGCATGCTAGCCCATATGGCTATCAAAGTGTGAACCGTGTCAGTCCAAATACCCATGAACACCTATGATGGGTGTATCTGGGTGCCATCCAAGGCCTCAGTACATCTGGCTCTCCAAATGTGCCAAGAGGAAATGCTAGCCAAAATCTCCCAAGAGGTGTCCACTGAAACATGAGAAGCTCTAAAGGGAGTAAGTGGTACATCCTATAGAGAGTAGGGCTCTATCACCTATCGGTAGACTGAGAGTGCCCAAGAAGGAGGCTCACCCTCATAAAACACTTGGGGCCTAGTAAGAGATAACCATGCAACCGAGCCCCAAGTCATGAAGAAAGGGGAAGTGTGAAAGATGCTGAGTATCCGAGCAACCCCTTTCCAAACAGGTCCTCGCCTGACTGTAGTCCCAAAGGCAATGTTGCACTGACTCGTCTACAGAATGACAACGAGGACAAGTGGGATCAGCCCCAAATCATGATCTCCGCAGGTTCACTGCAATCCCTCCATGAATAGAAAGCTAAAAGAAAAGAGTGATCTTTCTATTTCTGAGGGATTTCCAGAGCCTCCTCCAAAAATTTCTACGCAAATCTGCAGTGATAAAGAAGCTTTCCCAATGAGGGGCTCTGAAGGGAGTCCAACCCCTACTATTCAGCTAAAATCTCCAGGCATTACCAACTATGAAATGAAAGAAGGGAATCCCCCTCTCTCAGTGCCCATGATCTATCCACTCCCACTCTCCTGGGTCCCATTGCAAGCACCTGATAGGTGCACCTCCATATAACCACAACCTCCAGGATCCCAAGGCCAAGAGCAGAGGGTCAGGGTCTTAGTACCACTGCAAGCCCGCTTCATGGTCCACAAAGCCAGCAATCCTAACAGGTTGAAAGGCAACCTCAAGAAGAATGCCATCCTTGGATGTAGAAAGTAAACCTCCATCCCCAACATCAAAGACCAGTGCATCTTCCTCGAGACCTCCGAGAGCGATCACCTGTAAAGGAACTGATGTCCTTGAAAAAGCCCCCATCCAAGCTTCTAAGGTTCCTGTGAGTCCCCTCACCACCACCTTACCAAACAATGCCCTGCACTACAAGTCCTGGTCAATGACATTAAGGCCCCCTTCACATGTAGGGAGAATAATGGTCTCCCACGCCACCTTTGCTGCAACATCTGCTGTGCCATCAAGTCCATTCCATAAAAAATTCCTGACTGGTCTGATGAGCTGAGTGATGCAATCCCTAGACCACTGGCACTAGCAAGAACACACAAACTAGGAGGTGGCCAAGAGAACTTGGTTCACTACCACAACTCTAGATGCAAGGTCGAGTTTGGTAGAGCTCCAGAAAAGGAGCTTTTTCCTTATACTTTCTAGTACTGGGGCAAACTGCTGTGCTGGAGAGATGTCCAATCCTACCTGGGATCCCAAATACCTGATAGGAACACCCCTCTAAATCCAGGAAAAACCAATGTCAACTCCCTATCCTGGAGTGTCCTCATCACTGATCCAAAAGCCAAAGGATTTATGCCAATTAATGTGTGCCCGTGCAGCTGAGCAAAAAATATCCAAGGAGGAGGTTTCAATAAAAATTGCAGTGTCATCAGCCAACTCAAAAAGCCCCTGCTCTTGTCTCAAGGGCAATCTCAGCCCAAAAAGCTCAACCTGAGATCTAAGGAAGATACTCATAGCTTCTACCACAAAAAGAAAGAGGAAGGGGGCTAAAGGGCATCCCTGACGAACTGATCTGGAAATGTGAAACCTGTTACCACTTGCCCCTCCAATCAAAACTTGGCTATGGGATGATCTGTAAAGGGAGTCCACCCCTCTCATCCAAGCATTTGAAAATCCAAACCATAGAAGAGTGCCCTCAAGAAAACCCCAATCTACTCTATCATAGGCTTTCTCGAAGTCCAAGAGTAAAATTGCTAGCCTCTGCTCACTCTGCATAGCCCACTCTGTGGCTTCCCAAAAGGAAAATGTATTATCAAAAATGCTCTTGCCATGCACAAAGCCTATCTACATATCATGGATGAGGTCTGGAAGAAGGGGCTGTAATCGGATGCTGATTGCCTTGGCAAGGATTTTGTAAAGAGTGCCCAAAAGAGTGATGGGTCTCTAATGGGATACAAAATTCCTGTTGCCACCTTTCGGGATAAGGTGAATGAGTCCCTCGGTCAGTGAATTAGGCATCTCACCCCAGTCCCAAATGCCCTGTAGGGCTGAAGTAATATGATCACCTATCATATCCCAAAAGGCTATAAAAAAAGGAGTAAGACCATCGAAACCAGGGCATTTGCCCTATGAAGGGAAAAGAGAGCAATCTTGAATTCTGTGTTGGTAAAGCATGCATCAAGTGAGAATAACATTTCTGGGGTGACCAACACAGGTAAACTCTGCCAAACTTCATCTCTAGCCACCTCTCTGGCTTGTGAGTTTGGATCTGCAGAAAGTAAGGAGGTATAGAAAGCTGTCGCTAAATGCATGACGGTGGGATTGCAAAATGCCATCAGAGTCAATAAGCTACCTGACACTCTCTCTACTATGTGTGGGACCAAGTGTAGAGAAAAAGTGTTTATTGACTCTCCCTCCCATCTGTATCCAAAAGGACTCCCATGCATGGAAGCCATACTCTGCTTCTCTAATCAAGCAAGGTCTGCAAGTGAGCCCTTGCCACAACAAGGCGCTCCTATATCCAAGCAACTGATGGTCATTCCTGCTCCTCCCTCTGTAGGGCTGCCAACTGTCGGTGGATACCGATCTCTCACCTGAGTATCTCACCTCGCTGAGCACTAGCAATGGAGTGATAGAAGTCGCTGATACTGGCAAGTGTTGTGGCCACATGTGAAGGACTAGCCACCCCCCCTACATATGAGAAACCTAGATCTCCAACACTGCCTCTGTGAGAGTCTCATCCATGTATAAGGCGTCTAGGATCCTGATATTGTGAGACCTTCCTCTCAGATGAGGCTCCAAAATGGACAAAATTACCGAAAAATGGTCTGAAGTGGAGACACTAGGTGCAATGCAAATTGTCCCCCCTCTATCAAGAGCCCAGTCACCCACATAGAATCTGTCAATCCGAGCATGGATAGGCATCTGCACCCTATGATTCGACCATGAAAACAAAAGTGACTGAGACTGAATAAGAAATGCATCATCTGACCAAACATCTCTACCACTGAGCCTAAACAAGAAGGCATCCCAGGCTGCTCTCTCAAGGGAGTGGATACCACCTTCTCTGCCCCCTTTTTATCAGAAGGTGCCTCAACCATGTTGAAGTCACCTCCAATAATCCATGAATCTGCAATGTCAGCCCACAAGAGTAACTCTTTTCAAAACAAAATATGGTTCCCTCTGTTGTTCAGAGCATAAAGGTTGAGGAAACCAACCTTACATCTGTCAACCAGAAGTAAACCCTACTGGGCCCTGGAGGGGGTTATGGTACCGTGTCCAATGACCAGAGGGAGAATAGAGTCTGAAACTGAAATGCATGTACCTCCTCTGGTTTCCAAGGGAGGAAGCCAAAAAGTTCGGCCCGAGAGCAGATTACCTGACTTCGAGCAATCTCTAATATCTGGTTTGTGTTCTTGAAGAAAAAGAATGTCTAGGGAACCACCTGAGACACCTGGATGGAGCTGATTCTTGATCAGCTATCTGCGACGACGATGAGGGATGCCACCCAATCCCTGTATATTCCAACTGGCTATCCTCATCGATGGGAGGAAGTGGGTTGGAATACCTTACCTGACCTGGTGCAGACCTCCTGCCATACACAGGAGGTCCAAAGGGAGGAATGTCCACAGGTGAGAGAGAGAAGGATCTCTCAAGAGGGATGCTGATAACTAGCTCTCCAAAAGTAGAGGGTACAAAATCATCATCTGGGAGGCTAGAGAGGTCCTCCAAAGCGAGAAAAGAGTTCCATTTAGCCAGTCCGAGCGAGGGGGTACGAAGGATTCCTACCGAAGTAGGAAGAAAATGTAAAACCCCCTTCCCTCTGTCCAAAGAGGGAGGCACCTGTACTGGATCCTGATCCAAAAGTGGTGCAGACGAGGTGCCAACAACTTGCACTACTAAGGAAGGTATAGCCTGAACCAAGGGTGGAGTTGAACAAGGCTCCTGAAATGTAGTCTCCTCCTAAGGCTCCAAGGGGGTAGCCTCCGAAGTGGTGGAGGAGTGAACTAAAGTAGAGGGCCTAGCCGTGACCGAAACCCATTGTGCGCCAGAGGTGGTGCGGGGTTCCAAAGGGACTCGAGTAGCCCTAGGAGAGTGGGGAGCCCATGTTTGAGGCCATGTCTGTGGAGTGGTAGGTCCTGCTCTAGCTCTCTGTCGTAAGCTAGTACAAGCTGGTTGCTTTGTGGGCCTCTTTTTCTTCTTTGGGCAATCTCTAGCGAAGTGCCCCGAGGATCTGCAAATCCTACACTGGTCTTGCTGACCTACAACCTCAAATCTCTGGCAGAAGAAAGATCCATTGGGTCGCTGTAGCATGATGTGGTCATCTGAAATATTGGGGTCTTGGACAATGAACCTAACCCTGGGTACCCTGTCCATCCTGACTGCCTTAGCAGTCGAAAAGGGCTCACCAAGGAGAGGGGGGATCTTTGCCACCACACCAAACCTCTCGCCAATAACTGAAAGAAGCCGGTGATAAACTGAGGGAAGACCAGGGAACCTAATGAAAATAGAAACTCCCTACTTGTCCTCTTCAATTGGGTCAAATCCCAGTTGAAAAGGAAACCAAAAGATCCTCCTGTAGCCTAGAAGTAGAAACCTGGCCTGTAGCAGGTCTCTCGTGACGTCCAAGGAATCTCGGCACACCTGAAAGAGACCCCGTCCCAACAAACGAACATCCTTGAGGTGGGGGGCGAGGTCCTAAGGAAGCACTGCCAACATCCAATCTCTAGCTTATGACCTAGAGGGGTGTGAGCCATGAATCCGTGCAAAGAGAGTCATGGAATGCATGCTCCAAATCCTTTTGCAACTGTTGCAGCTCGTCTTTTGAAAAAGTGACAGTTCTCGCGGCTGGTGTGAGTGGAGATGGATTGATTGAATGGGAACCCATTCATCAATTGAGGTGTGTTGGCCGATTCAAACACAAAAAATAAAAACTCCATCTGCTTTCCTGAAACCTAGGAAACCCCTATAAGAGAATAGGGGTACTCCAGATGGAGTGGGTGAAGAAGAAGGGAGAGAGAAGAAGAAACCAAGGGGAGACAGTGGCAGCAAGGAGGAGGAGGGGAGAGGAGGGGAGGATAGAGGAGAGGAGGAGTGGAGGAGAGGGGGAGAAGAGGAGTAGAGGAGAGGGGAAGGAGAGAGGAGAGGAGATGGGAGGAGAAGCAAGGAAGAGCAGGGGGGAGAGGAGGGGATAAGTTGCAGCGGGGGGGAGTAGCAAGTTGTAGCTGGGGGGGAGCAGCAGCAGGTGCAGCGGGGGAGCAGCAGGCTATAGCGAGGGGGAGAAGCAATAGGTGCGAGGGGGGAGTAGCAGGCTACAGCATAGGGGGAGCAACAGTAGGCGTAGGGGGGGAGCAAGCTGCAGCACAGGGGGGGAGGCTGCAACAGGTAGGAGGGAGGGGTAGCACACAGGGGAGAGGGCAGCACGAGGGAAGGGGGCAGTGCAGGGGAGAGCGTAGGTAGGAGGGGGTAGCAAGGAGGGAAGGGAGGGGGCAGCGAGGAGGGAGCAGGAGGAGGAGCAGGGAGCGGGGAGAGAAGCAGCAGGAGGAGCGGGGAGAGGAGCAACAGTAGGGAGGAGGAGCAACAGGAGGGAAGGGAGGGGGCAGTGAGGAGGGGAGCAAGAGGAGCAGCAGGAGGAGCGGGAAGAGGAGAGTAGCAATCAAGTAGGGAGAGGAGGGAAGCAAGAGGAGCGGGGAGCAGCAGCAGTTCTTGAGGTTCTCTAAGATTACCTCTCTTCCGAATATAGCACTTTGGCAAAGGAAGCGATCAATGTTGCCGCGCATTATTTGTTCATGCTACTGAAGTGCTCCGACCATTGTGCCTTGGATATTCCATTCTACACCAGAGTAGGGTTTGATCATTGGCCAATTAATGACTCGATCTTCAGCCAAAGTGTGTATGTTGGCTTTCCATTTTTTACGCCGTGGAACTACATAGAACTTGGGATGGGTTCTAAGATATGGAGGTGCCTGTAAGTACTCCTTTAAGAAGATTACATCAAAGAGCTTGGGACGCTGCCAATCAGGTTGTGGATCCAACTTGCTAATCCAACCTTCACTAATTTGATGCTGAAAAAGGTTGGTAGGAAAGTTGATCCGCCTTGAGTTTTCATATCAAGATATTTGCTCAAAAATTCCTTGATGGGGTTACTGGGAAGTGGTATCTCATCAAAATCATACCCATCATTGAAACTTGGCATGGGCATATGAATTGGATTATCCAGATCCTGATATTCAAAATCAAATACTGTCATTTTCTACTGATGGAAGCACCAGAAGTGTCGGAGGTGATGACAAGGCAGGGAGAGAATTGGGGGACATTGGGGAGGAATATGGCAGAGTGATAGTGGTGGAAGGGGGAGCAGAGGGGAGGGGGGGAAGAACTGGGAAAATGGTTTGAGCAACTTGGAAATCCTCAAGGGTAGGATTAGCAAGGGAGGGGAAAAAGCTAGGTGTGAGGGGCTCATAAGTTTGTGAGTGTTGGGTTAGTTGAAAATGGTGAGAGGCATGAGCATAGAGACGATGGAGGGAATAGATGTTAGGATCAAGCTCGAGGAAGGTTAAGAGAATGGTAGCAGCAAGGGTAAGTGAGGTTATGATGTTGGCTAAAAGAGTGGTTAGATATGGGATGTTGGATGTGAGATAGGCCTTGTCATCTTTCGACACTTCTTTTTGCTAGTGCAATGGGATGATCAATTGCATGGGTGGGATGTCGGTTATGGTGTGCCTTGCAAATAATAGGGATGGCCTTTGTAGCAATGGCAACAAACCTACAATAACCCTGAGGGGAGGACTACCCATGAGATAGACATATGCAATGAAAGCATTCGTCCTGAGCATTATAAACCCGGCATGTGTAGATAGGTAGAAGATATTTTTCTCATCTTCAAACAAGTCTTGGCAAATTATGCGCAAGGTTTTAGTCCCGATGGAATGTTCCCGGTTGATTGTTGCATGAGCAGATATGATCTTGATTTGGAGTTTCTTCCATTGGATAAGCACGTGTGCGTTGAGGTGATCTTCCACTTGTAGAGCAGCCACAAGCTTTGGTACACCACTGTTGTGCATTGTAGTGGGGAGTCATTGGTGTTGTCTTCCAATGCCTCATTGTTGTGCACTAGCAATTGGAGTTCAAGCTTAGAGATGAATATTTTTTGGGAGTGCATCTCATTCATTTTTTCTTTGTATTGATGGTAGATGGTTGTGTATGCCTCCTTAAGCTTTCTCATTTGCAAGGTGACCTTTGCCTATTGAGGAATGTCTTCAGTGGTATTGGACCATTGGTCCAAGATTTGTGCTTGTGAAGTGCTAGCCTCTTGAATGGTAGCAAGTTGGTCTTCTGAGATTCTGCATTCCCTTGTAAGCTCATCAATGCTGAAGGCACGTACTGCCAAAGATTGTTTCATGTCTTCAAGCTTGTCTTTGCAATCCTGGAGCTCTTCTTCTTTGTGAATTAGAGTGAGTCAAGCTTGTGCCACTACCTCCATCTATTGTGCATGTGTAGATGTCAAGGAGTTATAGTAGGTCTGTAGGATTACCATTGTTTCTATTGCCGCAGTCAACTGTGTTTGACGTTGGTGGAGGTTGGAGGTCACATCCCTTACTGCCTTCTCTTGAGCTTGGAGAGCTTGGTTCATGTGCACTTATTCTACCTCCTTCTCATATATCTATGCCCGAAGTGCCTTAACCTCTATGGCAATTGCATGGAATTGGTCTTTGATTTCTGATGCAGTCTGCCTTTCCAATTCTCTTGCATATTCTTCCTTGGCCAAGCTAGTGAATGGTTCTGACATTTGGATCATTTGGCTAGCTTGATGTTGGAGAATGACAGACGGTGATGAGATCTGGCGATATTGTTGATAAAGTGGTGCCCATGTAGCCATCCCAATGATTTTGAAGTACTTGGGGGTGGTTGTTCTAATGGAATTTCAGTCCCTTGTGTACAATAGTCATACTACTAATATGTGTGAAGATGTACATATGCAAGTGAGTGCTCATGATATAATCTAATCCTAACTAAGGAAGACTTGGTTTTCCAAATCTTCGTTTTTACCAGGGATGGCTTGCATGTTGATGTAGTAGTGCTTCGGTCAGCTCCTGTTTATTGTTGTGTTGAATTGGACTCCATCCAATGTTTCTAGTAGCACAGCTCCGATGGGATTCATCTTTTGTACTCGGTATAGTCCTTGACCTAGATACTTTAGTTTCCCCTTGTGTACTTTGGCATTGCATAACAGGACTAAGTCGCCTTCCTTGATGTCTTTAGCTTTAAGGTTTCTATCAATCCATGCCTTTCTTCTACATTTTTCTGTTGTCATGTCATGGTACACGACTAGTCTTGTCTCTGTATGCTTTTCCAACTGATAGAGCCTTTCTTTCAAGGATTCATGGTCTCCCATACATTCATGTACTGTGATGCGTAGACTTGGTATTACAAATTTGAGTGGGACCGCAGCTTCAAGGCCATACACCAATTGAAAAGTTATGTTCCTTGTACTGACCTTGAATGTGGTTCTATATGCCCATAAGGCAGCATTCAGTTTCTCTACCCAATCAGAACGTTGTGGTTCTACTACCTTGGTGAGGACAATGCATATTATTTTGTTGGTGGATTCTGCTAGTCCATTCCCTTGGGGGTAGTAGGGTGTGCTTTTTCTATGGATTACCATGAAGCTAGACAAGAGTTCTTAGATTACCTCATTGACAAAATGAGTGCCTCTATCCGACACAATTTCAATGGGGCATCCAAATTGGGTGATCACATTTTCGTATGAGAATCTTGCTGTGCTTCTAGCATCTGCCTTTCTAACTACTTTAGCTTCAGCCCTTTGTAAAGTAATCAGTGGCCAGAATGATGTAGCGTGCCTATGTTCCTTTTACTGCTGGATGTATGGGACCCACATAGTCAATCCCCCATTTTTCAAATGGTTTTTATGCAACAATTGGTGTTAGGGGATTGAAGTCTTTGTGTTGTGGTTTAATAGTCCGTTGGCATACATCACAGCCTCTTACATATTCATAGGCATCTGCCCATAGTCTTGGCCACCAGTAGCCTACGAGGAGAACTTTTCTTGCTATGGCTTCCCCTTGGAAGTGTCCTCCTGCGATGCCTTCATGGACTTCACTCAGGATTGACATGATCTCATGAGGCATTACACATCTTCTTAATATCTGGTCCTTGCCCATCTTGTACAATTTGACAAAATATGAAGAGGGGAGAGGAGAAGAGTGGAGATGAGGAGAGAGGGCACAACTAGAGAGCACACCACAAATGATTAACTGTACACTAGAATTAGTTGAAAAAATAGAATATATACAAACCCTTTTAGGGTTAGGGTTAGGGGATCTAACCCTTTCCTTTATAGCACTCTATAAGGTTAGTGCTATGCACATATGATCACGTGATGGTGCTATGCACACATGATCACATGATGTTGAGCATGAACTCTCAACACCTTCCCTCAAGATCAACATCATGAAGTAGGCCTTCCCTCAAGATGATGATTCTGGGGAATCGAAGAAGGACTGAGCATTACATTCCATCACACCCCTTTAATGGGAATGTCCTTCCTCTGCATCAAACCAAGAGCTAGTCGGTGTTTCTCGAATAGCTCTTTACCGAGTGGTTTGGTAAAGATGTCTGCAACATTTTCTTTGCTATCACAATGCTGCAGTGTGATGTCACCAAGTAACACTCTTTCTCTGATGAAGTGCTCTCTGACATCAATGTGCTTTGTTCTGGAGTGATATACTGGATTTTTGGCCAATGCTTGAGCCGATTGATTATCACAGTATATTGTTGTTGGCTTTGACTCATCAAAGTAATCTGTTTCTGACAATAGTCTTCTGAGCCATATAGCCTCACATGCACCTGTAGTGAGTGCTCTATATTCTGCTTCAGTCGAAGACAAAGAAACAGTTGGCTGTTTGTTTGACAACCATGATATAGCACCTTGACCAAGGAAAAATGCATATCCCTGTGTCGATCTCCTGGTCTCATGATCTCCAGCATAGTCACTGTCACAGTATCCATGCAACCGTGGATGACTTCCTCTGTATTCTATCCCAAATTGTCTTGTACCTCTGATGTATCTCAAGACTCTTTTGGCTGCATTCCAGTGAGACTGTTTTGGATTTGCCATAAACTGTGCTAGTGAGCTTATTGCATAACAAATATCTGGCCGTGTGATTGTCAGATATATAAGAGATCCAATGAGTTGCCTGTAGTATCTGTCATTGACTGTAGGCTTTTCTGAATCTTTAGTAAGTTTCAAACTCTGTTCCATGGGAGTGGCTGCAATCTTGCAATCTGCCATATGAAACTTCTTCAGGAGACTGTCAACATACTTGAGCTGACTCATGAATGTGCTATC
Organism: Dipteris shenzhenensis; assembly: GCF_047967505.1. Classification (NCBI taxonomy): domain Eukaryota; kingdom Viridiplantae; phylum Streptophyta; class Polypodiopsida; order Gleicheniales; family Dipteridaceae; genus Dipteris; species Dipteris shenzhenensis. The sequence continues at coordinate 50,913,802 of NC_141611.1, read as the reverse complement.
CGAATCTCTCCAGAACTCAATTCCAAGACAATAGTGCATAAGTCCAAGATCTTTCATGTCAACAAACTCTGCAGATAAGTCTTGTTTTAGCTTTCTGATGAAGCTATCCTTGCTTCCTGTCACAATCAGATCATCTACGTACAAAAGTGCAATAGTAATATCTTCCCCTTGAACTTTGTAGTAGAGAGTATGATCTGCATTGGACTTCATGTATCCCAGATCAGCAAAATACTTGTCAATTCTGCTGTACCAACTTCTGGGTGCTTGCTTTAAGCCATAGAGACTTTTCTTGAGATGGCAAACCTTGTTCTCTTGTCCTGGTTCAACATAACCGACTGGTTGTTGCATGTAGACTTCCTCGTCTAGATAACCATTGAGAAATGCATTCTTAACATCGAGCTGATACATATTCCATTTACTGAGTGTCGCCAGTGATATCAAGAACCGTATGGAATCCATCTTTGCTACTGGAGCATAAGTCTCATCATAATCTTGGCCATATTGTTGTGCAAATCCTTTTGCAACTAATCTGGCTTTGTATCTCTGAATACTGCCATCTGGATTGTACTTCACTTTGTATACCCATTTGTTGGCTATGGCCTTCTTTCCTGGTGGAAGGTCGCATAATTCCCAAGTGTTGTTTTTATACAAAGCATCCATTTCTTCATTCATTGCAGTTTGCCATTCTGGCTTATCTACTGCGTCTTCGAAGTACACTGGCTCTTCTGTAGCCATGATGGTAGTCATAAGAGCATAGTTGGTGGTTTCCACCTGAATTGCTTTGCCTTTCTGAGCATATGTCAATCTGGCTGGTGGTCTGCTTTCCCTAGTAGACCGTCTGAGCTGCTGTGACGCTGATTGGGGTGTTGCTGGCAATTCTTGCTCTTCTTCATCAACCTGTTCTGTAGATGACTGTGAAGTCGATGCTTCTATCTCCTGTGTAGGTGAGGTTTTCCATTCTGATTCCTCATCGAAGATTACATCTTTGGAGATAATGGCTTTGCGGTTGATGGGATCATACAATTTGTATGCTTTACTTTCTTCACTGTAGCCAACCATGATGCATTTGCGTGACTTCGCATCCAATTTCCTGCGATGATCATCATGTATGTGGGCATATGCTATGCAACCAAATATGCGGAGATGCCCAATGCGTGGCTTGTGTCCAGTGAATGCTTCATAAGGAGTCATTCCTTGTATCGGTTCGGTAGGAAGCCGATTAAGCAAGTAGTTAGCTGTAGCTATTGCTTCTGCCCAATACTGATTCGGAAGATGCTTTTCACTAAGCATTGCTCTAGCACTGTCTGCTAAAGTCCCATTCTTCCTTTCAGCTATTGCATTTTGCTGAGGAGTATCTGCACATGTGAATTGTCTTCGAATGCCGTGAGTTTTGCAAAAGTTCATGAAGGCTGAAGACATGTATTCACCTCCTCTATCTGATCTCATGACCTTGATCTTTCTGCCTGTTTGGTTTTCTACCATGGCTTTGAATTCTTGAAATCTGGCAAACACTTCAGATTTCTTTTTCAGAAAGTAGACCCAACAATATCTGCTGTAGTCGTCGATGAAGGTCAAGTAATAAAGTGAACCATTGATGCTGCGGGTCTGGGCATAACCCCATACATCTGTATGAATTAAATCAAGAATACCTCGTGCACGAGAGGTACTTCTGACAAAGTTGGTTCGCTTTTGTTTGCCGAAGCAGCATGCTTCACAAACCTTTCCAAGAAACTATAGCTTTGGAATCCCAATTGCCATATTTTGATTCCTGAGATCTAACAAGTACTTGAAGTTGACATGACCATATCTCTTGTGCCATTTTGCAGATAGTGGCATCTGTTGCATTTGAGCTGACATGGCATGTTTATCTGGTACTGTAGCTAGCATCCTGTATAAGCGTCCTTCCTTGACACCTTTTGCTACTAGCTGACCTCTTTTGGATTTGTCTCTGATAGTGCATTCATCACCGTCGAAGATGACTTTGTAGTTGTGTTCCGTCATTTGACCTACTGACAAAAGGTTCTTGCTGAGCTTCGGAACATAGAGCACATCTTTGACTAATCCTTTTGTACCAGTGAAATTGTTCATAGGGATAACACCTTTCCCTTGAACCGGATTCGGTGTATTGTCTGCTGTATAGATGACATTCTTTTGACCTTGTAATGGCTTCATTTCTGTGAACCATTCCTGATGATTTGTCATATGAGATGATGCACCGCTGTCTATGTACCAAGGATCCTGTTCCACTTGGTCGACTTGATAGCTGAAATCTTCTTTGGGATTGAAATCAGTGTCTAGGTGCATTGTATCAGTCTGATGCAATTCCTCACTTGCAAGAAACATATTGCCATGTTCATTTGCAAAATGACTGTGACTAGAATGTCCACCACGATGATTTCCTCTTCCTCGGGAATTCCCTCGATTACTGCTGGATTGACCGCTTTGGTCATACTGCTTCTTGCGGCAATCTCTTTCATAGTGTCCAAACTTGTGACAATAGTTGCATTGAATGTTTGACACATTGGTGGATGCATTCCCTCGTCCTTGGAATCTTCCTCGGTTGGAATGATTTCCTCTTTGCTGATTTTGATGTTGCTGAGGATGCTGCTAATGCTGATGTTGATTCTGACTTTGATTTTGACCACTTTTCTGATATGATCTACCTCTGTTTCTGCCTTTGCCTCTGCTTCTGTCTGAAGCTGTGAATGCCTGATCATTAGAATGACCTTTACGTGCTTGAATGGCCTGAGTCCTGAGTTCTTCACAAGTAGAACTGATTGAAGTTCTTCAAGTGTTGGAATTTGCCGTTGAATGGCAATACTCTGGACCAGATTCTCATATCCTTCTCCTAGTCCATTCAGGATTACTTGAACCATTTCTGCGGGATTCATAGTTTCTCTTGCTGCTGCAAGTTGATTGTTGTAGTCTTTGATGCGGAGTACATAAGCATGACCAGTTTCATTGCTATTGCGGAAACTCTGGTTGATCTGGTTTCTCAAGGTGAGAATCCTGGATGTGTTCTTGGACTCGTAGAGAGCTGCGAACATATCCCATGCTTCTTTTGATGTCTTGACTGTGTTGAGCTGTCCTAGCATGACATCTTGCACATTCTGCTTAATCAGGTGATAGGCATACTTGTCTTTCTTATCCCATTCTGCTTGAGCTCGAGCAATGGCAAGATCTGCTACTGGTGCGGAAACTGTTTGTGTAGATGTAGATCCCGATGTAGATCCCGTTGCTGGTGCTGTGACAACAGATGGAGTAGAGCTACTGGTGGCTGGATCGGCCAATGGTCTAGGTATGGATCCATCAACATACTCCCATTTGTCCTGAAGCACAAGAATGGTCTCCATTCGGTATTTCCATGTACCGTAATTGGAGTTGTCTAACTTAGCAGATGCCTCCAGATTGAGGTTGCTAGTCGACATGGTGCAAACAATGTACTCAAAAAGTGTCCTGAAAAAACTCTGTATGAATCAACTGCAAATACACTGAAGATGCCAAGTGAAATCTCTGTACCGTCGGTGAAGATAGAACTGCAGTAAATAAGATTTGACCTGTGTTACAAGGCTTGTGGCAATGATGCCGGGAATAGCCAAGAGGCTTTACAAGGCTGAAAAATGATGTGCACGATGCCGTGAGATAGCCAAATAGGCTTTACAATGGTGGCATGTGTGTGTGAAATCAAGTGCTATCTGCCCACTGAGTCAATCTGCAATGCCTCTGAACTCTGAAGTCTGCTCACTGAACTGATGAACGTAAGGTTTCAGGTAATGTAATGATGTGAAATCGGATGTGAGCGTATGGACTGACTCCGAGTAGGTACTAGTCGAGAATTTCGGGCATGGCTTAGATTGGCAACTTGGGGAACTCAAAGCGTTCCCTCTATGGCGATCTAGTCTACTCTGATCTAGATCTAAACCAACCGTCGATCGATGAAAGAACAGCAAATAATTCCTTTTCTTTTGTTCTTTTTAAGTGCTGGGTTAGATGCGTCGATGTAGAGGCAAATGTGCGTGAAGGAAGTGGTTTTGCCGGTGAGGCTCAAATGTGAATGTAACTTGCACCGAAATGTGCGCATGATGTAACGAGCGCGTAGAGCACGAAAAATCGAGCGACTTTCCTTTTTGGAGCACCCTCAAATTCTTCCTGGATCAAGAGATATGACTTGATCTAGGTGGAGGGGCAAAAGGAGTGCAAATGGTGCTCAATGATGATGTGTCACTGTGAGTCACATGCAGTGATGATGTGGCACTGTGCTTAGCAAGAGGTGTGCCAGTGAAGCTCTGTGTTGAGGTGGCAGTGCTGAGGTGTCACTGATGACGTGGCACAGATGACGTGGCACAAGTGACGTGGCAGATGACGTGGCACAGATGACGTGGCACAAGTGACATGGCAGATGACGTGGCAGATGACGTGGCATAGATGACATGGCTAGATGACGTGGTAGATGACGTGTCACTGATGATGTGGCAGGTGACATGGCTGATGACGTGTCACTGATGACGTGGCAGGTGATGTGGCTGATGACATGTCACTAATGACGTGGCAGGTGATGTGGTAGTCGATGATGACGTGGCAGTCGGTGCTGACATGGCAGTCGGTGATGTGTCAGCTGACGTGGCAGATAAGATAGGTACACGTGGCACTTCCGGGTGCCTGATGACGTGGCAATTGGAGATAAGGGTTGCCACGTGGCAAAACGCTATCTGCCACGTGTCGAAATGCGAGGCACCGGAATCTACCCAAGATTCTGATGAAGATGCCGATTCCGTCCGTGATTCCGTCGCGTGAGCGTTGGAGGCCTGTGACTTCGTTGAGGAGGTCGGCCGTTGATCGCCTTTGTTGTAGGAGCCTGGAGTCGGCGCTGAGGTCTTCTGTGAGCCCCGCGAGCTATGAAGCCTTGGCTATGCAGGGAGGAGCCGCTCAAACGATCATCGTTTGTTGGAGCTATTCGTTGGAGTGAGGCGGCTTCCTCTTCTTCATCTTCTCATCAGAGCTGCTGCCATCGCCATAGCCTTTGGCGAGTTGCTCTCTCTTGATGAGAAGAGCCCACGGCGTATTTTTGAAGGCGAGGCCTTACTTCGACGGATGTTCAGGTACGGTCTCCTCGAGGAAAGTCAAAACAAGCTCGATTACGTCCTGGCTTTGACGGTCAAGAACTTCTTGGAGCGTCGTCTACAGACCTTAGTATATTCGTTGCGGCTTTTCTGTCGTCGAGGCGTTGCGTGGCCAGAGAGCTTAGGCTCTCGTTGAATAAGTGCAGTTCGTTGGAGCATGCATGCTGCCTTGCTTTGGAGAAGCTTCACTGAGAGCGTGGCTCGGCTTGTAGACGGGCCAAGCTCTTTGGCGCGTTAGCTATGAAGCTTGGGAGAAGGTCATTTGGAGAGCCTCATCCATGGCACATCTTGGTGGCAGTCCGTAAAGGTCGCTGCAGCTGGTAGAGCGCTTGGGGACCTTGGAGCGTGTTGGAGATGGCAGAGTCGTGCTTGCTGAGTGTGAAGAAGAGATTCTCTCAAGAAAACCTTACAGAAACTTAGAGGCTCAGAAATGAACCTTTCTCTCTCACAAAACCTTACAAGATCTCTCAAAAGACTAAGATCTAGATCTCTCTTTCTCTCATAAACAAGGAATACTCTCTTTCTCAAGCAATGAAATCTTGCAAAGAACTCAAAGAAAGAATAATGGACGGAGCTGTCCTAGAATGAGCAAAGGAGATTAACGGAAATCTCTCAATCTCTCATGGACGGAATTCTCACATGAATAGAAATTTCTCTCAACGGAAGTGAAGGGAAGGATCTCACAATCACTCAAGAGAACTCTCAATCTCACAATCTCTCTCAATCTCTCAATCTCTCAATCACTCTCAAGAATCATGTGCAATGCCTCAGCGGAAGGCAAGGAGGCTCTGATACCATGACAAAATATGAAGAGGGGAGAGGAGAAGAGTGGAGATGAGGAGAGAGGGCACAGCTAGAGAGCACACCACAAATGACTAACTGTACACTAGAATTAGTTGAAAAAATAGAATATATACAAACCCTTTTAGGGTTAGGGTTAGGGGATCTAACCCTTTCCTTTATAGCACTCTATAAGGTTAGTGCTATGCACATATGATCACGTGATGGTGCTATGCACACATGATCACATGATGTTGAGCATGAACTCTCAACACAATTGTCCTACAATGAGTTGATAGGGTGCAGCCTTTAGAATCAATTTTCTAGCATCTACTGCTTTCATTTCAGGGGGTGGTCTTCTTGCCATCAATGTAGTGTTGGGCACCTTTGCGGACCATGATTTTGAAGTTGAATTCTTGAAGCAAGAGGAGCCATCTGGTTATTCTTCCTATTGTACACAGACAGTTCACAAGATAAAGCAATGCTTGATGGTTGGTGTAGAAGACAAAATCATTTGCCAGTAGATAGTGCTGAAATTTCTTTACACTATACATCATTGCTAGGGCTTCTCTTTTTGTGATTGTATAGTTGATCTCTGCATCATTAAGTTGTCGATTGGCGAAGTAGAAGGGGTAGTCTTTCTTATGTTCACCAGGTTGACACAGCACACTCCCAATTGCATACTTGGATCCATCAGTATGAACATGAAAGTCAATATCCCAATTGGGAGATAATATAAGGATGGGTGCTGTGATTAGGCGCCACTTTAAAAGTTCAAAGGCTTGGTCACACTCTTCGGTCCATAACAACTCCACTAATAATTTGTAAAGTGGTCTAGCTATCATGGCATACCGCAATATAAATCTTGTATAGTAGCCGGCATGTCCCATAAAGACCTATACACCTTTGGAATTTGTAGGAGGAGGCAATTCCATGATGATTTTGATTTTTTCCATGTCAGTTGCAATCTCATGTTGAGAGACGATGTGTCCCAAAACAATTCCGTGGGTGACCATGAACTGGCATTTTGTTGGATTTAGGGAGATGCCATACTCCCTACATTTGATTAGTACTTCTTCAAGACATTTGAAGTGGTCTTGTTTGTTTGAATGGATGCACAAATCATCCAAGAACACCTGTAAAAACTTATTCAAAAATGACTTAAAAGCTGTTAACATGACTCGCTCGAATGTGGTTGGGGCATTACAAAGGTCGAATGGCATGACTCTATATGCAAAAATACCCCATTCTATAGTAAATAATGTTTTTGATTGGTCTTGAGGAGCAATTTGCACTTGGTTATAGCCACTGAAGCCATCTAAGAAGCTATATATTTCAGATCCTACCACCTTTTCCAACACTGCTTCTGTTAAGGGTAGGGGATAGTGATCCCTAATTGTGGTAGCATTCACATTTTTTAAGTTTACGCATATTTTGATCTTTTTGTTGCATTTAGGCACAATGACAATGGGTGAAACCCAATCAGTGTGCTCTATCTCGTAGATGAATCCGGCATCTAGTAGTTTTTCCAGCTCATCATAAACCATGGTGCCATATTTAGGATTTGTACAATAAAGTTCACATATCTTAGGGTGAGCACCTTCCCTTATAGGTATCGTGTGTACTGCCACTTCTGCTGAAATTCCTTTCATGTCTTTGTATGACCATGCTAGCCAGTCATGGTATTCCATTAGAAGTTCTTTGAGTTTGGTTTCATCTTCTTGACGAAGCTGTTTCCCAATGAAAACCAATTTTTCTTCCTCCCCTTCAAGGGCGAGGTTTATCGTGCATGTTTTTGCCGGTCCCTCATAGATTGGAGTTTCTCCAATGCTATCGATTTCTTGAACTTCAGATTCTCTGAGTGGTCTTGGCATTGCTATTGGCACATTGCGACTTGTATAATTCTTGAAGTATTCTGGCACTTCTTGAAGATCAACCTCTAATGGGGTTGAACTAGCCTAACATGTGTCATGTGTACTGGGTGGCATACTTGCATTTATTAATTTGTTAGGCTCTTCTTGACTTTCTTTTTTTGAAGTCTCTTGAACGAGCTTCATCTACACATGTGGCTTATATTTTCGAAACTTCTTACATTGGGAATTGTGGGGTAACTTTTCCACTGGTAAGGTGTTTCCAAGTAAGGGTTCATGTGCTGCATGTATTTCTTGTAGTCCCTCAGGGGACCATTCAAGAGGTGGTGGTTTTGATTTTGAGGGAGCTGACTTTGCAAGGTACAATTCGACAATCCTTTTTTGGACTCGTTTGAATTCATTGAAGTGCTCAGCCTTGGCTTTTCTGTGATTTCCTCCTTTAGCTTTCTTGCGGGATCTTCTGCAGTTATTCAACTGCAGAGGTTCAACTTTTGGGAGCTCGACTGCCATTAGGGCATGTAGAATGGCTAAGTCATTATCAAAGATTTGACCTTCAATTTTAACATTTGCAGCCTCTGTTTCAAGGTCCCAAGGAAAATTTGAGTCATCGTTGGTATGGGTACCTTCTTCAGGTTCATTATCTGACTCGAGGTCAACCATAAAGAATGGCATCACTAGATTGATTGGTTCTTCATGTGTTGGTGGAGGATCGACTTGTAGAACCTTAGCATCTAATTGTGAGAAGATGGGGTCCAATCAATGGTAGTTGTCAATGGTTGCCAATGTTTGTATCCAGTTATTGACAGTGCTTTGTGAATCACCCGCTATGGCATGCTATTGCAATGGAGTTAATTTGCTTGAGATTCTTGTTGAAGATGTGTCATCCAATGCTCTAGGCACAATTGGTTTAATAGCTCCTATCCCCACATTCACCTTGACTGCAGTGTCTCAATTCTGGACTGTCAGTCTATCAATTCCCCAGTCATGGAGGACTGATGCTTCCCGTAACCAAGGACATCCCAGTAAGATTTGATAGGATTTTTTGGGGAGATCCAAGATTGTGAATTGAAGGGAAAAGCAAACTCCTGCGATCTTTGTGGACACACCATTCACTATCCCCAAGGGTTTAGCCCATGAATCATCGGCAAGGCGAGGGCAAGGCATATGTTAAAATTAGCCTTTTGCATTGGTGGGAGACCCCATTCTTCGTAGAGCTCCTTTGATAGGACATTTACACTTGCTTCACCATCCACTATGGCTTGGACTTCATTATATGCCTTGTGGATCAAAGGCATAGTAATGTTGTGTATCTCATCTCTCTCACTAATCCACACATGGATATGTTCAATGTTGTTCATAGGTGGAGGGGGATTTGCGAGTTCAATCCATCCTTTGAAACTCTCCGAGAGATTGGGACAATTCCATAAGAGCATGCCGATGGGAATTGACATAGGGCAACTTAGGATGCTAGAGAGTGCAGCTCCTTCAAGTTGACATGGCGGTACATTCTGTTGTGGAGTCTATTGTTGGAACAAAGGTTCGAGTACAGTATCAATATTTTGTGGGGCCAAGTCATGGATTGGGTCTTGAGCTTGTTTCGCAGCCTCAAATTGAGCTTGCTCATTTTGTACCCATTGTTGAAGTGCTTGAAAATGAATCGTCTCCACCTCTGTATTTGGGTATAAAGTTTCTTTCATTTGAGGCTCAGGAGTTGATGTGGATGAGCTCGACTACTCATTGCTTGGCAGAGGTGGAGGCACTTGTGCTTTCTTTTCAAGAAGTTGCTTTGGTCGTATTGGAATGTTAGGGTCCTTGGTGGCCTCTTTCTATTGGCGTGTAGTTACATTTACAGGTTGTGAATTTACACTCGCCAAACCCAGACTTTGTTGGTCCACCCCAATGATGCTGATGGGGATGTCAGGCTTTATTTCTGTTTGTTCTAGGACCTTATTTTTCATGGGACAATCCATACAGGCATGTCCTATGCCATAATCTCTGCGGAATAGTTGGAAAGTAGGTGGGCCACCACGATGAGGGCACTCTGTGATCCGGTGATTTTCTCCACAACCGTAGCACTTGATTGGTGTGCGATATGTGTTGGGACTTACTTGATTTGCATACACTGGTATTAGACCCTCTGCACCCTCTACGTAGTACATTGGGTACTCTGCTTCATACTCAAATAGCGAGTCTACATCCTCGGCTTGTAATTGATGTATTGGAACTGCCTGAGGAGCTGGGTTTAGTGCTCTTGGGTATGGTCATGGATCTGGATTCCTGAGGAGTTGTGGAACTTGTGTTTGAACTAGTACAGGATTTAGCCTTGGAGCTGGGGGTGTTTGTACAACTATCAATTTCCTGTACACTGGCATGGGTATCGCCTGGTATTGTTGAGGTCGAGGCGGATTCTTGCACATGTTGAAGATGCAACTGTTCTCATCATGGCCACTGATGACGCAGATATGGCACCACAACCTTGGTGGTGGATTTGCTTGTGCAGTTATCCTAGCTCTTAGGACCGGGCACTCATTTGTTGTATGATTGGCCATGCAGTGTGGACACCAAACATTCTCTCACCGTGGATATGTCTGAGTTGGCAGCTAAGATAAGTGAAGTTTTTGTTCCATGGCCTGCATCATATCTTCCTTCAGCTTCATGTTCATGGCCTCTAGGTGATCTTCATTGGATGTTTCAGTAGTGTCCTTTGATTTACCCTTTTTTGAGTGCTTATCTTGTGTATTAGACCTGCCGTCATCACTGCTAGTGTCTGAGTCCATCATGCCATCCTCGATGTCAATGGTTGCCGCATGAGCAGCACTGAATGTTTCATAGCTGCTTATCTTTTTTATATCCTTTCAGATTTTCTTTCTAACTCCTGCAATGAACCATGCCATGAGGTACTTTGCATCTGGGCGTGGGTCACATTTGGCAATTAATCATTTCATCTTACCCAGGTACGTGCGTACATCTTCTCGCCGGCCTTGTTCAAGCTTGCTTAATTGGAGAGCGGGATCGTCTTGTAGCCTCTCTGTTTGAAAGCATCGTTTGAATTCTGTTTGAAGTTCTCATGTGGCGCGCTCTTCCACTAGAAGGTCTAGGTACCATTCAGACGCTTCAGCAGTTGAGGTCATGGGAAACCAAGCCACCTTGGTTTCATGGGATTGATCTCCACCTGTGCGACATGCGGCATCAAAATGTTGGAGGAATTGGGCTGGGTCTCCCCTACCATTATATATGGGAAGTTCCAATTTTCCCAAGGGGCATCAGCCTTGATTATTCTTATTTCTTCGATTGAAGAAATTATCAGCCTCTGCATCGAGGTCGATATCCCCATCATTGTCATGACGGCATCCAGCCATGTTGGGGAGTGGAGAAGTTAAAGGGAGTGGTTGAATCTCAAGGGGGGATTCAAGGTAGAGGATTCGCAAGGGAAGTTGTTGCAGCAGAGTTATATGCAGATGTGGCGAGTGTGGGAGTCGAAGGCATTGGTCGAAACGTAGCTGCATGCAGATTGGGCGAGATTTGCCAAGGGTGTCTCTGCCACAAGTGTGGGTGTGGATGTAGATTTGTTAGGAGGGTTAGAGTGGTGTTAGTTTGTGTAGGAACTGTTGTGTTAATAATGTGTCCAAGATTGTCCTACATGTGTAGGGAAATGTGCCAGTGCAGACGGATCGTTAATCGGAGGTCACGGTGTGAAGATATGATCGAACTTGTGCGAAACAAGGCCCACACAGGGGCGCAAATGAACGAGTGCTAAGGATGCCGAAATGGTGTGCAATGGGTTGGAAAAATGCCCCATAGCATGGTGTTTCCATCTGTGAAATTTGGTTTCAAACGAGGTTCAGTTTGGGTCCCAAACGGATGAGTTTCAAGGGGTTAAAGTAGGGGTAAATTTTGCTTTGTTGGGGGGGGTCCTAATGGTGGTGTGAATGGACTTTAAGTCCAATTGAGGGGTTGAAACCAAGTTGATCTAGTTATATTAACTAACCTATTTGTCTAGTTAGATTACTAACAATTAGTCTCACCTAACCTAGTTAATGTTAAATCGAGCATAGTTGATGCAACTAACCTAGTTAGGGTAACTAACTAACAGTTATACTAACCTAGCTAAGATTAAAATTAACCTAATAGAGGTTAATACTAACCTAACCAATGCTAATACTAACCTAGGTTAAAACTAACCTAACCTAGCCTAGTTTAACTAACCTAACCTAACTAACCCACTAACTTAACCAGAGTTAGTGTAGTGGTTAGGTTTTTTTTTTTTTTTTTAAACACTCACGGCCCGACGGCGGCCAAGGGGGGGGGGTTTTGTTGCACAGGATCTGAGAGGGGGAGTGCAGGGGAGCAGAGGGGAGCGACGGGGGCGGAGGGAGGGGTGTGAGGGAGGCGGGCGGAGGGCGATCACGGGTGGGCGGGGTGAGGGTGGCACAGGGAGGGGCGTGGTAGGGTGAGGTGGCATGGGGAGGGGCACAGTAGAGTGGTAGGTAGGTGGTAGGCAGGGGGCATAGGTGCGGCTCGACGGGCACCACCGTTGGTGTGTCGGCATGGGCGGGCGAGCGAGCGCTACGAGCATCGACACAGTCGGGGTAATGCTGCATGCAAGCGCCACTGGTGGGTCTGCACGCATCACTGTTGCGCGGCCGCCCTTGAGCAGTAAGGGCCAACGAGGGGGTTAGTAGTTAGGAGTTAGGAGTTAGTATAGGAGTTAGTAGGTAGGAGTGTAGGGGGTTGGGGGTAGAGAGACAGAGAGAGAGTGTAGGGGAGAGAGAGTGGGGGAAGAGAGAGAGAGAGCAGGAGAGGGGGTGGGGAAAAGAGAGAGAGAGAGAGTGTGAGGGAGAGATGGAGAGAGTAGAGAGAGAGAAAGAGAGAGAGTGTGTGTGAGAGGGAGAGAGAATTAGAGAGAGTGAGAGAAAGAGAGAGAGCAAGAGAGAGAGAGTGAGGGAGAAAAATTAGAGAGAGAGAGAGAGAGAAAGATAGAGAGAGATAAAGAGAGTTAGAGAGAGTGAGAGAAAGAGAGAAAGAGAGAGAATGTGTAAGAGAGAGAGAGAGAGGTAGTGAGAGAGTGAGAGAAAAAGAGAGAGAGAAAGATAGAGAGTGAACGAAAAAGAAAGAGAGAGAGGGAGGGAAAGAGAGAGTAAAGGGGGGGAAAGAGAGAGAGAGAGAGAGAGAAAGAAAGAGAGGGGCAAGGGGGGAGGGGGTGGTGGAGTTGGAGTTGGAGGGGGAGGGGGAGGTGGAGATGGAGGTGGAGGGGGTGGTGGAAATGGAGGGGGGAGGGGGAGGGGGAGGTGGAGATGGAGGGGGGAGGGGGAGGGGGAGGGAGTGGTGGAGATGGAGGGGGGAGGGGGGAAGGGGAGGTGGAAATGGAGGGGGAGGGGGACGATGAGGTGGAGATGGAGGGGGAAGGGGAGGGGGAGGTGGAGATGTAGGTGGGAGGGGGAAGGGGTGGTGGAAATGGAGGGGGAAGGGGGAGGGGGAGGTGGAAATATAGGGGGAAGGGGGAGGGGGAGGGGGGAGGTGGAAATAGAGGGGAAAGGGGGAGGGGGAGGTGGAAATGGAGGGGGAGGGGAGGGGAGGTGGAAATGGAGGGGGAAGGGGGAGGGGGGAGGTGGAAATGGAGGGGAAAAGAAGAGAGAGAAGAAATAAAAACTTGGCCAACGGAAATCAAAAGGGAGGGAGTGGTGGTCACTGAACGCTCTCCAAGACTTTCTCGATGTAACGGGGATTGTTGAGGAACAATGGACGGTGGGTGGATGGTTGGGTTATCATTGCGAGATGGGCTAGAAGTCACTTACAATGTGAGGATGGGACTAAGGTGGTGGTTGATGGAGGAGGGAGGAGTGTCTTGCGTAGGGCTCGGAATGAAGAAGAGAATGGAGGCAAAATGTAAAAGAATGAAGAATGAGGGGGTGGAGTTGGTTTTTATAGGATTTGAGTTTAGGCTTAGGGTTTAGGTTTAGGGTGTATCCCTAAACTCTTCTCGAGCCATAACTCTTTATGGATAGCTCGGTTTGATTTTCTACAAAAAGGTGAAATGATCGAAATTGCAAGCTCTATGCATTA